>NC_048233.1:59287372-59287470 GCF_002007445.2 Ailuropoda melanoleuca | reverse complement strand
GCCTGCTTCTTCCTCTCCCACTCCCCCTGCTTGTGTTCCCTCTCTCACTGGCTGTCTCTCTCTCTGTCCAACAAATAAATAAAAAATCTTAAAAAAAA
>NC_048233.1:59229291-59287160 GCF_002007445.2 Ailuropoda melanoleuca | reverse complement strand
AAGGGGGGGTAATCAGAAGGGGGAATGAAGCATGAGAGACTATGGACTCTGAGAAACAAAGTGAGGGCTTCAGAGGGGAGGGCGGTGGGGGAATGGGATGGACTGGTGATGGGTAGTGAGGAGGGCACATGTTGCATGGTGCACTGGGTGTTATACACAACTAATGAAGCATCGAGCTTTACATCGGAAACCAGGGATGTACTGTATTTTGACTAACATAATATAATAAACATTAAAATAAAAATAAATAAATAAATGAAAAGATACGTTAATGAAGCTCCCATAACCTACTGACCTTCAGATGTCATAAAATACAAGAAAATGTAAAATATACTCTTGTAATTTACACATTACCATGAATTTTCTGGCTCTTTAGAACACTTAATGAAACACCAAATACCCAGTTAATAAGCTTCAAATATCTCAATTTTGCTAGCAAAGAGGAAAAACTATACACTAAGATACAACTCCAGAAACTTAAAAAAAAAAAATAGACAAGGAATTGGTAATGAGGTATGGACAATCCATAAAAATAAAAATAAAATGAGGTTGGGTAAGAAGTCTGAAAAACAAAAAACTGTTGACCCTCAGAAATGTTAGACTCTTAACTGGTGGCACTTAGGCAAGAGAACGTGTAATCCAGCATTTCCCTAAATTACATTCAGAGTATTAAGTTCTTCAAGCACAAACACATAAGAAAGAGGCAGAGTGCGGGAGATTCTTTGGTCAAATAAATTTGTACAACAATGGGTTAAACAAAGTTTAAAATATTTTTATTTTTATTTTTTTGGCTAAAATTCTTACATGCTAGTGTACAATGAAAATCTCCAAGAGGACAGATTATGTTGTGTTTCTAAAACTTAGTTGTCCACTTAGTTTTTTAAAGACAATCTCATTAGAACAGACTTAGGGAAAAATGAAAGAAAAACCAAAAGGTTAAATGGTTGCCTTTGTTCTTGAACATTTTTAAGAAGTGAGAAGAACAAAGACCATCTACTGTATTCCAACAACTCTTAAGATCATACTGATTATAAGATGCAGCATTAATCTTATGTATTATGAAAAAAGATTCTGCCAATTAAACTGACATGTCATCAACTCAATTACAATGAAATAACTTAAAAAGTAATGGTTAAGAGGAATGATTTGAAAATGTGTATCCATTTACTGTCATATAGATTGTCTATTGTATAACTAGAACAAATATTTTTCTACATTTTCCTTTGGCATAGTACCCAAATCTGGCATGAGACAGCACACCAAAGAGCTGCCATATAGATTGCCTCAGGTATTTACTATACAGATACAGGGAAGGACTTTCAATAAGTTAATAACTTGCAAGGCTTCAAGTTCCACATCTGATTACGGGTAAGTAAGTCCCATCTCACAGACATGCTAGGAGGATTTAAAGAAATAATACAGGTAAAGTGCCTGGAAATTAGTAGACACTTAATATGTAGTTCTCTTTCCTTTCTCCCTGCCTCCTTACTAATTCATCTTAGCATTTTATCATCTTGTCAGAACGTATTTGATCTCTTCAGCTAAAACTTCTTCCTGGTCTTGATTTCTTGTTTGATCTTCTGTAAACATGAAGAATACCTAATCAATGTCCCCCTTGCAAAAGCCTTCATACAAATGAACGTACTTTCAAACAAATATGAGTACAATAAAGAAAAAGAAACGTTCAAAAACATGTCATCTTTAATGAATTTATTAAAGTCAAATTAATGCATGTAAAGAAATCTATGCAAGCCATTTAATTTGTTTTTACCAAATCAAACATAGTGTTTAGTTGGAGAGGGGGTTCTTATTTGACAAATCAATATACTATTATTGTATGAACTAGTTTCTGTGGAGCATAAAAGACTTTTCTAGTGGCCTGATAAATTAGCAAGCCAAAAAGAAAAGGAATTGTACTGAATAATTTTTAAGGGAAAAAAGGCACCAAGCAAGGGAGAAATTAAATACAAATGACATAAGGATCATAAAAGAGCTTTACAAAAAATCAACATGGTAACTATAGGTCTATTCAACAGATTAAAAAAAAAAAAAGACATAAAGCAAAACAAAAATCTAAATACTAAAGAACAATTAAGCAAGTTGCCAAAAGACAAAATACTTTGGTGGGATGTCAATCAGTAACACTGAGCTGACAACTGTGCCTTAATTAATTTTGAAACTGTTTCCAATTAGTTCGTATAGAACACTAGAGGCTTCATGCTGCCTATGACTCAGTGCACTGACTCATCCACCAGAACTTTTCTTACAGAAGAAATATCCAAGCACCCGCCAGGATGCAAGATCAAAAGGAAAGAAGGTTTACCAACCTCTTAGTTAAAGGCCTGTGATAAATTTAGATGACCGGAAGGATATGGAACAACTTTCCAGAAAGGTTTAACAGTCATAAATAGCTTGAAAAGTCTGATTTGTTAACAAAACAATGAAAATATATTACTTTAAAATCAGTTTTGCAAATATATCCATAGAGAATGCTAGTTTTTAAAAACCATCTAGAGGATATAAATAACTAATATTAAAGTGTTTAATTAAATGTACCTATTCATCATGTGTAGCTATCCCATACTTCCTAACTCTTTGAAATAGCAATGGAAATAAAATTTAGATATGAACAAAAGCCTAAAATCATCAAAATACATTTAGCCCATGGGGACTTTCTTATAATTTTTTCAGATTTAGTTTCTCCTTAGTGTGATCCAAGATTACTGACCTTTCTGGAATTAATATAAATAAATGCCTTAAATGGTTCTTCAAAAAAACTACAAAACATAATATAAAAAAGAAAATGTAATATAAAAAACATAAAAAAGTAACTATCTTTCCTTGCTTTTAGTATAAAATTTACCTCTACCTAACTCAAACATTTTATTAAATCACAGAGTTATAACAAAGGCAACTATTTTTAAAATACTTAAACATGTTTTGAGGTTGGGAGAGTGGGTAAAGGACCAGAGAAAAGAGGAATGAAAGACTCCTGACTGCAGAGAAGATAAACAAGACCTTTTATTCACAAAATAGAGTCTAGGAGAGGAGGTGCTCCACAGACCACAGCCAGTCTCAATAACCTAGAGAGCCTAGAGGATCCAGTGAGAGAAGTCAAAGTTAAAACCAAGTCAGTTCCCAAACAAATAGCCAAAAGAGATCCATTATGCTGTAGATGTCTACATGTAATTTTTAATGCTTTGTGATTCAAAGAAAATTCGAGATGAGTTACAAAGATAAATTAGCACAGAAAATAAAAAAGTAAAGAAATGGAGATGGGAAGGGGATGAAGATGGAAGAAATAAAAGAGTATAATTAAAATCAGTAGTAAGACTACTAGTCAAAACACAGAACACAGAATGTTTATGTCCTTTGATAAAGGCAGCCACAAAATTTATCTGAGTGTCCCAGAAACCACTGCAAAGAGCGAAACGTATGCAGATGCCTCAATTGCCACATCTGCAAAAAAATTAAACACACACATGCACAAACACACACACACACAAATCACAGTTGTTCAAAATCAGTCTTCCTCGGGGCGCTGGGGTGGCTCAGTCGTTAAGCATCTGCCTTCGACTCAGGTCACGATCCCAGAGTCCTAGGATTGAGCCCCGCATCGGGCTTCCTGCTCAGCAAGGAACCTGCTTCTCCTCTCCAACTCCTGCTTCTCCCTCTCCAACTCCCCCTGCTTGTGTTCCCTCTCTCACTGTCTCTGGCTGTGAAATAAATAAAGGAAATCTAAAAAAAAAAAATCAGTCTTCCTACTTACTGCATCTTGAAAAAAATTTCCTATCAGTCCTCATAAAGAAATCACAATAAACTACATTCTCCTCCACCCCTGGAAGTGAACACAATGGGTTTCAAAGCTGTTTTACTTTTCATATCCCTTGATATAAGCTATGAAATAACAAGACTCAGTAAAACCAATTCTAAGAAAGTGAAAATACGATACAAGTATAGTGCACTCCTTCATAAATTTTATTTCCCCCAAACTTTTTATAGGAATTAAGTGGCAAAGAGTTCAAAGTCATAATCTATGACAAGAACCTGGAGTATAGCTATTTTATGTTGTTTGTTAAAAAAAAGCTATATATTTTACCAATAAGCGAAGCAGGAAATATGGTTGATATACACATATGAAACTTAATGAGCCGAATGAGAATACCTGCCTAAATTAATTAAACAAGTGCTTAATGAGTTTCATTACATAAAAGATAAGATAGTGCTTACTGGGAATACAATGGTGAATTTGTCCTCCATCCTCCCAAGGTTAAAATATTGGGGACCACATGCAATTAAATAATTACAGCAATGATAAGGAAAATAAGGTTCAGCGGTGACTGGAGAAGAACCCAACCTGGAAATGAAATGTCAGAAAAGGCTTTTCAAGGAAACTATTATCTAAACTGAGACCTGAAGCAGGTCTAATTCATTCTCCACAAGGCAATCTGAATGTTCTTTACAAAATGCATATCCAACCTAGTTACCCCACAATCCCTGATAAAAACTTTTTAATGGAACCACACTGCTTTTTAAAATAAAGACCAAAATCTTTAATATAGTCCCAGGCCTAGCATTTTCTGATCTCTCTACCTTCCTCCCTTTCCAGCTCTTCTTTGCTGTCTACCCTTAGCTACACTGGTGGTCTTCAGGTTTCTCAAAATTATTCTGCTTTCTCCCACAACCGTATTTCACATGTTGTTCCCTGTCAGGAATGCTCTTTCCTATTCTTTAGATCTAAGTTTATAAGACCTTCTCAAACCCCCACACTAAATCAGAAGTCTGTTAGTCACTCTCAGAGCAGTGCATACCTTTCCTTGATGAGAGTTATCACAGTTGAAACACTGCCTTTATTTGTGTGTATTACTTCTGCATTACTGTGCTGCATAACAAATTACCCTGAGTTTAGGAGCTTAGTACAATAAATATTTATTATGTCACAGTTTCTGTGGGTCAGGAATACAGAAGCAGTTTAACCAGGTGATTCTGGCTTGAAGTCCCTCACAAGGTTGTGTGGTCAGTGTCAGCCAGGACCACATTCATCTAAAGGCTTGTTTGAGGCTGGAGGATCTGCTTCCAAGATGGCTCACCTACCTGGTGAGGGCGCTAGCAAGAGGCCTTAATTCCATCCTATGTAGGCCTCTCCATGGGCTACTTTAGCATCCTAATGGTATGGTAACTCCCTAAGCAAGCAGTTAATCCAAAAGACAGCAAGGAAGAAGCCACAATTTCTTTTCTAACAGCTTCAGAAGTCAACCACCATCACTTCTGTAACATCTTCTTGCTTACACTGGTCAACCCAGTTCACTGTGGGAAGGAACTACAGAAAGCATGAATACCAGGAGGTGAAGATGGTGGGAAGCCATTTCTAAACTGGATTATCACAGTGTGTTCACTGATCTTTTTTTTTTTTTTCCTTAATCTTCCACAATATGTTAACTCCAGGACCTAGACTAAAGTGACTATAGTAAACCTGAAATTACCATGAAGTCTGTGCTTAATCTGAGTCATAACTCCCAAACCCAAGGTCCCCTATTTCCTGCCATGTTCCAAAAACATCCACTTTAAAACACTGTATACCTGCGTCCTACCTTCGACTACTCCCTGGCCCAAGTACTCCAACAGATATTTTTAAAGCCAATTTTTAATATTCCAAAAATAAAAACTTAAAAAATTACATACCCGAAGATTTTTTATCTTTTTCTTAAATCAGATTACTCTTAAGTAATACTCCCAGTTAGGATTTTGTTCTTTATGACATGACATATTTTAGCAAGTCGACATATTAAAACTTTTTATTTTGTAAGCTGCAATTAACTTCCTTATATATCATTATTTTATATAATGATACATAAGGCAATTATGTATACAATTTCCTACAGACTTCTAAATCTGAGGAAATGAAAATTGGAAGTTAAAAAATATACCTTCCCTTTAATCTTATCAAACTCTTGATTTCCAGAATCAGTATTAATTCAATATTTTATTCAAATAAAACACGGTAAGATTATAATGCACAGTGAGGAAACAGAAGAATCTGAAATTTGATTTTCATAGAACTTTTCAGGAACTTGTCAATGGTGGCAAAAACAAACAAGCAATCAAACAAGCAAACAAAACACTGTACCATGTAATAAAGATGAAGAAATAATTCTCATCTAATAAACCACATGCCATACCAAAGTGAATTTCAAAGGACAGATGACTGAAAAACTCACTTTAGGGTAAATATAAACTCAATTATAGTTTATGAAAATCTCATGAGGGAAAAACCCCCACAGAATGAACTTAAAAGCAGCTGAAATTAATTTAATTGATTTAATAGATTTATTTTAAGATTATTAAGGGCCCATGATAAAAAGAGAAAGACAGAACAAATTATTTCCTACCAGTTTAAAACACAGACTAATGTATTAAGGTTAAGGGACATGAACAAATTGGATTTTATGAAATATCTAATTTTTCTCACATAAAATGATATATATTTTAATATAGAAGAAATGTAACTTAATAAAGAGATGCCACCCATGCATATAATTGTGATATAATTACACAGTGTCATTTCAATCAGCTAGGTGACCATCAGTGCTCCATTTCAAGATGGTATCTGTTGCTGTGACCTTTACAGGGAAAAAAAAAGTTTCCATTTTTACAACTCTGGCTTATCTGCAAGGAAACCCAAGAAGCATAGCAATTAATGCTAATCACAATGATTTTCTTGGCATGGGCATTTCTCCCAGGAAAGGGACTGAAAGTAGGAATATATTTCACAAAGCATGTATACTTCAGGAATTATTTCTAATCTTCACTATTAAGGACAGGGTTTTACTTCACAAAGGAAGCTATAAAAACCTCATCAAACCTCGCTTATCCCTAATCATTTTGTTATCATCCTAAATTTTTATTTAAAATGGAAACTATTGCTCCATATTACAAAAGTCACCTAATTTAAAATAAGTGCAATATCTAAATAGCACAACTTTACTTTAATCTTTCAAAAGCAATATTTTTGATTAAGATCACCAGTAGTAAACTGCTGCAAATGAGATGATTCTTCCAAAATAACAAAAACTGTTAACATTAGACAAAGGTGACACTATTAAAAGTTTATCAGTTTGAGCAAAAGATGAAACTGCAATGATTCTACTGCATTTTAGAGCATTTGGATATGTTCACAAGCAAAGAAATTCAGTGATTACAATTTTAAGCAACACATTTACTGATGGCAAGAAAAAATGAGAATAAACATTTAAATGGGAAAGAAAAGGCATTCACACCTGTCTTCATATAGAAAAGGAATGCTTGGAAGTTAGCAGAAAGGAAGTACTAATGTGCATATGTTGGCTAATTGAATTTAAATAATAATAAAAAACCTTAAAAAAAAAAAAAAGGAAGTAAAATGCAATGTAGTTAAAAGACAAATTGGGCTGAAATCATACTCTTCACCAAATCTGGTCAAGAATTCTTACCAGATCATAAAATGTTAACATAACTTGGCTGCCAGCTACATCTAGGCTGGGGGTCTCTTGGTGGAAGGAGTTAACGAGGACAGGAGGCTAAGATGTAAGAAAACTTTACTATTTTGCACATTTCAACTTTTTATCAGGATTCTCCTTGAAACTTTGTTGCCAGGTAATTCCCTGCCTCCTATCTCTATCATACTAGGTCACAGTGCAAAACAGAACCCTTTTCCTTAGATCCAATCCACATCACTCTGTGCTTTCTTTCCCCTAACCCAGTGGTGCTCAAAGGGGGCATTTTGAAATGTGCTTAGCCTGTACAAAGAATTAGAGATGCCACAGGTTTTAATGGATGAGGTACAGGAACGGTGGATGTCTTGCAGTGCACAGCACAGTGCTGCGAAAGAATCCAAATTCTACATGACATATAGTTCAGGAAGAGGGTGGAAGAAAGGGGAGAACAATTAAGTCTGAAACTGAACTTTAATTTACATCTCACACAGTGCTTATTACAAGGATTTAATATATAGTGAATTTTCTAGGAATGCAACTATTGTGTAAATTGAGAAAAACTTTACCAAGAATAGCTTTCCATTTCAGAAAATCAATTCACATTTAGCAATGCCACTTGTCATATTTAAGTGGTCAATAGTCAATACAATATACCTTTGTCAGTCTGTAGAGGTTGCAGCCAATCATTCTGATTATTGAGTACAAACTCTGATACTTTGAGAATATGTCCATCTCAAATCCAGTGACCTCCACATCTTACAGTCAGTTACTAGAACTTCTCATAAGCTCAAGATGTCCTAACTGAACAATTTTTATCAAATACCCTAATCTTTAAGCAAGTACTCTACTTTTCACATGTATAAAACCACTTAAGTTCTTGGGGCGCCTGGGTGGCACAGCGGTAAGCATCTGCCTTCGGCTCAGGGCATGATCCCGGAGTTATGGGATCGAGCCCCACATCAGGCTCCTCTGCTGTGAGCCTGCTTCTTCCTCTCCCACTCCCCCTGCTGTGTCCCCTCTCTCCCTGGCTGTCTCTGTCTCTGTCAAATAAATAAATAAAGTCTTAAAAAAAAAAAAAAACCACAAGTTCTTGCTCGCTCTCTCCCTGTCCATATTACTTATTCACTGCTTCATCCCTCATGTTTCAAATACAAAAATAATAATCAGAACTATAATTTATAGAGTATTTACTATGTGCCAGGCACACTTTACATGTAAACATTTATGAACCCTCACAATATTCCAGTGTGGAGGAACTACAATTATCTCCATTTCTAGTTGATAATCAAGGCATAGGAAGATAGTGTAACTTGCCTGTAGTCACACTGCTAATCAGTAGCAAAATTCTAGAGTTCAAGCTCTTAACCACTACACCACACTGCATTTCTCAATGACTCTTCCAAATTTTTAACAATTTCCTAAAACCCCTACTTTAATAAATTCTTCAAACAACCCTCAGAATAACAGACAACATTGCCTTAGACCTTATCATGAAAATAAAGGCACTCAGGCTAGACTCCTCACAATTTTTGTGACACTTACTTACAAACTTAACTTTAATCACACCCATCCTCACTTCAAGTCCCCAAGAATGAAATGACTTTCCTCTACTCAAGGCCAATCTAGTACCTGTGTTCTTGAAACCAAGGCTCTCCGGCTTTTACCAGATATAACCTCTCCTGTATCTTCAAACTTTCAGTCTGCCCTACTCCATTGTCACAAAAGTCAGTCAGTATCTACTTCTACCTATCTACCCACCCTCCTACTCACCCATATACATACATACGTACACACATACATAAAACCCTGCTTTCACATATTCCATCCATATCCTCTTCTTTACTCATCCAAATTTTTTCATATCAGTTTATACTTGCTCTCTCATTCTGTCCTTTCCACATAGGAATCTAATATCTAATGAATAATTACTCCATTCAAACTGTTTTTTCCCTAAGGTACTCACTTAACTGTTTACACAGTATTTTTCAGTTTCTACCTTTCTGAAATCTGGGTGCATTTTACATTGTTGGTGGTCCTATATTTTAAAGCTCTATTTCTTTGGCTTCCAGGCCATCAGAGTCTCCTGGCTCTCTGCATGCCTCTTTAACCATTCCTCTCTTGTTCCTTAAGTTGATTCTACCTCGTTACCTTCTTGGTTTTAATCATGTCTTGCTGATGACTCCTTAAATTATTATTTCTAATCTGGTCTTCTCCTCTTTGCTTCAGACTAATCCAGATAACTGCCTTCTATACAGGAGAACCTAGATTGTCCCTGAGGCACCTCAAATACACAAATCAAAAATTAATTCATCATCTTTTTCCCAAACCTGATCTTCCTCCATTATTCTTCATATCACGTAGCAGTACCACCCTCCATCTGGTTACCCACACAAAAAAGAAGAGAGTGATGTTAACCTTTCCTCTTTACCCAATCCACAGCCACAATCACTCATTTTTCAACTCCTTCCTTCACACACGAATTACTGTTGTTTTTGCAGATATCTATAATCTTTTATCTAATATAAAACATCAGCCTCCTTGACTACAAATTCACCCAACATATACAGCCATCTGAGGAGCCTATAAAAATGGAAATTTAATCAGGTCACTCCTTGTCTTATACTCTTCAAAGATTCTTCACTGCCACAAGAAAAATCTCCACGCATCTTGATCAATTAGCCTAATGGTATTTTCTGCTAGGAAGATGACTTAAATAAAATTGTTGAGCTCTCACTGAATACAAAGCGAAGGGGCACACACACAAGCATACATACACACATTTCTAAAACAAGTAGCATACAATCCAATCATAACTACTGACAATTAACATATTAGCCAGACAACTTAACAGGTAGTTCCTCCCAGAATATTTTCATTTTATAGAGATTCTTGCTTACACTTAACGGTAATAAGTCCTTAAGATACAGAGATTGGTGAAAAGTCATCCCACGAGAATAAAGTATTCAGTCAGTTCTGGCAGGAAAAAAAAAATGGTGGCATGCTCAAATTTGGTAATTTGAGAATAAAAGCTTAATTAAGGGACTACTTACAAAGACGCAGACAGAGTTTAAGGGATAGAGAACAGGGAATAGTGCACAGTTCCTGGGGATCTGACAACAACAAGAAACACTACCATCCCTGAAGGGCAAGATGAATAAGTGATTATAAGTGATTATCAAAGAGGGTTAGCTATATAGTCAAAGCCTCCTGACAGGAAGTATAGCTTTTAGGAGGGGAAACCAGCCAATTCAAGGTAACACAAGGGAGGGTACCAGGGGAATAAGTACCCTGACTTCACTTTCCCCTCACCCTCCAATCTACAGCTGGTGTCATCCATTTGTGTATACAACCAGAAGCCAAAGGGCAGGGGAGCCAGATGATGTAGTTGGGAAAGGTCAGCCTCCAAGGACACAAATAGGGTACAGAGGGATCTGGAAAGGTAAACAGAAGATGTCCAGTCCATTTATAAAGTCGACTCCGATAGCTACAAATTATCTGGTATAGTTTATAAGAGCCCTTAAAGAGGATACAGTTCCAGAATCTTCCTCTTCCATATTAGGAATTGAAGTTTAGACAATCAAATGACATTTCCAAGTTTACATTATCACTTTGAAGCAATACATGTACTAAAAGCTAAGTCAGGTGACAATTTCTATTACACCACATGAGTTCTGTAAGCTTCCAATTAAACAATGAAACACTCAAGCCTCCAAAAGCATAAGTATCTTTCCAAGTGTTTCTCAAAAGCCACCTTCTCCATAGTGCATTTTCTAAAGACCCGTATTTAACGTAATCGCTGCCTCTGCTAACTTGAATAACATACCTTTCTTATAACACTTATCTTTTCAACTAATATTACTATTATGGTCATCTACATATGGATTATTCTCACCTGTTTAATTATGAACCCTGGGAGAAATTTAATTCCATCCCCACGCATACCGCCCAACAAACACATGGCTGCCTTAATGGTGTGCTCCTTATGTGAGAGAAAACCCACCCCTTTTCTCTACGAATTCCTAAGCTACTTCATACCTGAGCTCTTTCTCCACCAACTCTAGATTTAGATGATCAAATTGTATTCAGTGTCTTCTTAATACTTGTATTCCACAAACATAAACTAAGCCTTCAGTTAAAAGATAAAATCTTCTGACTATTGATTATCCCCTCTTTATTTATTCACCCACTATTTTGGTAACCCCTAGGTCCCCGAACACAATGCTAGACAACATGAAAAACATTCAATACATACTTATTGGATTGGATTTTTTTTTTTTTAAGATTTTATTTATTTGACAGAGAGAGAGCAGGAGAGCACAAGCACGGACAGCAGCAGAGGGAGAGGGAGAAGCAAACTCCCCGCTGAGCAGGGAGCCTGATGTGGGCCTAGATCCCAGGACTCTGGGATCATGACCCGAGCCAAAGGCAGTCGCTTAACCAACTGAGCTACCCAAGCGTCCCTGGATTGAATTTTTAAAGTTTTTTTAAAGCATACAAAAGAACTATAAGTAATTTGATATAACTTAAACATTTTCCCCCTAGACATTATGTTAGAAAGAAAAAAGTACAACAACAAATATCAAAGTATATGAGTGTGCCTTTCTTCTGCAATATAACAAAATCAATATAATAAAATGTTATGAAAATTGGGGGGAATCTGGGCACCTGTGTGGCTCAGTCGATTAAGCTTCTGCTTTCGGCTCAGGTCATGATTCCAGGCTCCTGGGATCAAGCCCCACATAGGGCTCCCTGCTCAGCAAGGAGCCAGGTTCTCTCTCTCCTTCCTGCTTGTGCTCCCTGTCGCTATCTCTATTCTCTCTCAAATAAATAAATAAAATATTTTTTTAGAAAAGATAAGAAAAGAAAATCGGAGAGAAATCTAAACAATTTCAAATGTTCAAGATAACGACAAATATCTATTCATAGACACGTTGACCTAAAGTCCACTGACCTGCTGTGTAAATGAACTGAATCTACAAGAGTTCTCATTTCTGAGTCAGGAGAATAAATTAACATAACAAAAAAGAAAAACATCAAAAGCTAATTGATGTATTTTGTCAATTTAATGTTTCTGTGCTCTGCAAAAACACCATTAGTACTATAAATATAGCCTAAAAAATTCTGTTGATAGTCAATGCATTCCCCAAATCATCAAAGATAATTAAATAATAAAGCTTCACCTATAAAATGTGAATGACCAGAAAACTAATTTGAAAGAATTTATTTTCCCCACTCACATTTTAACATCATATAGCCCTGAATTTAGTAATGAGAAAAATAGTGAATGCATGATTTCTGCTTCTTTTTGAACTTTTACACAAAACATGAGAAAACAAAAGCACAACCAAAGATTCATATAAAATGTCCCTTGCCCCCCCCCAAAAAAAAGTTAAGTTTCTATCTCTAGCAGTAATATTATCTGATGGAAAACTATACAAAATATAACACTCCAATTTTTAAGAATCTTAAAAATGTTTATAGCAAGCATACACATTTCATGTTAATTTCCAGCAAGTGACAATAAATTTACAAAAACCATACTCCCTGAATGCCTTTCTTACACATCATACAAACTCCATTTTCAATTCTGAATATTATATAAATGTGAGCTAAATTATTCTCATTTTAAATATTCTTATAGACTATAAGTGTGGTATATAGTGCACCTAATAGCAGCATGCATTCATTTAGAGATTATACTATTATTCCTAGTTAATTGGTTTTCTATTCTCAAATTTATTCACTTATTTATTTATTCACTTATTTATTTATTTATTTATTTATTTATTTATTTTAACCCAATCTATACAATACTACCAATACGTAAGTATGGAAGCAAGGTTTATGCCTTGATTAAACAGGTGCCATAGGAAATGCCTACAGATCATTCAGTGGAAACTCACACACAAGAAGATCCTTGCTCTTCTTCATTAGGTATGAATATCATATATAATTCATCAAGTAGGTCCAAAAAGACAACATTGAAATTTACAACTTAAGTAGGTGTTCCCTGTTCCTTAATTTAACCAAACCCACCCTAGTCTCTGAAAGGTAATAAGCCAACTAGTAGGTTGAATGTTAGCCTAAAGCACTGAAGCTATAAGCACATGGAAAGAAATACAGCAAAATTCAAATAATGGACCAGAGATTGGTAACCTCCTGTTCCAAACTGGCACCTCTAAACTGCCTGGGCAATTTCCTTGGAATTCCTTTTTGTAAACAAATGTGTCAAGATCAGTAGTGAAGTATTAGTTTGATTAGTTGGATCTATGTGGTAAAGTTTATTCAACATAAAACAATAGAAATGAAAAGCTTTCAAATAAAGTCATTTTACAAGATTTAGTTTCTAGATGAAATACACATATATTGTAGCAAGTGGGTGTTTGGGAATTTGGATGAAATATTGTTAACTATTTCAAGGGAAGAGTTAATCCTAAATATAAATAAGAAGACAGTCCAGGTATTGAAGGTGTTATAAATCATTTTTACCTTTTACTTGAGCTATTCACAGTGCCAGAAAACCACCTTTTCCTTCAAACCCTGGGCTGTTGGGCCAAAAGTAACTAAATAGAGTAGACTAGGTAGCCATTCACATACCAACTTAGCTTTATATACCTACCAACTTCTCTAACCCCTTTTCTCTCTCCCAAATTCTTCTACAGCTTTGATATTCAATGTGTTACCAGAGAATTTCTTTTATGTGCCTTGATAATCATATCTATTCTTGAGAGTTTAAATATCACCTATGTGGTATATTCAATCTCCGTATCTAGTTCCAACCTCTGGTCTCTAATTTCTGTTGGTGAACATTTCAAATGAAAGCCCCACCTCTTCAAACCCAATTGTCCCTCTTTCCAAGTCTACCCTCAAATGGGTTTCAAATCCAGGTTCCATGACAAACCTAAGGTCAATGAGAAAGAGGAAAGTATCAAGGTTCCAGATTTCCCACAGGATAAAGTTCCTGTATCATTAGCATTTCTTAGACATTCCACCATGTTCCAAAATTTTGCCCCCCTAAGCAAATGTTGCTTTCTCATACCTTTTTGCCTTTACACAAATAGTTGTCTCTACGAGAACTCTCTTCCTCTCATCTACTTAGAAAACTCAGTTACTTCTGAAAATGTGTATTAGCTTCATCTCTTCTGTGAAACCCACAGTTTCCCTTACTATTATCCCAAAGCAATCTATACTTACCTCTATTATAGAATGCTTTATACCAGAGAGTTCTTTTACCACAGACTGCTTCTTTTTTTTATCCCTATTACCTAACACAGTGTCTAACATAAAAATGGTGGTTTAATAAATGTCAGCTTCATCCTGTGTTTTTTATCTGCTAAATCTCTCTCAAATCTGCCCATTCCTCTCAAACTCCACAACTATCACCACTCATGATTTTTTGTCTGGATGAAAGCCTCATAATTGGTCTGGACCAATCCATTCTCAATAGTATAGATAAAATGATCTTTTAAAAAGGCAAACCTAATTATCCCTCTGCAGCTCCCTCTCCAGCCTCACCTTTCACTACTTTACCTTTTCATTTTCAACCTACTCAGTGGCTAGCTTATAATCCTTCATTCTCACCATGCTTCCACCCAACATAAAACCTTTACACGTGTACTCTCTTCTCTCTTTGGTGTTCTTTGCTCTCCTCTTTACCTGTTTAATTCTTGAGATTCTTGGCTTATAGTTACTTCCCCCTCAGCCAAGACTTACCCAACCTCTTTGACTAGTTTAAATCCTCCCCTTAAGTAATCTCATACTACCATATATTCTCTTTCATAGCAGTGGAATTTCACATTCATTTGGATGATTATTTCATAAATGCCTGTCTTTTCTACTAAATTACAGGCTCTTAGGAACTAAGATCATGTCTAATTTTGCTCCACATTGTACCCCAGCACCAAAAGCTCTGTACCTGCTATTAGTAGAAACTATATATTTATGAATATATAAATACTTACTGAACAAGAGAATGGTTTTATTGTCACACTCAGACCTAACAGCTCAGTGTCATTTTTTCACTTCTATCTTTTTTCTCTTTATCCAAACACTTGCCAGATCTATCTCCTTAACATCTCTCTTAACCAGTATCTTTTTTGTTATTCTTCCATTCAGTAATTATCTCAACTATATTTATGGGGAATCTTCTACGTGACAGACATTGTCTTCAAGGTTGAGGATAGGTTTGTAAAAAAATAGCCAAAACTCCAAGCTCTCATGGAACTTATATTCTAAGATCCTGTGGAGGGAGGGTATAGAAGAGGGGCAACAGAGAGGTAAGATGAAAATAAAATATATGTCATGTTAGTGATAAACACTGAAGAAAATGGGTAAAAAAAAAAAAAGGCAAGGAAAGGGGATATCAAATATTGGGGGATGGTATTTGAAATTTTAGATAGAGTAGCAAGGGAAGGCATTTCTGAAAAAGTGTCATTTAAATAAAGACCAGAAGTAAAGAAGCTAGTCATGTGGATATCTGAGGGATGAGTATCTGAGGTTTTTTGACTCTACTTTCACCTAGAAACTCCCCAATTTGCTTAGATTAGCTCTATGGGGAAATTTAGTGAAGAAGACCTTGCTGTAAGTCTGCATATGAGAAAATGAGCACCAGCAGAAAAGTTTAAAAAAAAAGAAAAAGGATCTAGAAATACATAGCCATGTAGGGATTTAGATAAGGGAGAAATTAAGCCACTAAGAATATCACTGTTACACAGAACCGAAAAAAAATGGATATTCAAAATTACTACCTTAAATCAATTAAGAAAGGTTTAATTTAGATACATATATTCTAAGGTAAGTAAGTTTACATTCTGGAAACATAAGATTTTAGGAGACTTTTATCCAAAATCAATACAAAAACAGAATGAGTGAACAAAAACAGTTATAGTACTTAAAGTGGTAACTGAATATGCAATCACTCTAATTCAAAATCAAACATAAGTGTTAGCAATGGTTTACTGTTTTCTCATTTAACTAGTTAATTCTTGTTCTCCCATTATCACAGAAGTACAGTGAAAAGAGTGAGAGACCTGTGCAACACTGTGGTTAACCTCCTAAACGGACATAACGAACTTAGTGAGAAATGCAGTATTGAATACTATTTAAAATGTAAATTAATATCGTAATTTTCATATCACAATGCAAATGAATACCTGCCTCTGCATATCATAAAATCCCCAACTTCACAGATATAATTATATATTAACTCAATTAGAGTTTGCTTCTATTTCAGCAAAATGAAAATCTATAAAATGGATTAACTTTGATGTATCATTTAACATTCATTTTGTTAACAATATTAATAACAGTTTCCCATCCTGAAATCTATGCTGCCCCTCCCTTACCTTCTATAGGAAACTCTAAACTGTTTTTGGTGGGTACCAGATTATTTTCTTGTTTCCTCAAATGAAAGAAAAACATGTACCTTGCTATGCTCTGAATGTGTGTGTGTCTACCTAAAATTCTTATGTTGAAATCCTAACCCCCAAAGAGGATGGTATTAGGAGGTAGGCTCCTTTGGGAGGTGCTTAAATCATGAGGATGGAGCCCTCATAAATGGGATTAGTGCCCTATAAAAGAACCTCCAGAGAGATCGCTAGTCTGTTCTACCAGCTGAGGATACATTAAGAAGGTGCCAGCTACGAACCAGGAAGAGATCCCTTGCCCTACCTTGCTGGCACTATGATCCTGGACTCACAACCACCAGAACTGTGAGAAATAAATATATGTTGTTTATAAACCACCCAATCTGTGGGGTTTTGTTACAGCAGCCCAAATGGACTAAATATATCCAGCCGGTAGTCAATACATATTTATTGATTAGCTATGAACAAGAACATTCTGATTTTTATGATTACATCTTCCGAAAATATATTTCTGGCAAAAGTCATTCATTAATCATTTATACAAACAATTACTTTCTGGATTTTTTTCCATATGTAATTATAAAACCAATGTGTCAAGTAAGATAGCTTAGATGTAATAAAAAATTCAGAACAGAACACACAGAAAATAAAACAAACAAAAAAAGGTTAGTTTTAAATAGATACCAATTGCAAAATACATTCAGCATAATCAAACCATAACGGTGTCAATCTACACATAGAAGATTTTACAGGAACTGGAGAATCTGACACTAACTTCTCTTCTCACCCATGGCTTTCAGAAGGCATAGTCACATTAAGCAGAACAAATTAAATGTCCCTGATAAAGGTTTCTCAAATAATTTCTAATACTTAATTTGAATAAGTCATGAAATAATTTTTTTGTTTGTTTTGTATGTTATGAATCATGCCTCTAAGCTAACAGCTTTTCACGGAAAAACTTCATAACTTTAGAAAAATCTGAGCAGTTTCTATTACCAATATGATATTACAAAAACAAACATTAACGCACAAAAAATTATACACTTCTCTCTCATAGGTATCTCTATTCTTACTTCTAAAAATCTCATTTTGTATTTAAGTTCTAAAGTAGTCCTTAGCAAGAGAAATTGGTTTCATGTTCATTAAGATGATTTGCTATTTTGATAATTTTTAAACTGAAGCAAAATCAAGGTGTTTTTTGGATTTTTTTGTTTTGTTTCGTTACTTGAAACATGCATTATACAACGTGTAGTTTCATTCAGGTAGGGATAGGTCTATTCCCACATGCTTCTACACATACATTTACAAACATATATATCAGCGAAAGAAAATGTTACTTGAATGATCATTTATACACAGTGTAGTTTTAGTGAATTAAGCATATAGCTATTCCCATATGCCTCTACACAATGTGTAGAAACTTTCAAAGAAAGAAGATGATACTTGAAAGACGGATTAGACACAGTGGTTATTCCCGTACACTATTTCCCATATGCTTCTATATATATGTTTACAAACACCTGTATCTTAATGGCACAAAACCAGACACACAGATCAATGAACAGAACAGAAAACCCAGAAATGAACCCACAATTATACGGTCAAATTAATCTTCAACAAAGCAGGAAAGAATAGCCAATGGAAAAAAGAGTTTCTTCAACGAATGATGTTGGAAAATCTGGACAGCAACATGCAGAAGAATGAAACTGGACCACTTTCTTACAACATACACAAAAATAAATTCAAAACGGATTAAAGACCGAAATGTGAGACAGGTAACCATTAAAATCCTAGAGGACAACATAGGCCATAGCAACTTCTTACTAGATATGTTTCCTGAGGCAAGGGAAACAAAAGCAAAAATAAACTATTGAAAATTCATCAAAATAAAATCCTTCTGCACAGCAAAGGATCAACAAAACTAAAAGGCAGCCTATGGAACGGGAGAAGATACTTGCAAACAACATATCCAATAAAGGGTTGGTATCTAAAATATATAAAGAACTTATGAAACTCAACACCCAAAAAAACCTCAAATAATCCAGTTAAAAAATGGACAGAAGACATGAATAGACATTTTTCCAAAGAAGACATACAGATGGCCAACAGACACACGGAGACATTCAACACCACTGATCATCAGGGAAATACAAGTCAAAGCTACAATGAGATATCACCTCACACCAGTCAGAATGGCTAAACTTCACAAGAAACAACAGGTGCTAGTAAGGATGTGGAGAAAGATGTTCTATTCAAAAATGTTGGTTTCACGTGTGTGGCTCAAAAAAATCATCTTGGTGATGATACCCTATACTGATGGAAAAGTTAGTCTTCATAGGACCATTATGAAGGTCATTTAAAAAAAGGGGTGGGGAGGGCACCCAGGTGGCTCAGTGGGTTAAGCATCTGCCTTCTGCTTAGGTCATAATTCCAGGGTCCCGGGATCTGCCTCACCTATCCAGGCTCCCTGCTCTGCGGGGAGCCTGCTTCTCCCTTTCCCTCTGCCCATCTCCATCTCGTGCTCTCTCTCGCTATCTCTCCCTCTCTCTCTCAAATAAATAAATAAAATCTTTAAAAAAAAAAAAAGGTGAGGGGAGACTGAATTTAATTCTTTCATGATTTCTACTACAAAGAAGAATAATATCAAAACATAATGAAGTATATGGTAGTAAGGTCCCAGAGAAAGGAGTGCAAGCATAAAGATGGAAATTCATGGTTTGTTTCCCTTTTTAGTATTAGCACTGTTCCTTCAAATCATCCTCTAACGGTTTCCTTCCCTTGACCCTCCCCTTTCCCTCTACCTTCATTTCTAAGCCTCAGTCACTTAATAAGCTCTAGTCAATTTATCCCATACTTTTCTTACAGCAATATATCTCCATCTCCTATCATTATAAATACAGAGTTTCCTTGCCGGAATGAAAGATCAATCTTGGAACATGCTCTGAAAAACCCAGAGAGCTGACCAATGAGATGGGTCAGGACTCCTCTGTAGAGTGTTGTGATGGCAAAAGCAGCATAATGTGCTCCGAATGACTGGTACTAACATAGTCCCTAGTGTGCTCAGGAGAGTAATGATCTATTCTCTAGGGATATTAGGCCAAACTGACTGACTTCAGCGATTAAGGGACCTAATAGAGATCCTGAAGATCTTATAGGCTAACCACTAGATACCTAAGAACTAACACTAATGGTGGAAGAAATAAAACACACTGCATAATCTGATTATTAGCTAGAAGCATTCAAATCCAACCAATATCATTTATTACTACATGGTTCCAGTAGAACAGAAGCACTAGAAATATTGCCTTTCCTATTTTCTACATTTAACATATTTTGTACAAAAGGCTACTGAGATCAGAACTAATAAAGAGCATAGACAATAATATATGAAAGCACTGTGCCAATAGTAAAATCTTATACAACTCTATGTTATTATTATTAATAATACTCTCCCCAGCAAACATTGGCCTCATGTGGAACCCTCCATCTTTATGAATATATTCAATATCAAGAGTTAATTTCTTTTGCTTTCCAGAAAGAAAATATGTGTGTGTGTATGTATGTGTGTGTGTGTATGTGTATATATATATATCAAAAGAAAAAGTTAGGTTTTAACTGGAAATATAATGATAAATACAGAAAAATACTGTATACCACTCAGAGCAAACAAATATGACAAGGATAAAATACGTGCTTAAATTAGCATGAAATGGGACATAACAACATCTCATATATTGAAGACCCAAACAAACAAGTAAAAAGTTTACACAGAACAAGAAGAAAAAAATAAATAAATATAAAAAATACACATAAACACTTTCGAAACATTCATCAAAGTAAATAAAACCTTTAAATGCACATTACCTCCTGGTAAATGGTAATTGTTTCACTCAAGGGAAACAAAAACTAGCATCCCCAAAAAAGAAGAAAGAGAGTGTTCACAGAACGTTATAAGAAGATGAGTCATCATAAAGCTTTGCAACTTGGTTTATTATAAAATAACATTTTAAGTATGCTACTTACAGCTCAGTAGTTTGTTATATGAGGAGAAAGTAGTGGAAGAAAAGTAAATAAAATGTTATAAGAACTTACAAGGTCAGGGTATACTTCCTACCACTCTAAACAAAAATAATAGGGGACTTAGAAAAACAAAAGGAAAGGAAAGAACCACTGGACCTAACCTCTTGAAATAACTATGATTAGACTATTGATTAAGGACTAGTGCTGACTGACCTAAATAGAAAGTAACCAGTACCCAAGATGACTCATGAGAATGTGCTTTGTGAACCAAAAAACGTCACTTGTTTCTCCTCCGTTTTCTTTGAACTTCCCTTCTAGAATGGACCTCTGTTTTCCTCCTGAGTCTCTAATTTACTGAACTAGAAGAATGGTTCTTAAATAAATTTCAAAAATCAGTACATATATATCTGACTTTTAGACATAGAGGAACATTATTTTTCATAACCACAGAAACACATTTTTTGGAGGCTATATTTGGACCAGTGATTTTTATTTATTTTTTTTAAGATTTTATTTGTTTGACACAGAGAGAGAGAGAGAGAGAGAGCGCACAAGCAGCGGGAGAGGCAGGGGGAGAGGGAGAAGCAGGCTTCCTGCTGAGCAGAGAGCCTGATGGGACTCAGGGCTCCATCCCAGGACCCTGGGATCATGACCTGAGACGAAGGCAGAACTTAACCAACTGAGCCACCCAGACGCCCCTGAACCAGCAATTTTTAAAACTGTAGTCTCTGATTACCTTTTAAGTTGAACTTAAAATTAAAAAATCTTAACTATATTTTAGTGGTAACAAGTAATAAAGATTTAGCTTCTGGACTACAAAAAAGGCCAAATTATAAGAAGATAATTTAAAGACATTGGCTAGGCAACAGAATCAAGTAAGTTATTGGCCTTATTTATCCTATGCCCTCTATTTATAATTTGCTTCTAAACTCTAATGAAGAAAATTACATTCAGTGACAAAAATGCATTAATTCATTGACAGAAAAGCAAGAATATTCTCATGGATGCTCAACTGACTGGAAAGGGTAAATATACATTCAAGAAATACACTGTACTTATTAAAGATTTCAATATGAAATTATAATTATACATATTTATTTACATAAATGGTTTACATATATGTAAAATAAATATTTTAAATACTATCATGTTATGAAAAAATAAGCATAAACAAGTTATTTTCCTTTTAGTTTTAAGTGACACATTTTTATCAAAAATTTTAATTGTTAAAGAAACTAATATTTTATATATGACTGAGTAGCTCCTTTAGCTAGAAAAACCTTATTTGTTTATATACATATAGCAAAATTTTAAAAAGTAACCAGAAAACTCCTTTCTGTATTAATTCTCCACATTTTTTATAACAAGATATGAACAAACATTTTATAAATAACATTTACTATATACATTCCCGTTACAGAAAATATGTTAAATTTACCAGTGGGTTCCATATTCCCATATGTTCCACCCCAAAACTCTAAGAGGAATTTCTAAATTTGACAATCTGAGTAAGATGGGATTTACTAATACACATTAGCATTTTCATAAACTGTAAATGTTATTAAAAATATTTGATAAGAAAAAAATTTTAATAAATGATCAAAGAATTCAATATTTGTCTGTTTTGTGTTTAATACTGTTAACTCCCTATAAAATTTAACTCCCTATAATACTTTAACAACAGTATGTAAAATGTCCATGATATCACCAGGTGATGTAGCAATCTATAAATGCTTAATAGCCCAAATGAAAGATAACAAAATAAATGTCAGTAATGAAACATTACATATAATAAACACAAAGCTAATCATGAAATCCAACACTAATGGGATTTTTAAATATATATTAAAGACATACTTTAGAAGCATACATAGAAAAAATCTGCAAGTATAAAATCTACAAAAGAAAAATAAAAAAGCAACAATATTCACTTTACTTGAATGCTTCACAGAATTATAAAACAACCATCTATTCATAGAAACCATCAAGTAATATAATTGTTTTTCTTCTAAAAGATAATTTGCTTTAAAATTGAGCTAAAATACACATAAGAAAAAAATTCACCATTTTAACCACTTTTAAGTATACATCTCAATGGTAGGAATTAAATACATTCATAACGTTATGCAATCATCACCACATCCATCTACATAACTTAATTCATCTTGTTAAACTGAAACTCTATACCAAGTGAACAATAACTCTCTGTCCCCCTACTCCCCCCAGCCCTTGGCCACCACTATTCTACTTTTAGTCTCTATCATTTTGACTACACTAAATACCTCATGTAAGCAGAATCATACAGTATATGTCTTTTTATGACTGGCTTATTTCACTTAGCAAAATATGTTCAAGACTCATCCATGCTGTAGCAGACAACAGAATTTTCTCCCTTTTTAAGGCTGAACAATACTCCCTTGTATATATATGCCACATTTTGTTTATCTATCATCCAATGAACACTTGAATTAATTCCACATTTTAGCTATTGTGAATAATGCTGTTATAAGAGTGTACAAATATGGCTTAGAGACCCTTCCTTTAATTCTCTTGAGTATATACTCCCAAATGGACTTGCTGAATCATATATAAGTCTATTTTTAATTTTTTGAGGAACCACCATTTTGTTTTCCACAGCAGCTCTACCATTTTCCATTCCCGCCAATAGCACACAAGATTCCAATTTTTCTACATCCTGACCAACACTTGTTTTCTGGGTTTTTTGATAGTAGCCATCCTAATGGGTATGAAGTTGTCCATCACTGTGGTTTTGATTTGCATTACCATAATGATTAGTAATATCAAGCATCTTTTCATTCATATATCTTCTTTAGAGAAATGTCTATTTAAGATCATTTTGAATTGGGTTGTTTTTTTATTGCTGAGTTTTAGAAGTTCTCTATATATTCTGGATATTAAACCCTTATCAGATATATGATTTGCAAATACTTTCTCCCATTCTGTGAGTTGCCTTCTTACTCTGTGTATAGTGTTTTTTGATGCACAATATATTCTTTTAATTTTCATAAAGTACAATTTGTTCTTCTTTTGCTACCTGTGCCTTTGGTGTTATATCCAAGAAATCACTGCCAAATCCAATGTCATAAAGCTTTTGTCCTATGTTTTCTTCTAAGAGTTCTATAGTTGTAGGTGTTATATTTAGGTCTTTGGTCCACTTTGAGTTAATTTCTATATATGGTGTTAGGTAAGGGTCTTAATTCATTCTTCTGCATGTGGATATCCAATTTTCCCCACACCATTTGTTGAAAAACTGTCATTTCCCTATTGAAAGGTCTTGGTATTCTTGTCAAAAATCATTTGACCATATATGCAGAGGTTTATTTCTGGGCTTTATGGTCTATTCCACTTGTTTATACGCCTGACTTTATGCTACTACCACCGTTTTGATTACTATAGCTTTGTAGTGATTTTGAAATAACAAAGTGTGAGTCCTCCAGGTTTGGCTTTTTAAAAATTATTTTAACCCTTCAGGGTCCCTTGAGATTCCACATAAATTTTAGGGTGTGTTTTTCTATTTCTTCAAAATACATCAATGGGATTTTGATATGGAATGCATTGAATTTGTAGATTGCTTTGAGTAGTATTGACATCAACAATATTAAGTGTTCTAATCCATAAATACAACATGTGTTTAATTTTTTTTATGTCTTTTTAAATTTCTTTCAGCAATATTTTATAGTTTTCATTGTACAAGTCTTTCACCTCCTTGGTGAAGTTAATTTCCTAAGCATTTTATTCTTTTTGATGTTATTGTAAATGTAACTGTTTTTTGTAATTTCCTTTCCAGATGGTTGGTTGATTGTGTATAGTGATTTTTGAGTGTCGACTTTTTATCCTGCTACTTTACTGAATTCATTTATTTGTTCTAACACGTTGGGTTTTTCAGGGGTTTTCTGTTTTTTTGTGAAATCCATAGGATTTTCTACATATAAGATCACATCACTGGCAAACAGAGATAATTTTACTTCCTCTTTCTAATTTGGATGACTTTTCTTTCTTTTTCTTGACTAACTGCTCTAGTTAGAGCTTCCAGTACTATGTTGAATAGAAGGGTGAAAGCAGACTTCCTTACCTTCTTCCCGATCTTAGAGGAAACACTTATAAGACTTTAATTAAGTTGAGATAGCTTCCTTCTATTCCTAGTTTGCTGAATGTTTTATCATGAAAGGGTGTTAAATTTTGTCAGATGCTTTTTCTGCATCAATTGAAATCAACATGTATTTTTTCTTTTTATTCTGTTGATGTTACAGATTACAATGATTAATTTTTGTATGTTGAACCATCCTTGCCTTCCTGGAATAAATCCCACTTGGTCATCACACATAGTCCTTTTAATATGCTGCTGAATTCTGTTTGCTAGTATTTTGTTGAGGATTTTTGCGTCAATGTTTATAAGGGATATTGGCCTATAGTTTTCTTGTAGTGTCCTTGGTATCAAGGTAATTCTGGCCTCATAGAATGAGTTAGGAAGCATTCCTGCCTCTTCAATTTTTTTAGGATAAGTCTGAGAAGAGTTGAAATGAATTATTCTTCAAATGTTTGGTAGAAATCACCAGTGAAGGCTTCAGGTCAAGGGCTTTTCTTCATCAGTAGATTTTCTTATTACTGATTTAATCTCCTTACTAGTTATAAGTATACTCAGATTTGGTAGGTTTTGTGTTTCTAGGAATTTGTCTAGTTCACCTGGGTTATCCAAATTTGGATATCCAAATTTTATTGACATAAAATTGTTCATAGTACCCCTATATAATCCTATTTCTGCAGAATTGGTAGTAATATCCCCATTTCAATCTTGTAATTTAGGCCATCTCTCTGTTCTATTAGTCTATCTAGCTAAGATTGTCAATTTTGTTGATCTCTTCAATTTGGCTTCATTAATTTCTCTATTGTTTTTCTGTTCCCTATATCATTTATCTCTGCTCTAATCTTTACTTTTACTTTTACTTTTTCCTTTCAATTCTGTCAGGTGTTGCTTCTATATTTTGATGGCCTGACACTAGGTGCATAAATATTTATAACTGTTATGTCTTCTTGCTGTATCAAACCTTTAACTAATGTATTTATTAACATATAATGTCCTTTATAATGTAATTAAAATTCTCTTACTACCTCAATTAATTAAAAATTAAGCTGAGATTTCAGGAAGACTGTTTTAAAAAAAACTATTACATTTTATAATTTACCTGTGTGAATCCAAATTATGAAAAAAAAAGAGAAACACTGATGTTGATTTCAAAGTTTTGCACTCAACAAAATGTCTCTGTTCCATAAGTGACTCTGTAAAAAGTAAATTATATATACAAATTTATACTATGCAATGCTCTTTTTATCTGTTTCACATGTAGAATGGATTGTTTATTAGAGAAAGAAAAAAGAATTCTGTTGTTAAAAAATTTATGAAAAACAGTAACCTATGGCTACACCATGGTACTTTCTAGAGGAGAGAAACATAAAACACAGGACTTAACTAGGGAACATCAAATGAGTTAAGGGAAAACTTTATAGACTATGCCAATTTTCAGAATTGTAAGGTAAAATTTTTGCCATTATATAATTAATTCACAGATATCTCATGGCATGATGAGAGTAATACCTGGCATTATTCACACCAGCTGGATAGCACCAATTATTCATATTTCTCCCTAACACTACATTCAGTGACATTAGGTTGGTAGCTTGAAATGGGCCATAATAGGAATGTGTATATCATGAAAATCTGCAAAAGAAAATAAATCAAGGTTTTTGTTTTTTTAAATCTACACCCACCCTAACACAGAATATCAAACTTCAGAAGGTATTTTGATACAAAGGTTACTGATATTACCTACCTGATTTCTTTTTTTTTCTTTTTGCCAGAAAATTGCTCCCTTTGGGGGGGGGGGGGCTTTAGGAAACACATCCACCTTACCTACCTGATTTTTTAAGACAGAATCTTTTTTTTTTCCAAATAAACAATGGTAAAATGCAATGTAAAATGAAAGTTTACTTCAAAGCAACCTCTATTTTGAAAAAATAAGGGAGAGGAAACACTATCTTGACACAGTCCATTCTATCTGAAATTTTAATAGTTCTTCCTTAAAAAAAAAAAAAAAAAAAAAAAAAAAAAATCCNCTGAAATTTTAATAGTTCTTCCTTAAAAAAAAAAAAAAAAAAAAAGCATATCCCTGCAGGAGCTATAGCATTGATCCTGTCTCTTAGAAAAGTTTCTGACTTTTTCAATAATTTGAGGTCAAACGAAATAAACTCTTACTTTCTGTGGCCAATCAGCCTTCAATATTCAAAGAGACAAAACATACAGTCTCAGGATTTTCTCTTTGATGTTTACTATACATTAAAGATTATAAAGATTTTCAAGTAAAATATTGCTCCTGATCTTAAGAAAAATCCATTATACAGAGCATAATTAATCTCTTTATAAAGAAAATTATCATTTCTGGTACCATGACAACTTCAGCAAATCTAATAATTATGCAATTAATATTAAAAATTAGAATATCAAAATAGAGAAGATCATTATTTTGAACATGTATAAAACCAACCTTACAACCTTAGTCTGATATTTATCATAATTGATTTTGCATTAGTTTAGATACCAGCTCATCTTCTCAGTTCTCCTATCTGTTCCTTCACCAGGTTTCTCCAACTACTTCATCAGACCAGGCCTGCCACAGTGAGGCTGGAATCATATAAAACTTCTTGAGCCCAAGAAGTGATCTCAGTACCCAAGGGACATTCATTTTATTTGTGCCTCACATCTGTCTGCCCTCCAGTTAACTTTGACTTTTAATCATTCCTTAAAAATCATTACAAACCCACCATGTTGTAGGCCTTGTGCTAGACACTGAAAATGCAATGGAAAAAAAAAAAAAATGTCCATGATTTCATGGAGAACAGTCCATTAGGAGAAATGTCCACTGAACAAATAATCTCATACAATTTATAATTATAAATTATTATTAATGCTATGAAAGAAAAGTATGTGACCCCCATTAATGTGTAACAGGGAGACCTGCCCCCACTGGAAGCTCAGAAAAAACTTCCCTGAGAAAGTGAAATTTAACTGAAGACCTGAAGGATGGTGATGAGGAGAGTTCCAAAGTGCAAAGGAAACAGCACTTTTTCAATTCCAGACATGTTGATTTCCACTTTCCTGAACTTTTATTTCCACCTTTGCTGTCTCTCGGCATTTTTCTCCTGAATTTTATTGTATCTAGTGACCAATTCTGACCCTTCCTATCCCTGTAATAATAACAACAACTAATGTTTATTGAGTTCATACTACTTGAAAGATATCATTCTAAGCAATTTATGTGTGTGAACTCATCTAATCCTCACAGTGACGAGGAAGTAGGTCACTTTATAGACAAAGAATCTGAGGCACAGTCACCATAAGTTACTTGCCCAAAATTACACAGCAACAGATAATAGTCCAAGAATGTCCATCATCTCCCTCATAACCTATCACTCTTACAGAAACCCCAAGGCATCAAACTAAACTGTCAAAGAATACCAAGTCTCCTATATTCTTCAAACTGCTACCATCTTCAACTAGGCAGGGTCATGCTTTTTCTCTGGTTTTCAAGAAATTATGAATGAAAAATTGACCAAGGTGGCCTACACTAAAACATCTCCAGGGACAAAAAAATTTTTTTAGAATAAGTAATATTCTTACAAACGGTTATTCACCCAGACTATGAAATAATAAGAACTAAGCTAGGAGAAAGTTATAATTTATTCAATTCCTTCTGTACCTCCCAAGGGAAAGGAAGATAAGAAAAAATTTTCTTTTAATCCAAATTTGTAAATATTTCACATGTATTTGCAAAACTAAATTAATATACAGTAAATTGGTTATGATGTAGAAGAAATTCCCAAAATTATTTTCTTTTGGTAAGCAACTTTTAAATGATTAAAAAAGAGAAATAACTATTAAATGACTAAGGTCTTACTGAAAACTACATTTAGATATTTTTTAAAATTCTTGTTATGATCAAAAGTTTCATTTGTAAATTCACCATTGAAGGTGATATGAAAAACAATAATTAAGTGGGTGATTGATACAAGTGAGTGTATGACTCATAGTTTGCAAAGGAAAATAATTTTGGGGAAAAGGCTCAGGAAGAAAAGAAGCAAATAATGGATTCTGGAAGAAATCAAGACCTTTCCTGTCCAAGAACTGTCACCAATTTTTATTACTTGAAGATTAAGGGAATAGTGAATAAAGCTGTCTGCCAGACAGCAGAAAAGGTAAGAAAAAAACATTGTCTCTAAATGTACCTCACATGAAAGTTTTCGGAAATAACATCCATAAAATTAAACTTTCTATAAAAAGTTACTAGAAAACCCACCTCAAATCAGAACAATGGAAATGTCAAAATAAACCAATATTACATTTGTCAGGAACTTGAACAAAATGAAACGTCAGGATGGGTCAAGTTGTAGAATCGTCTAATTTTACTCCACTTGGTTTTAGAACAAAGGCAGATCCAATACTGATTTATAGGAGATTTTGGTTTGGTTTGTTTTTGTTTGGTTCTTTTTCTACTTCAAGGTTAGTGCAAAACAAATATTTATTTAGTTTCTGCTACTAGGATTCAGCAAATTTATACAACAAGCTTTAGTTTCTGGTTCCAGAGGTCAAATTCAAGCCACTGAATTCAGTTCTACTTTTTTACTAATTTAATTGTCCCTCGCCTCTCATATATATCTCAATTACATCATATATATTTATATGTACTTTTTTTTTTAGGCTCACATTTGGCTATGGGTATTAATTGCTATCCATGCATTATAAATCTTTCCAGAAAATAAAGAGAATTTCATTTTGATTAAGTCATACTTAACAAGAAGTTTAATTTAATTTAGTATTTTATTTACATTTTCATGTGTATTTTAGAGTCCCTGCTACATGACAGCACTGAGTTAGACGTTTTATACACATAATCTAATTTAAGAACACTGGGCTTACCTTGTTATACATATACTGCCTACAGATAAGGCAAACGAGTATTTTTGTGATGAAGCAACCTAAGTCATATCACAGATGGCTTTCAAATGAGCAACATCCAGCCATTCTAGCATACTTTATGTATATAGCTTAGAACTTAGTTCATGAAAACCATCTCATCCAACTTAAAGATGTCTCAGAAAAAAAATTAAAAGCTCTGTGTGTGTGTGTGTGTGTGTATGCACACACGTGTTAGATGACTGATTCGAACCTAGGCAGTCCAATTATAAAATCTTTGCTCTTAACCCCTAAACCACTATATCCTAGAAAAGAAGCAAGGTGTGACTTTCAGAATGGGAATGCTAATTTAGGTAACTTACATAATAATAATACTTCTAAAATAAGAAACCATATCTCTGAAGTCAGTACACTAAGTATCAGCATTAAGTTATAAAAACACATTTGCCAAAAATTTACTATGATAAGGATTTTTTTTTCCTTTTGTAAATGTGCTTAATTTCCAGAAAGTTTCTAGCTTTGTCTTTTTAGATATTATATCACCTAACATTTCTGTAATCTCTTTATAGAGTTTAAAGCATTTTTGTGTCTAAAACTTTATATAATCCTGCCAGCAACACTATAAATAAGGCAAGTATGATGGTTAATTGGATGTGTCAACTTGGCTGGGCCATAGTGCCCAGCTATTTCGTCAAAACATCATTGTAGATGTTTCTGTGAAGGTTTTTTTTTTTTTTTTAGATGAGATTAAAATTTGAATTAATATACTGAGCAGATTACCCTCCATAATGTGGGTGGCCCCATCCAATTAGTGAAAAGCCTTAATAGAACAAAGACTGACCTCCTTGGGACAAGAAAGAACTCTGCCAGAATATTGCTTTTGGCCTCAAACTGAGCTCTTACCTGGGTCTCCAGCCTGCCAGCCTACTGTGCACATTTTGAATTTACCAACCTTCTTTGAGATTCAATTCCTCGAAATCAATCATTCAATCTCTGCTCCTCCCCATACGTGTGTGTGTATGTGTACATACATATGTATACACACATACCCATACACACACACACACACGCACGTGTGCACACACATAACCTGTTGGTTCTGTTTCTCTGGAGAACTCCGAATCTGATATCAAGGTAGTTGAAAAGTCTAACAAAACAAGGAACAGGAATTCAGATCCTTACTTTTATCTCTAGTCATTCCTGAAAAGATACCAAAATTATCAAGAATCTATGCTAGAACTTAGTTTTCATACCCAAATCACTCAGCCATGTCATGCTCTTTTTCTTTTAAAACTATTATTTGACCCATGGAACGTTACATCAAAAACAGGATATACTGTATGGTGACTAACATAATAAAAAATTATTATAAATAAATAAACAAATAAATAAATAAATAAATAAAACTATTACTTCACAAAACTAATCAACTCTAGAAAACACTACAGCAGATCCTCAAAAGGCTAAGCATAGTTACCATATGACGCAACAATTCCACTCCTAGGTAGGTATACACCCAAGAGAAGTGAAAACATATGTCCACACAAAAACTTGTACATGAATGTTCATAACATCATTATTCACAGTAGCCAAAAAGTAGAAATACAAATGCCATCAACTTGTGAACGGATAAAAAGGACGTGGCATATCCATAAATGCAACGGTTCAGGGAAAAAAGAAATGAAGTACAGACACAGGCTACAACTTGTATGAATCTTGAAAATGCTAAATAATACAAAGCGAATGCAAAAGGTCACATATAATATGAATCCATCTATATGAAATGTCCAGATTAGGCAACTCCATACAGATACAAAAAAGATTAGTAGTTGTCAGGTGCAAGGGGAAGGGGGTCAATGCAGAGTGAATGCTAATGGATACAGGATTCCCTACCGGAGTGATGAAATGCTCCTGAATTAAACAGTGATGACTGTACAATCTTGTGAATATACTAAAAACCACTCAATTGTACACTTTAAAATTGTAAATATTAAGAAAAGTGAATATCTCAATTTTAAAAGTGTTAAAAAATATAACACTAATCAACTTACCTGGCCTTTTTGTGGTGCCAAACAACGAACAACTTCATCCACCATTACCGGAATATGTAATTTAGTCATAGCTTCGAAATCTCTATCTTGAGATCTGTGTATCTCCTGAGTTTCAGTTTGATCTGTTTGCTCCTGGGATTCATATTCATTATGTCTTTGTGCTGTATCATGTATTTTTTTTGGCCAGACACCTAAATTAAATATGCCAGATTCCAACCAGCATGAAAGAAATTCTTTATAGACTCTACAAAAATATGGGTATCGAAGCATTCTGTAGGTCAACAAATCTAGAAGAAAGATTAAAAATATCATGATTGTTGGATTTTTAAAATATATAATTTTATATAACATTTTAGTATGGCCTGATAAGCTCTAAGACCATTAATGTTTTAATGATTATGGATGTAAAAATTATTAAGTCAACATTTTTCTGAAATATATTTTTCTAACTTTAAAGAACGATTTCAGTGCTTTAGAACTACTTGTTTGTAAAAGCTATCTGGAAGGGGGTTGGGGATGGGGTAACAAGGTGATGGGCACTAAGGAGGGCATGTGATGTAATGAGCCCTGGGTGTTATACACAACTGATTAATCAATGAACCCTACCTCTGAAACTAATAATACACTATATGATAATTAACTGAATTTAAATTTTTAAAAAAGCTGTCTGGATGACTGAAGGGATTATGAATAGTATCCAATTTCAGGTTCAGGTGGTCTTTTATTTTAAGCTCTTCTATTTGTTTTTCTCATAATGTTAAAGCTTCATCTTCATTTTAACTTTGTTTGAAAAGTTGTCCCTGGAAAAAGATATGCATCTTCATCCAAAAAGAAATGAAGGTAAAAATCAGCTTGTGAAAATCTTGCAGACTCGTTATGAATATTCTCTGACGAGATTATCTCCCCATGGCCTCTATCAGTGAAGCACCTTCCAATTTAAATTATAATTTTATAAACACACAGCTGAGCATACTTTGGCATGCTTTGTGCGTCCCCTGCCCCCCCAAAAACAAGCAAATAAATAATATACTCCTTAACTTTCTCACACTTGTTCCTTTTGATTCTGCAGTCTGTAACTCTCAAATGCAGAGGAAAAAGCATTTATGAAATATATTAACAGAAAACCTTTTGGAAACACTATGCTTTTTATATATTAGATTGTAAGCAACGTTTTTAATACTACTACAGTAAATACCAAGTTAACACTCTTCTTTCTTCCTTATAGATTACTGTTAGTTATTTAAGAATAAGACCCACATCTTTATATCCACAAAAGCAGATGCACACTAGGTGTGCTCAATTATTATTTCTGAAGAAAAAAAAATGAATGGATGGATGAGTAAACTCTAGATTCTACAGAAGTAATATTTTCATCAAAACTTACTTTAGGAAATTTCACCTGCCTGACCGACTATACCAAAGGCCACATTCTCAAAATGCTTCAAGAAACATCAATATCTCCCCCATCAAAAAAAGATACATAAATATCCTGCTTAAATATGCCTTCCCTTCCTTTTGCAATAGAAATGAAAAATAATGTTGAAAAGTCGATCACATGTAATGACTAGAAAAGAAATACATTTATATTATATAAATATAATACCAACAAAATGTTACCTCAAGGAAATCCTAACTTTACCTAAGACATAATCCACAGAACTATGTGGCAAATGTGACAAAGGAAAACTATAGGAGAAAAAAAAAAAAAAAAAGACTGGAAATAAGTGCTTTAAGTAGTATTTTGGATGTTCACTGGTGACAAACTAGCCAAATTATTAATTATGCCTCATGTTTTTCAGAAAGCTTATATAAAATAAACCCTCTAACCTAGTGTTTCTAACATTTTTCAAAATAAAACCTAACATTACTGGGCACTTACTAAATACTACTTAACTCATTCAATCCTTACCACAACTCTTAGAGGTAGGTAGTATTATTATTTCTATTTTACAGATGAGGAAAACAGAGAAATAATTTGCCAAAAGGTCATATACCTAGAAAGCCATAAGGCTAGAACTGTAACTCAGCATTCTATCCCCAGAGCCTGAAAGCTTATCTTAGCTTCTATGCTACAAACATAGACCACTGGCTCTATTTATTGCACCCAAGTAATTGAATGGTACTTTAATTACATTGACTATGTATTTGTACTATCTCATGAATTACATTCTTTTTCTGTAAAGAGCCAGTATCCTATTGCTCAGTCCTACTCCACTTGGAAATACAGTATAACAGAGGACATGCATTGTATAAGCCTAAATAGTGGAATCTGGAATATTTACACAATCTGCACTGTATGTCCAGATAGAAATATGTGAATCAATTCCAATATAGGAATCAAAACCACACAGGAAAAAGCAAGTAGAACAAATTGGGGGGGGGGGGGCTTCTTTTGCTAGCATTTAACTCTTTTCTTGTGCATTCAATTTCTATGTATGTACTCAACTGTGCTCCAGGTACAAAGCCTAAAGAGTTTATTATGCACTAATTGGCTACTAACGTGGGTCGACACGGAGAAAGGATTTCAATAATTTTCCTCTTTGGCTGTTTCTTGAATACCTCCCTAAGAATGGAAAGGGGCAAGCTCTAAATTAGGGAGTTCCATCTCTTTAGGCAGCCCACTCTCCTACCAGATAACCCAGAGCTTGCAGTCAGCTCCCCAACCAAGCACCCTAAATGATTTAAGATAGTTTAAGTTTACGCTGGTCACAGGAAGGAGAGTCTGGAAACCTGACCGCTAGAACCAACTCTGTGGTTTCCCCCCACGTAAATCGTTTAACTTTGCCAGCAAAGTTCAGTTTAAGCTGTTCAATCGAGAGAATTGGCCAGGTTACCCTTTTAATTGTGGGAACACAAAGGTGAGTGAATGATATCTTTGAAAGCTACTTCCTCAACGGTGCTACCAATTATCATCATTGCACTCAGCCTTCCCTCCGGAGAAAACCATTTGAAAATTTAATTCCTAAGGCCAAAAACCCAGCCTGGAGGCTGGGAGCGGAAAGCACAGAAAGTGAAAGAGGTTCTAAAGTTAAGGAAGAATGCATCCTTTTGCCTAAGAATTATACTCGGAAGAGGGAAAACTGTTTACAAACTTCCGAACTCAGGATGAATAAGTGTTGAGGAGAGGAAGCGGGAGCAGGGGCGTTTTCTTTGTCCTGGGCGAATCCGGCGACCTCAGGAAGTTCCCCCCAAAGCCAAGGAATGGGCTCCAAAAAAGCTCCGGGGACTCGGCCACTTTCTCCTCACCTGAGGCAGGAAGAAATCTCAGTTGGTTTCTAACTCGGGCCAGCGACGACCACTATGGTGCCAGAGAACACGAACTTGCCGCACGTCTAGGTCCTAACCTTGGGGGAAACTTGCAAGGACGGACAGATTGGGCCCACGTCCCCCCCAGCAACAGAAAACCGTTTGCCTTTCGTTCCGCTGTTTCCAGGACCCAGCTGACAAAGGGGTTTTCAAATAGTGTTCCTGGAGGAGGGCAGGAATAAGAACCTACCACTGCCAGGTTTAAATTTACTTTCACTTTTTTTTTTAAATGTTTGAGGCAAGTTTAAATCTAACTTTCCATTTTATCCTTATCTCCATTCTATTTGGTTTATTACGAACCTGTGTTAAATTTCTGTGTTCTATTATAACAGCATTAGTTATACTCCAACTTCTAACAAAAGGTGGGAATTTCTGTCTCCTTTAGCACCACATGTTTTTAAGGTTTTGGTTCTTTTTCCTTCATTTCGTTCCAAAATACACCAGTTTCTTATACTTTCTGCTATACTCCTTAACGTCTTGCCAAACTAAACAGAAGCCAGCTGGCACAGTGATGGTATTGATTGTAACATTAAAGTCTCTTTGCTTTAACTATACAATTCTTTAAGAATATGGACCTCATCGTCTGAACGTGCTAAAGGGCAAGTGTAAGACAGAATTTAAAGTTAAATGTAAAATAAGCACTTAGATTAGGTGTGGAAACACCTGTTAGCAAGCCTTACAATGTGGGTGTCAAAAAAGATACGTAAAACGCTTCTTATTCACCAATAATCCATGCAATTTTACAAGAAATTGGCCTTAAAAAATGCCTATCTTCAGAATAGATTAAGAAAGCATCTTAATATCACTTAATTTAGAAAGTATTTCTGAAACAAAGTCCTCAATTCTGAATTTCCTGGTTTGTGCAGGTACTAATAAATAATTTATTTTCTGAAAACTTCAGTTTTTTTCTTCAGTAAAATAAATTGTGCTTACATCTCATGGACTGTTTTGAGAATTAAATAGCATATATAAAGTTAACAAAATGCCTGGGACATCAATGGTAAAGTACTATAAAGTGAGTGCATATTTGAAATAAAATAAAAAGACTTCTCAATTTTATTACCAAACCCAGCACCACACAAATAACTATTGCATTAGCTAAGATATATGTAATATAGCCAGCAATTAGTATCTTTATTGATGTTCTATCCAGAGTTCAGAAACAATCATATAACAGGCATCATATACAATACACACTGCTTCTGATCTTCTTCAGTAGGAAATAAATGTCTATATTGTGGAGGTTTTCATATATTATTTCACTTATAATACTTTGCAATGTGTTGTGCCATCCTATTTATTATGGTGATAAGCTCCATATAAGAATATAAACCCCAAGAGGGCAGGGATTTTTACTTACGCTATTATGTCCCTAAAGTCTACAATCAGTAATTGCTGAATGGATACAATAATGTTAATATAAAGAATAACAGTGGCATTCAGATCACACTATTAAAAACATCCTGACAAATAAAGATGGCTTAGCTAACGTATTTCCCATTTTTTCTGGTATTTTTCCTTATTAAAGCGTACATTCTGAAATAATATCTACAATCTAAGACTTAAAAAACCACTGCATCCAATAACGAACTTGGCCAATAAATTTAAATTAATTTATTTTGTAAAGTCATCGTTATTAAGAAATGTAAATACAACGAAACACCAAATAGTTTCACAGTGAGCAACAAAGGGAGTAGGCCTGGGAGTCCTGAGAAATGAAGACTGGGGCCTCAAACCAAAAGCCCTGGACTTTCAATTAATTGAGGCGAATTGACCCCAGTTCGATCCAGTGAAAGTGTCTAAAAGGAGCAGGTTCCTACACCTTCCAGAGCCTGGGACCCGCGCCTTGTAGGCCTCACTAGTCGATGAAGAAAAAAGGAGAATATAAACATTCAGAAACCATTAACCCACACCCAAAAGGCTCCACCACTCCCGCAAGCAGACGGCACAAGCCAACGCCTGCCCGCTCCCGTCTGACTCACACCCTGAACCCTGGGACCCGGCCATGCGCCCGCGGGTCTGGAGGTGGCCTGATGATCCCAGGTGGCTACCTCCCACCTGCAGCTGCGGTCTAGCCCCGCCCACCTCGGCCAACGCCTCCGGAAACAGCCGTGGGCGTTGCCCTGGCGACGAGCAGCAAGGCCGCTTCCACTGAGCTGCGAGGCTGAAACTCCTGGCGCTAAGCGGCAGCGCGCGACGGCAACGTCCGACGTGATGGCGTCACGAAGACGGCAGCCAATGAAACAAGGTGCTGAAAAAGCTGGCTTGGGTTTGAATCTTGTGGCTGAGTTTGAATCGTGGAGAGGCGGACATCGTAGTTAAGTGTCGCGGTAATCTTTGCTGTACCTGAGGTGAGTGAGAGGCACGCGAGGAGAAACCTCTTGTCTCGAGACGCTTCTTTTGATGACCCATCTCGCTGGAAGCGGAAAGCTCCTGCGGCCGCCTGAGAAGACGGGATGGGCTTGTTGACAAACGCGGAAGAGTTAAGGGGGGGTGCGGGGGGGGTGAGGGTAGTTGGGGTCCCTGGAGAGAAAGTGAAAGGAAGAAGGAACTCGAGAACCCGCTAGAGCATAGTTCTGCCTGATCAGAAGCCCTTGACTGCTCATCAGGAAAAGCAGAAATCTCCTTCCTTAAATTCTGAGGAAGTCGGAAGTTTTAAAAGGCATCCTGGCCCCTTTCCTAGACTGGCAGAGCACTTTAACTGCCCTGCATTTTACAGTGTAAAGTTCGTTACCCACTCCTAATTCAGAGTGTTTTGTTTCAGATACAGATGTAAATGTAACTCTGGGCTTAACTATCAAATAAGGAGTTTTGGTTCTCCAACTTAAAAACTCTTTGTCCTGAAAGGTTCTGCTGTTAGCCTGGCTAAGGTCAGTCGGGAACCTCCTCTGAGCCCCAGTTGTAGCATCAAGACAAGACGTGCCAGCACTGCCTAGCGGGATTGCCAAGAATCAGATGAGGTATGGAAACGATACGGCTTGGCAAAGTGCTTTGCAAATGAAAGGGACTCGAACACAGAATAAGTCCGTCTCTTAGTTTCTGCAAGACTTTTAGGAGCTCATTAGGCACTCAGTTATAGAGAGATCAAGGCTAACTACTGTTTATGAAAAGAGGTTATTTGACCAGAATTGAATAATTTTGTTGTATAATACATAGTTTAGGTTATTTACTATTGACTATGGAGTAGAATGTATTAAGCATTCTACATTTTAGTTGGTAGTTGTTATTCCACTACCTTCAGCACCTCGCCTTGGATTTCGGAAAGTATTTATGAACTTTGATGCTAGAGAATATAAGAACCAAAGACTAGATAGTGCTCGTTACTAAGTTTCTATTACCTTGTAAGAATTGTCTGTTTCAGTAAACAAAGATTATCTTGTCTTTAACAGTATTAAATTAATCTCTTCTGTTACTGAACAAGTATTTGAAGTACATAAAATTTCACTTTAAAAGTGCATCTTGTCAAAGTGCATTGACACTCTGAATCTATTAAGGTACACAACAAAATCACTTTTATGCTATCAACTCTATGAAATCTAGGAGGAAAAAATAGCTCAGATGTTAGTGCCAGCTTTCACTCCTTTTGAAATTTCTTTCTTCCCTGATGTTTTTAAGGTAGTGGAAGGACTGGCTCTAACATTGAAGTTAATTCCAAAGAGGTGTAAATTGCATAGAGAATATAAATGATAGTGTGTGGAGGATAATTCCTGCTCCTAAAAAGTGTTTGTTGAACCTGAATCTAATTCAGATTTAAGTTTGAATTTAAGAAGTAATTTAGAACTGTATAACTCCACATTCAAAATAATTTGTGCAGCATTTCTGTCCCTTTGTTTGAAAATATTCTGTTCTTATTCCAGTAGAGCATTGTTGTTAGGAACATGAGCTTTGGATTTAGACCTGAGTCTACTACATTCTGGCTCCTCACTCAATAGTATGTCATCTTGGAAAAATTATTTATGATGATGAATGTTAAATGTTTACCATAATGTCTGGCATACAGAGTATGCTCAAATGATAATCATTGTTGTTCATTAGTAGTAGTTATCACCTTATTGACCTAATTTAAGAGTTCTCAATTAATAGTGTACTTGCTGACAATAGATAACTGTTTGATATCCCACAGGCAGAGAGAAATCATACTTCATTTTATTTCAATATTCATTCAAGAGCTCCTCTACTAGGCCCTGAGGTTTCTACCAAAAATAGGCAAATATATATTTTTGACTTCTATGAGAAAATTTCTGGAGACTATTTACAACCAAAAGAGTAGTGACTTAAATACTTCAGATTTACATCCAGTTAGTCTGAGTTCAAATACCATGTCTTGTACTTCCAATAGTGTGACTTTAGCCAATTAACTTGATCTATATTACAGTTATCCCTCTGTAAAATAGAAATGATTATAAATACCTGTATCATAGGATTGTTACTGGGATTAAATAAGTATGTAAATTGCTTAGCAATTTCTATTTCTAAACTAAGTGCTCAAAAGAAGGTATTCCATAAATACAACATTATTAAATCAAAGATGGTGCTTCCAGTAAATTTTAATACTTTTTTTGTTTTGTTTGTTTTTGAAATGAAAATAGCTAGTCTTGTTTAAAATGTAAATGATACAAAAGGATATACAGTAGAAAGTAAGCCTGCCTGTCACCCATACCTGCATATTTCCCCACCGTGGGGCAACTGATGCTATCAATTTCCTGTGTTCTTTTCCTAAAAGAGCCCACACATATAAAAATACATATATTTTTTAAAAATATAAATGGTCATATGCCAAGTCTGCCATTCTATACTTGTTTTGCACATATATCTTAAAAATCTGCATTAGTTCATTCATTCATTTATTGAACAATTATGTGTTGAGTCCTAAATATGGAACAAGCCCTGTTCAAGGTTCTGGGGTACAGATGTAGTTCATATTCTTGTATTGCTTATATTCTAGAGGGGAAGCAAGCAATAAATATGTAACCAAATGATACATATTTTCCAATTAGTCTAGATGCTAAGAAGAAAAATAAAGCTGGTAAGGGATGGAAGAGGAAAGAGCAGGGTGACACTATTTTGAATGAAATCTTTAGGGAAAGCCTCTGTGAAGTGATATTTGAACAAAGACATGAATAATGAACTGAGAGGTTAAGATTTGCAAATATCTGAAGGTAGTGCCTTCCACGCAAAGAGAAAGTGCAAGGCCATGAGGGTAGAACAAGACGGAATGTTTTAGCAACACTAAGAAGGAGAGTGTGACTGAAGCAGAGTAATCAAGTGGGAGGATACCATTTGAAGAAGAGGTGGGAGAGGTAGGTGGGGCCAGATGCAGAACCTACTGGACATGCTAGGGAGTTTGCATTTTATTCTTATGCTGGGAAGTCACTGAAGAGTTTGGAGCTGGGGAGTAGCATGAGATACATAACATGATCTGATTGCTCTAGAAGAAGTCATCAGTATGTGCAGTCAATTAATTAAATTAAATTTATTATTGTATTTGCATATAATTGGTGAATCTCTAACCTACTTGGCTTATATTTTATCTTGGGTGAACAGTAGCTGCTTGTAAGTTTAGAATTTCCCTTTTCAACTTGGTTTATATTATCTTGCAGTTATTGAAGAGAATAAGGTTTTAACACTTCTTCATTAAATATAGCAGAGGAATGAGCTTTTCTATGTAAGTGACTATTCCAGAAAACTGAATGTTACCCTTACTAAGTGACATGGTTTTTTAGCTACCCCCAGTGATTATTATAAAACATGATCTTCCCATTTTCCTAATTTTGTAAACAAGGAACCGGGCACATTATTTAACTTTATTTGATGCCTCAGAGTCCTCATTGTGACCACCAATTATTGCCAATCATTGTACTCTACTAAAATATGTTGATTCTTTCAGAGAAGTATATTGTTTGTTTGCCTCTGCTCGAAACGGGTGAATTGCTTTCTTGGATTCTGTGTCTGCTTTTATAATTTATTAATTTACCCATTATCAAATATTTGAGAATTTGCTATTTACCAGACTCACTACGAGAGGTTAGGGCTATAACAGTAAAAACATACAGCCCCATTAGCTATTATTTCTTTTCACTTTCTTATACCCTTTTCCAGAGCAGGAATTGGACCTTAGCTATCATAGAGTCCAATCCTGTCACTTTATAGATTAGCAGCTAAAGCCCCTTCATTAGCTCCTTCATTATTCTCTTTTATATTCTTCTTTCTCTAGACTAAACAAATACCTTTCTATGATAATGAACAATGGTGTTGGAAATGTTTATCTTTAATGTTTCAGACCTACCAGCTTACTATTCAACAACTATAATTAGGAATAGAATATGACAAAATTGGTTAGAGGCTATGATACTATCTTCTGAACAGTCATCTGAACAGAATTTTTTTTTTCTAAGATTTTATTAAGTAATCTCTACTGCACCCGTCGTGGTGCTCGAACTTACAACCCTGAGATCAAAAGTCACATGCTCTACCCACTGAGTCAGCCAGGTGCTCCTGAAAAGAATTTTTGAATCATCACATTATTACACAAGTAACAATATTTAGGCTTTTCTTTGCTGATTCTTAGTAAACATGGTCTAAGAATTTACTTTCTGTGTGCCTTATTCAGCATCAGCTAGATGTCCATCTCTTATTAGGCCATGTTAGGAAAGAAAACCTGGCATTATGTATTAATGTAGGGAAAACTTCATTAATCCCTGAAGACATTAGTATATTTGAACATAGACTGATTTTTTACATTTTGGTGATCCTGTTGACTTTACGTATTTTTATTAAGAAAATTATTTTCATTCATTTGTTTTGATAAGTCCAGAAATGTGTGATACTTTAAAAATTAAGACCAATATCTTTCTTAAAATCTGTAATAAGTTGTAAAACAAAGTTGTATTTGAGATTATACTTCTTAAATTCGTTTAGATCATTGTCAATATTTCTCCTTGGAGTATTACTTAAGATCTATTGCCTTCTAAAATACCTTCAGCAATTCCCAATAAACTTCAAAATCAAATCTAAACTTCATGGCCTTGTATTCATGATCTTCCAAATCTGGCCCCACCCTTATCTAATTATATCTTCCTAATGCAACCTCTCCCTTCACTTTTATTCTGTCCAGCTGCATTAGGACTCAGCAAACCTTGGGACACCTGGCTGGCTCAGTGAGTGAAGGATGCAATTCTTGATCTCAGGGTTGTGAGTTCAAGCCCCACATTGGGTATAGATCTTTTAAAAAGGACTGAGCTAAATTTAGCATCTCTTTAGATGCTGTAGATAAAATTGCAGCTAGCTAAAACTAAACAGCTAAAAGCAATGAGGTTTAAGTAAATTGACCATGCTGCCTATATGTCCTCTGCACAAGCTGTTTCCTACCACAGCCCTTGGACTTGCTGCCTGAAATGACTCTTGTCCCAGAGAGTTTTTCAGTTTCTGTAAAAAGTCACTCAACTAGACAAGCTTTTCTCAACTGCCCCATCTAAAATAGGAGCCCCCCCACACACTCCTGCCCTCTATGCTGAGATCCAGAAAAATGCCTAGCTCATAGCAGGTACTCAATAAATATTTATTGAATGTATAATTAATTTTCCATCCTGAAATGCTTTTTTTTAACCTGGTTAATAACTAACCATCCTTCAGCTCTCAACTCCTGTTACTTCCTCTAATCATCAACGTCCCCCCCATGGTAGTCTTATGTGGCACTAATAACCTTTACCTTACAGCACTTGTCACAGTTACACCTTTACATAATCGTGTCATTATTTTATTAATACCTCTTTGCCTCAATGCACTGTATATAATAATAATAACAATAGTGGCAGGGGCGCCTGGGTGGCACAGCGGTTAAGCGTCTGCCTTCGGCTCAGGGCGTGATCCTGGCGTTATGGGATCGAGCCCCACGTCAGGCTCCTCTGCTATGAGCCTGCTTCTTCCCCTCCCACTCCCCGTACTTGTGTTCCCTCTCTCGCTGACTGTCTCTATCTCTGTCAAATAAATAAACAAAATCTTAAAAAAAAAAAACCCAATAGTGGCAAAAACTTAGAGTGCATATTGTGTGCCAGGCATTGTTCTAAGTTCCCACAACAACTCTGTGAGGTAGATATTATTATTAGTCCCACTTTACAGATAACGAAACTGAGCCACAAGGAGGTTAAGTAACTTGCTAACTGTCACAGCCAGTAAATAAAGCTGGGATTTTAACCTAAGCTATTTGGTTCCAACATCTAATAGTTAGCATGTTGAGTTGATTAGTTAATTGATTAACAAGAAATCCCATCCAACCTTGAGATTCTAAGGTCTATTTCAAAATAATCACTTGATGTCTTCTTATGCTTATTAAAGTATATCAATTTGTGTATATTTTACCTATCAATGGGGGTAAAAAGTATATCACTTAAGGTCAAAGCATTATTCAGTATCCCTAAGAGCTTTTAGAAGTGTGTATGGAGATCAGTTTTTGGTATCACAAGGAATGTGTGATGCTACTAGCCTATANAAAGTATATCACTTAAGGTCAAAGCATTATTCAGTATCCCCAAGAGCTTTTAGAAGTGTGTATGGAGATCAGTTTTTGGTATCACAAGGAATGTGTGATGCTACTAGCCTATAATAGAGGTCAGAAATGCTAAAGACAGTCTCTTCAATAAATGGTGTTGGGAAAATTGGTCAGCTACATGCAAAAGAATGAAACTTGACCACTCTCTCACACCATACACAAAGATAAACTCTAAATGGATGAAAGACCTCGATGTGAGACAGGAATCCATCAAAATCCTAGAGGAGAACATAGGCAGCAACCTCTACGACATCGGCCACAGCAACCTTTTTCGTGACACATCTCCACAGGCAAGACAAACAAAAGATAAAATGAACTTGTGGGACTTCATCAAGATAAAAAGCTTCTGCACAGCCAGGAAACAGTCAAAAAAACTAAGAGACAGCCCACGGAATGGGAGAATATATTTGCAAATGATACTACAGATAAAAGACTGGTATCCAAGATCTACAAAGAACTTCTCAAACTCAATACGTGAGAAACAAATAAACAAATCACAAAATGGGCAGAAGATATGAACAGACACTTTTCCAATGAAGACATACAAATGGCTAACAGACACATGAAAAAATGTTCAAAATCATTAGCCATCAGGGAAATTCAAATCAAAACCACACTGAGATACCACCTTACGCCAGTTAGAATGGCAAAAATTGACAAGGCAAGAAACAACAATTGTTGGAGAGGATGTGGAGAAAGGGGATCCCTCCTATATTGTTCGTGTGAATGCAAGTTGGTACAGCCATTCTGGAAAACAGCGTGGAGANGCCAAGGAAACAGTCAAAAAAACTAAGAGACAGCCCACGGAATGGGAGAATATATTTGCAAAGGACACCACAGATAAAGGACTGGTATCCAAGATCTACAAAGAACTTCTCAAACTCAATACACGAGAAACAAATAAACAAATCATAAAATGGGCAGAAGATATGAACAGACACTTTTCCAATGAAGACATACAAATGGCTAACAGACACATGAAAAAATGTTCAAAATCATTAGCCATCAGGGAAATTCAAATCAAAACCACACTGAGATACCACCTTACGCCAGTTAGAATGGCAAAGATAGACAAGGCAAGAAACAACAATTGTTGGAGAGGATGTGGAGAAAGGGGATCCCTCCTACATTGTTGGTGGGAATGCAAGTTGGTACAGCCACTCTGGAAAACAGTGTGGAGGTCCCTTAAAAAGTTAAAAATTGAGCTACCCTATGATCCAGCCATTGCACTACTGGGTATTTACCCCAAAGATACAGACGTAGTGAAGAGAAGGGCCATATGCACCCCAATGTTCATAGCAGCATTGTCCACAATAGCTAAATCATGGAAGGAGCCAAGATGCCCTTCAACAGATGACTGGATTAAGATGTGGTCCATATATACAATGGAATATTACTCAGCTTTCAAAAAGAATNTCAGCTATCAGAAAGAACGAGTTCTCAACATTTGCTGCAACATGGACGGCACTGGAGGAGATAATGCTAAGTGAAATAAGTCAAGCAGAGAAAAACAATTATCATATGGTTTCTCTAATCTATGGAACATAAGAACTAGGAAGATCGGTAGGGGAAGAAAGGGATAAAGAAAGGGGGGTAATCAGAAGGGGGAATGAAGCATGAGAGACTATGGACTCTGAGAAACAAACTGAGGGCTTCAGAGGAGGGGGGTGGGGGAATGGGATAGACTGGTGATGGGTAGTAAGGAGGGCACGTATTGCATGGTGCACAGGGTGTTATAGGCAACTAATGAATCATCAAACTTTACATCAAAAACCAGGGATGTACTGTATGGTGACTAACATCATATAATAAAAAAAATTATAATAAAAAAAAAAAGAAATGCTAAACATCCTCTAATACATGTAACAGTTCCAAACAAGGAAGAATTATCCTACCCAAAGTGTCATCATGAGCCCATTGGGAAACACTAAAAAGATGAACCAGTGTCTTTGGCAAGAAGAGACAGGAATGGGTATAGATAGGGAAGAGAACTGACATTTATTGAATGCCTTAATACACTTAATACTTGTTATCCCTTTTAGCCTTCATAGTGCTTTGAGGTTTCTTTTATACAAATGAGAAACTGAGACTCAGTGAAGTTGGACAACAAGGAAGTTATCCAAGGTCATAGAAGTGAGGTATAGGTGCTTTGTGGAACCTGGTTCAACAGAAGCTCAAGGATGAAGAAAGAGCAGAGTAGTAATTCATCTGGAACCTAACTTTGAATCCAAATGACCATCCTTTCCTCTTCAGTGTTCTATTTTTGGGGAAGGACAGAGTCTAAAAAGGGAGTGCCATGTCCAGTGTCACCTGCTTGTAGATTACTTTGGCTTTATTTGAATTCTTTCCAAAAGTATATGGTTTTATGACATATTTTAGCTTCATCATTGTTGTGATTTATCCCATTTAAAAAAACAAAATGTCTTTTTTTAACCTTTCTTCCCCCTCCACCATACCATTTCTTTGCTCACTTTTGCAGTAGTATTTCCTGTATTCGCTGAGTCCTCTCTCATTCAGGTTTTTGTCCCATCATTCCCCTAAAACTGTTCTTCTCATTGGCTTCTATGTTACTAAATCCCACGGTTACTTCTTAGTGTGTACTTTACCTTTAGCTATATTTAACACAATTGATCAACCTGTTCTTGATTTAAAGGTTCCCTAAAATCTTAATGCCGTTTGAAGCATTAAGACTCTGAGATCAGACTTTACTTTTTTAACTTGGGTTTCAACTGCCTTAACACTCACTTTCACCTGGATATCTATTAAAATTCTTAAATTTACGGGGGCGCCTGGGTGGCGCAGTCGTTGAGCGTCTGCCTCTGGCTCAGGGTGTGATCCCAGCTGTGAGATCGAGCCCCGCATCAGGCTCCTCCACTGGGAGCCTGCTTCTTCCTCTCCCACTCCCCCTGCTTGTGTTCCCTCTCTCGCTGTCTCTCTCTCTGTCAAATAAATAAATAAAATCTTTAAAAAAAAAAAAATTCTTAAATTTACGAAGTTAGATCTTCCAACATTCAGGCCAAGAACTTTGGAGTTATTCTTGAATCCTGTCTTTCTCTCATACTCCACATCTATCAGGAGAATCTATTATCTTTACCTTCAGAATATTTCCAGAATCTGCCTACCACCTTGTTCTGAGTTGACAGCATTATCCCCTATCTGTACTACTTCAGTGTTCTAATTAGTCTTCATTCCTTACAGTATGTTATCTACACAGCAGTGAGAATGATCAGATTATATCACAAAACAAAAAATTAAATCACACACACACAAACACAAGACCCTGGTAGATCTTTTTACATGAAGTATAAGTCAGAACTCAGACCCTGGACTTCTGCTTAGACTACAGTCACAGTGAGGCTACCCAAAAACCTAGCTTTGATTTTCACAAGGCGTTCAGCACTATATTAGTTTGGCTTATGGTAATGGACAGCAAAAGATCTCTCAGAATCATCAAGGTAATGAAGGAAGAACCTTGTCTTATGAACTATTTTTAGTAAAAGTGGTCTTGGCTGCAAGCCTTTTGGCAATGGAAATTGATACACCTAGGCTTATCTCTGCCTGTACTCACAAACCCATAGGGTTAAGGATGCATCAATTAGTTAGACCGGGTATGAAGATGGGGAAGATGGCATACACACCTAATCTGCTCTGTAATGATGTAAGTCTAGGGTACATCAATGATACTAGGTTTAAAAATTATGGTCTGACTCTCAGACTGCCTCACATAAAAATAGAAAGTAAAGGTAAATATAAACTAACAAATATCAATAGTTTAGAAATCTCAACTATCCAGAAATTAATTGAGAATCTAAAAGTTAAAACTAAGAAAAAAAAATTTAAACGTTTTAGATTTTCTAATTTGTTCATCAAGTATTTATACAGTCTACCTTGTGCTGGGCACCGTTTTAGGCTCTTGGAATACATCAATAAGCAAAACAGATTTTAAAAAGTATACATGTCCTTAAAGAGTATATATTTTAACTGGAATAGAGGAAATAAACACAATAAATAAGAGTATATACTATTCGAAGATGGTAAGGCTTTGGTAAAGAATAGAGCAGTATAAGGGTAATTAGCAATTGGATTGGCAGTTTTAATAAGAGTAGTCAGGCGGGCAACATTTGAGCAAGGACTTGGAAGAAGTAAGGGAGTTAGTCATGCAGATATTGAAGGAAGCATGTTGCAATGGAGAGAATGGCTGGTAGAAAGACCCCATTGGGGTGCTTGGTGGAAATGGAGGTAGCAAAGGGAAGATCAATAAAACATGAGGTAAAAATGGAGACCATTTAGAGAGCTTCAGCTTGTACTCTGAATAAAATAAATAACCATTGGAAGGTTTTGAACTGAGGAGTGAAGTGTGTGTGTGTGTGTATATACGTTTAAATATATGTCTAGTAACATTTACCGGGTAAGTGGTGTGTGTGTGTGTGTGTGTGTATACATTTAAATATATGTCTAGTAACATTTACCGGGTAAGTGGAATAGAATTAACACTTTTTTTTAATGAATACTATATGCCAGTCATATTATATACAATAGAACTAATATTAATACTTTATTTTCCTTTTTAATTACAGAGAAATAGTCAGGCATTCATATAAACAGGGGAAGCAAGATAATCAACAATGTCTGTCACTGAGGAAGACCTGTGTCACCATATGAAAGTAGTTGTTCGTGTGCGTCCGGAAAACACAAAAGAAAAGGCAGCTGGATTCCATAAAGTAGTCCATGTTGTGGATAAGCATATTCTAGTTTTTGATCCCAAACAAGAAGAAATTAGTTTTTTTCATGGAAAGAAAACTGCAAATCGAGATATTACAAAGAGACAAAATAAGGATCTCAAATTTGTGTTTGATACAGTTTTTGATGAAACTTCAACTCAATTGGAAGTTTTTGAACATACTACTAAGCCAATTCTTCGTAGTTTTTTGAATGGATATAATTGCACAGGTAATTGTTCAGTTAAATTTTTCCATCTGATTTCAGTTTTACATTAGAATGGATACCTACTTGGCCCGCCCTTTCCAAACATAGTCAATTTTAAGGTGCTTGTTTGCTTAAAATTATTAAGTTCAGTAGAATTTCACTGTAAATGTAGACTTTCTTTGAAATTTAGGGATCTTATATAACATACATTTTGTGAAACTTTCTCTTCCAGAGTCTTGCTATGGTCCCTATAGAGAGCCATCTTTTCGGTTTTCCTATGTTATTATACCACATGGGTCTTGGAATTGATGCCAGATTTCTCCCAATTTGTATTCATTTATATTCCCACTGTTTACCTATACAACTGTCTATCCCTGGGGAAAAGTTGGACATTTCTGAACACTTGGCAAGTTTCTTTACAGAGCTATTTTTCTTTATAGGACCTTAAAAAAAAATGTTAAAAGCCTGTGTTAATTGAGTATCATCTTCAGTCCAGAAAGTATCTCTAGTGCTCTGGCTAGATCTGTAGTAATGTGCCTTTCAAAATGACCATGTTTATTTCCTAGAAGGATATCCAAAGGCCAGTTGATTCAATACTTACAAGGCAATTAACACCATTATTTATATCTTATTTTTGTAATTACCACCATTTACAACATTTTCTTTAAGATACCCTCAAACTTTAACATGTTTCACTGTCTTTCACTGACTCATTCAGTTTTATTACAGAAGACTTACCCTCTTGGTCAAATAAGAATAGAATGTGGTTTATTGATTAGAACTGCTATGATTCTCATTTTTAAGTGTATATTCTTTTCCTCATTCATGAAACTCCATACTGTCTCCAGAGATTTAAATTTTTCTTGAACTCCAAATGAAAAAATTTCTACCAAACTAATACTGAATCTTTGTTTTCTTCTTGGCTTTATTTTATATTATTATCCAGCTGTCATAAGACTTCTTGATGTACTATTAGCTTCCATAAAATAGAACAGAATGTACCATGTCAGTTTAATTGATGCTACTGAAAAGTATTTTAGTATTTTGTTAATATTCTGTTTAGCAGAGAGATTTAACTTATAAAAATATTTTTACCAGTAATAATGTGAGGACTTAATGGCTTTATATTATGTCAAGTATTTGCCATATGTAATTCAGAGTAGTTTTTTGTTTCGTTTTGTGTTTGAGGAACACATCACTTTTATGTTACACTGGAGAGAATCATGGAAACAAAATAATTTGCCTAAAACATAAATTTTATAAAGGAATTTTATAAATGAGTTCCATTGGAATTCATTTATTCAGCAAACTTGTAGTGAATGTCTGCTTTGTGCCAGGTGATTTGCTAGTTATGAAGGGTATAGAGCCTCAGCCTTGGTGGAGCTCAGAGTTGGAAATACAGTGTGATACATGCTAGAATAGAAGGACATGTAGCATATACTGAAGGCTCAAATGAGGGAGTAGATATTTCTGCTTGTGACAGGGAAGACATGGAAAAGTGACATTTATGCTGAATATTTAGAACGGGTGTAAGTATTCCAGCTGGATTAAGTAAAGGAACTTCAGTGGAAAGGCAGCGGAGCAGAAAAGAAGCACCACATGCAGAGAACTTCACACTATCTAGCATACCTAGACCACGGCAAGGAAGAAATAGGCTAGAGAGAGTGCCTAATAATATTCCAATGCAAGGAATTTGAACTTTCTCATGTAGGACTATTGTACAATTAAAAAGATTTAACATATTCAGATTTTGTTTTCATAAAAAAAAAACCATACAAAATTCTAAGAGTGGGATTAAAGATTGAGACTAGATAGGGAAACTGATAACTGATTAATTAAAACTTGTAAGATTGCTGTGGAAGAAAAGGAGCAGATGAGGGGAAGATGGTACCATTAACCAGAATACAGAATATAGGAGAAGAGTGGATTTGTGCTAAAATTCCCAGGTTTTAAGGATAAGATTATAAGTTAATTTTGGACCTGTTGAGTTTAGAGTTATGTTCAAGATATCTAGATGGAACTATCCACTAGACAGTGGATAGAGTAATGTTGTATGCCATAATAAAGAGCTTTGATCCCTTTTTATAAAAACTCAGTACTTGCATATGGTGCAACTGGAGCTGGGAAGACCCACACGATGCTAGGATCAGCTGCTGAACCTGGAGTAATGTATCTAACAATGTTAGACCTTTATAAATCCATGGATGAGATTAAAGAAGAGAAAGTATGTAGTACCGCAGTTTCGTATCTGGAGGTAAGTTGACAGAATCATTCTTTATACTAGTCAATAGTGTTGAGAAATCTTTAAGAAGTTCCATGGCCCATTCAAACTATTCTGTCATATAGCATTTTCTTACAAATGTATAAAATCATTAAAATTCCTAGTCTTCAGTATTTGTTACACATCTTGCTCTTTTTCTGCTGGTATTTTATTTTGGCCCAATTTCTTTTTTTTTTTTTATTTAAAGATTTTATTTATTTATTTGACAGAGATAGAGACAGCCAGTGAGAGAGGGAACACAAGCAGGGGGAGTGGGGAGAGGAAGAAGCAGGCTCACAGCAGAGGAGCCTGATGTGGAGCTCGATCCCATAACGCCAGGATCACGCCCTGAGCTGAAGGCAGACGCTTAACCGCTGTGCCACCCAGGTGCCCCTTGGCCCAATTTCTGATTAGCAAGATTAGCACAAAGAACTTCCAGATACCCTTCACCCAGATCCCCCATATGTTAACATTTTACTACCTTTGCTTTCTCCCTCTGTATGTGTGTGTATTTCTTTTTTCTGAACTGTTTAAGTTACAGACTTGTAAAACCAGGAAATTTTCTTAAATAACCCCTGAAGAATTATCGAAATCAGGAAATTAATAATGATAGAACACCATTACCTAATCTATATATCTTAATAAGATTATGCCAATTATTCTGATGATGCCCTTTATTGAAAAAAATCTAAGATCATAAATTGCATTCAATCATTATATCTCTTTAGTCTCAATCTGGATTTTTTTCTGTGTTTTATGTCACTGTCATAAAACCCCTAATTTAGGTTAGTCAATGATTAGATTCAGGTTATGCACTGGCAGAAACACCAGGGAAGTAATGTTGGGTTCTTAGAGTATCATAACAAGAGGCTGATGTGGTTAGTTAGTCCCATTTCTGGCTGTGTTAACTTTGATCCATTTCATTATGTTGGTGTCGGCAGGGTTTCTGCAGTATAAAGATACTACTTTATACTTTGTCCTCTTATTCCTCAAATTTTCATCTATTACTATTGACATCCACTGGTGATTCATGCCTAAATCAATTATTATTATAATGGTAGACGACAGTGATATTTAAATTCCATCATTTCATCTACATTTATTTCTTGGCTTTCTACTGTCTGGAAGAACTTTTCCTTTCCTTTATTAAATCAGTGTGGATTCATATATTCTTAACATTATTTAATAGCTTGTAATCCTTTTCCGTAATTATTTATTTGTATGCTCAAATTATACTGGGTTTGGCCAATCATATCTCCTTCATACCGTCTTTTGTGTCCTCATTCTTTGAGGACTTCTGCCTCCTTAGTAATAGGTGACATTCAACAAATCATAACTAGGAGATAGGCATGCTAACTTTGCATTCAGATAGTGTTTCAGATACCAGTACGGATACAAATCCATGATTTTACTGCCTATTCATTTGTGGTATCAGAGAAAAAGTTTCTGGTAGTCACAGCTCTCTTGTTGACAACTTGTAGTTTGGTTCCTACTGAGAAAGGTTCTTCACATTTCAAAAATTGATTAAGATATGTATGCTGCTAAAAATTTTGTCAACAGAACTTGGAAATAAAAGAGAAGTAAAACTCGTTTTCTATAGTTAAGTACTGAAAAAAATTGTGTTGAACTTAATTGGGTAAAGAACATTATTCATTATTTCTTCCTTAGATCCTTTTATAACTGGGCGAATTTTGAAGTTTGGTTATTTTTATAATGTTTTTGTTTTTTTCGTCCTTTTAATCTGCCTTCGTTTCATTAATGGTAAGGCAATGTCTAATCTAATGGCTCTCCACGCAGGTTATGCACCAGAGTTGGCTATGGAGCTTTTTAAAAATAGACATGCCTAGGCCTCAACCCTCGGACATTTTAATTTAATAGAGCTGGATTGTGGCCGAGGCATCTATGTTTTTTAAAAGCTTCCAGGTGATTCTGATGTGTAGACTGGCTTAAGAATAGTTGTTGTGATTTTGTATTTTGTATGATTGAAATGGGTAAGTAGTCATTTGAAAAGTGACTACTGCTTATCAGAAAAATAAGAACCAAAAAATTGTATCTTCATATTTTACTACTTTTAAAAGTTTATTACATTTAAAAATGATTATCATTCATTGTAGAAAATCTTACCAGCAATAGAGTAGCACTACAGACTATTTATTAGAAGATGGAAATAACTTACAAAAAATAATTCTTAAAGCCTAAGTCTGTATGCTTTTTTAAATCTCATCAGTGTGGTCATTTGGTTGGCAAGTAGAAAGTTAAGTACCTTTAATAAATTCATAAAAACAAATCAATAGTACTATTTCTATGCATTGTTTACAGAAATTACTAAAAAAATTGCTAAAAAATTACTAAAAAAGAAATTGCTTACAAAAATTACTGAAAAAAAAATGCTCAAGACCTAAAATACAGATATGTATTCAGTGCCATGCAGTAGAGTGAGGATATCTGGACTCCCATCCCTACTCTGCTATTACTTTTGTGACCATGGACAAATCACTTAACCTCCTATGGACTTAGTTCCAAAGGTTGGGGGGGGTGGGGTGAGACGTGGTCCTATTATGGGACTTATTATTAAGAATTGCATATTAAACTTAATGTAATTAAAGGATAAATGAAATAAATACTGTCTATCCTTGAGTATGGGTTTTAACTTTTAAGCTCTAAAATTAAAAAGTTTCGACTATTGGGACATCATGAAATAATAAATATCTTCAGCAAAAACCATGCCACCACCATATAACTTACTAGAATTCCCAAGACAATGTGTCCCCTATATTTCCAGAAAATAGGAAAAGGCAATTCAAGCTATCTTATTTCTGTTTCACTGTAATCATCAAGTTAGGAATTATGGAAAAAGGGTGTAATGACTCCACCTTTAAATTTCAGTTACAAACTTAGGTAACTTCTGTTTTCTCAGATGATAGAAAATTAATGGCAACACAAGATAGAAGGGGTGACATGAATGCAAATGAGTTGCTGCTTACCTTTAAGATGTAATTCTAATGCAACCTTAAATCAGCAACATGTGTGATGTTGTCACTATTATTTGAACATCAGTGCTAAAGCAGGGTTTTTGGGGGGTTTTTTTGTTTTGTTTTTTTTTCCTTAAGGTATATAATGAACAGATTCGTGACCTCTTGGTAAATTCAGGGCCACTTGCTGTTCGGGAAGATGCCCAAAAAGGGGTAGTCGTTCAGGGCTTGACTTTACATCAGGTATGTTTATAAATTTCTTTTTCCTTATTGTGATAACAAGTGTGGTTATTTAGCCATTTACTTAGTTTCTGTTGTGTTCAAGAAAGAAGAAAAATAATGAAGTGCAGAGTTAAAATAATTAGAATATATCTTCAATATTATTTTGTTTCCCTTTGAAATAATTGAATGAACTTTTCTTTTTGTTGTTTTTGGGCAAGGAGATTGAGGGTTTTTTTTGTTTGTTTTTTTAGAGAGAGAGAGAGCTCAAGGGGAAGACAGAGGGAGAAAGAGAATCTTAAGCAGGCTGCACACTCAGCATGGAGCCCAATGTGGGGCTCAGTCTCACAACCCTGAGGTTATGACCTGAGCCAAAATCAAGAGTCCAACTTAAGTGACTGAACCACCCAGTCACTCTAAGTGAGCTTTTTTAAAAAAAATCCTCTTGCAAATTTAATACTCTGTATTCTGCTTAATACATTTATATTTTATCTCCTCCAAGAGATAAGAATTTATCTTTTATTTCTCATATAACACCAAAGTATAGTTGACCCTGAACACCATGGGTTTGAGATGAACAGATCCACTTATATGTGGATTTTTTTATATAAATAGAGTATAGTACTGCAAATGTATTTTCTCTTTCTTATGATTCTCTTAATAACATTTCTTTTTCTCTAGCTTTATTTTTTATAAGAATACAGTATATAATACATGTAATACACAAAATATGTTTCATCTGTTCATATAATCAGTAAGACTTGAAGTCAACAGTAGGTTATTAGCAAAGCTTTTGGGAAGTCATAAGTTACATGTGGATTTTCAGTTGCCTGAAGGAGAGAGGTGTGTCAGTGCCCAAAACCCCTGCATTGTTCAAAGGTCAACTGTATATCATTTGCTTAGTACTATATAGGAAATATTTAATGGGGTGCAGTTTATAGAATGCATTTTTTTACCTTTTCTTTAAAAGTCTTTTTTTCTTGTTGAAGGTTTATTAAAAATTTTAAAGATAGAAGACTATTTGTATGTTTTTCTTCTACTTAAACTTCTCTAGCCCAAATCCTCCGAGGAGATTTTACAGTTATTGGATAGTGGAAACAAAAACAGGACACAGCATCCCACTGATATGAATGCCACATCTTCTCGTTCTCATGCTGTTTTCCAGGTAACAACCCATTACACCATTGCTCTTAAAATTGAATTTAAAATAAACAAAGCCAAATTCATGTGGATAATTTTCATATATGCAAAGAAATCTCTTCAACTGTGCACTCCTTCCTCAGCATTTCCTTTATTTTGGAGCTTTGAAAAGATTTTATCAAGAATATTCAGAATTGAGATGATGTAAATCAGAAGTATAAATTTTTACTGTGTAAAGATACAGGATAGTAAGGTGGTAATGTTAAAGGGTTTTTTCCTTGTGTTTTTTAGTGAAAATATTTAATCTTTCTTAAAGATAATCTTATATTCAAAACGAACCTTCTCTTTTTAGATATAGATTTACAGAAGCAATAAATTGGGGAGATTCTGATTTACTTTTTTAACGATTTCATCATAGGGACCTTGCAAGTAGTTGCATTCCTTAAGGACATCGATTGCATTGATACAGTTTTTTTTAGGAATACAGTTCCAGAAAGAGTTAAAGCATATGTTAGTAGGTATTATTTTTTGTAGCTCCTAGTCCTGTTAAAATCCAAATTATTTTATAGCTTCATTCTGGATTATGCTAGTGTAATCCGATTTACAGTAAGAAATTGATATAGTTGAAAGAATTCATATCTGAGGCAGTCAGTCTCCAGTTCATAAAATTTTATTAATCCTTTCTGTTCTTTCCACTGACTCTTCATTTATCAGTAGTCATAAGAGAAATGTTTATCTGTGACATTGAAATTCCCCCAACATGTCTTAGACCCTGGTCTATGAGAATATTAACAAAGATCTTTATGATGGAATAATAGCTAATCTTACCAATCTCTTTTAAGTTTGCCACTTAATTTATTTCAGTTTAACTGAACAAAGTAGCATTCAATAAATGATGCTTTACTCTATTGGGCTGAACATGACAAGTATATTTTACTAATTTTTTTATATGGGACATTTTCTTAATTATAATGACATACAACAGTGTTAGGAATTAGAATACACTTACTCTTCAATTTGGGTCAACATTCAAATTCAGCTTTCCTTTAGGAACAACTGGAGACATGCAAAGCACTCTGGCCACTGCCTTTGGTTTTTGGTTAGGAACATTATTTCTAGAGTACCTGTGCCCCGACCACCACCTCTGATAATTCTATGATCTGGCTCAGTGGTTACCAGAACACAAATGGCAATTGTTTCGAGCTTCTGTCAGATCAGGAGTTATTTGCCCTCTGGTACACATATAGGAAATCTTCTCATTTTTGAGTTTTTTTCAACTTCCGTAATTATTTCTGGTATTCTTGGATATCAGCAAGTCAGATTATTATACTTTGTTCAGTTTGTTTTTAAAATGAAACTAATTTTGATTTCATATTCTTTTAAAAATAAAGTGCATGTTTCCCTTTTAATTTTGCTAAATCTTATCTTCATTTTTCCTATTCTCCTGTAATTTCAAAAAAGATTTATTTGCGACAACAAGACAAAACAGCAAGTATCAGTCAAAATGTACGAATTGCCAAGATGTCACTCATTGACCTGGCAGGGTCTGAGAGAGCCAGTTCTACCAGTGCTAAAGGGACCCGGTTTATAGAAGGCACAAATATTAATCGATCACTCTTAGCTCTTGGGAATGTTATCAATGCCTTAGCAGATACAAAGGTAGGTACTATGTTTATTCAAGTATTTTGAAATACTGAAATATATGTAATTCCTAGGAAGATACTACTTTTTGTTTTAAAGGTCTCTTATAAATCAAATTTCAAGAGTATATCAGTAATTGTAAGACCATAGAAAGCCTATTATATCAAATAAAGCTGTGCTGGGTTTGGTTTGGCTTAGTTTGAATTTCTAGTTTTATAATCAAAATTTGTTGAAAGAAATGTATTGAGTATCATATTTATGGTTAATATTTTATGGTAATTTCTCATCACTTATTTTATAATCAGAATTTGCTGAAAGAAACATTGAATATCATATTGATGGCTAATATTTTATGGTACTTTCTGATCACTTTAAACCTGATTATTAAAATGACCATTTAGTGGTCACTACACAACAAACACAATTGAATTGGGATGAATACAAAAATTACATTTTAGGATAACTTAATTCTGTTCTGATTAGTATTTTATATACTATAAAATTGGGTTAAATATTAAGAGTTTTGATTTTTCTTAGGAAGATGCGCTTAAGATATAAAATATAATTAAGTCACCTAATAGGATAATGTTTATTAAATGCCTTTGGGGCATTTAAAAATATTTTACCTCTATTATATGCCAGAGTGCTTACTAGAACACAGCATATTTGACAGCTTCTGTATTGGTGAAAATGACTTCCTTTTTTTTTTTTTTTAAATTAAAATATGATCGTTAATTTAAGTTCAAGCCAGGTTCAAGCTTTAAGAAATTTCTGTATTTAGGGGGCGCCCGGGTGGCACAGCGGTTAAGCGTCTGCCTTCGGCTCAGGGTGTGATCCCGGCGTTCTGGGATCGAGCCCCACATCAGGCTCCTCTGCTATGAGCCTGCTTCTTCCTCTCCCACTCCCCCTGCTTGTGTTCCCTCTCTCGCTGGCTGTCTCTATCTCTGTCAAATAAATAAATAT
>NC_048233.1:59219251-59229286 GCF_002007445.2 Ailuropoda melanoleuca | reverse complement strand
AAAAAAAAAAAAAGAAATTTCTGTATTAGGAAAACACAGGTCAATGAGTGCTAGGAAAATGTTGTACTTTGAATTAGTAAAAGCATATCAAAATGAATTGAGAAGTCTTTTTTAAAAAGGCAAGTTCCTGAAATCACATAAAGATTACAAAAGCAAGATGTCTTTTATGACTTTTTAACTTTAACTTTTTAACTTTTTCTAAGTTAAAATCTCAAACATGTAAGCAGACAGTATGTATAAAGACTGGTTTTCTAAACTTAAGCCATTTATAGCATTTTTTTCATACCGACTGAATTTTTAATAATTGACTCTTATTGAGTCATTTATGAGTCCATGTTTAATGCATGTCTTGTACATGTAAAATCATTTCAAGTTAACACCAGCAGTGCACATTGCACACTGTTTAGGAAACATTGCTATGGTGGAAAGCACAGTAGAGCCTCTTTCTAGCTCTGAGTTATCAGCCATGTTACCTGAAGCAAGTCATTTCACTTTTTGTTTAGCTTCCATTTTTCTCTTCTGTAATGTGACAGATTTACACTTCCATTTTTCTCTTCTGTAATGTGAAAGATATAAAGCTTTATAATATAAGGTTGCTTTTAGCTTAACATTATAATGTTCTGTTTTTATGGAAGTGCTTTTTGGAAAATTTTTTACTTTAAAATCAGAACTGTATCTTTCAAGTAAAGGAAAACCAAGAAATAATTAAGTTCTCTTAGAACTGTGTTGTCCTTTCAGATGAAGTCTCTGTAAGATTATAATTTCAATTTACTTTGTATCCATGTTAGCTAATTATTTAATGAGAAATAGCTCTCTACCATGCAGAATTCTTATTATTCCTATAGTAGATTAGAATAGGGCATACATTACTTTTATATTTTAATTTCTTTTAAAAATTGAGATTTTTTTTTTAAATGAACATTTTGTTTCTGATAAAGAAAAATTAATATGGAAAGAATTTGTTACATATACCCCACACTCAGTTTTCCCACTTGTTAACATCTCATATTTATATGGTATACTTACCACAACTGATGAAACAATATTGATTTTTTTTTTTTTAAAGATTTTATTTATTTATTCAACAGAGATAGAGACAGCCAGCGAGAGAGGGAACACAAGCAGGGGAGTGGGAGAGGAAGAAGCAGGCTCACAGCAGAGGAGCCTGATGCGGCTCGATCCCACAACGCCGGGATCACGCCCTGAGCCGAAGGCAGACGCTTAACCGCTGTGCCACCCAGGCGCCCCTGATTTTTTTTTTTTTATTAACTGAAGTTTATTTAGATGGGAATATAAACTTCAAGTAGAGTATTTGTTTTATATATTCACTCAGTAGTTCCATAAGATTATCATCATTTCGATCACCAATTATATAATAAGTCTGGGCAAAGTTGGGCAGTGCTTTAATTCTTAGAGTGAAGTGATGGCAGGTTTGCATTTAAATGTGGAAAATGACATAAGAATTCTTTTTTTGTTCTTTCAGAGAAAGAATCAGCATATTCCTTACAGAAATAGTAAGCTCACTCGCTTATTAAAGGATTCTCTTGGAGGAAACTGTCAAACTATAATGATAGCTGCTGTTAGTCCTTCCTCTGTGTTCTACGATGACACATATAACACTCTTAAGTATGCTAACCGTGCAAAGGACATCAAATCTTCTGTAAGTGTGTTTAGTCTGCCTTTGTTGTAAGGGCATTGAATGTATACTATTTTTATAACTCTAAAAAAATATTAATTAGAGTTGTATTTTTACTAATGAATTTCAAACAGGGTTAGAAATGTCTTTATTAGCTTGGTTAATTGAGCATTAACTTGGACAATTAAACCATTAAGCATCTTGATTACATATGTAATAGATACTATTATTTAGTCTTTTGGGAACTAGGATGCTTTAGTGCCTGTCTTCCTAAACTTTTTCATATCATGGCACATGATATTCTGATGGCACACTGGAATAATTGGTCAGGGTTTTAACACATTTGTTATAGCCAAGGATGATGTTATCTGCTTTTACTTAGCACCAGCCCTTTCTATCTGAAAACCTTGGACATGTTAGGTAATCTCTCCAAGCCTCAGTCACTTCATCTGTAAAATAGATATATCTGCCTTAGTTTATAAAGTAAATAGCCCTTTTAAAATAATTCATGATATTGATGTAACCAATCTCTATATAGCTCTAACAATATAATAATGATTGGTTAGGTCACTATTTTTGCCAGTAATTTGGGTTGATTTAAAAAATGTTAAGTTAATCATGATGTATTTTTAAAATCACAGGATCTCAGGGTCGGAAAAAACCTAGAGTTTAAGTGGTGTGATGGCTTCTCCTGCTGTTTACCCCTCTGCTACTCCCACTGTATGAAGATGAGCGGGTTATTGTCTTTCTTATAGAAATATTCATATATTCTGTATAATTAATTGGAAAAGGATATACTCTGTGGGTATGCAAAGCTTCTTACATGTTTTTCATGTAATCCTTACAGCAACCCACTGAGGAAGGCTCTACTTTACAGTTGAGTAATCCCATGCTCAGAATTTTAAGTACCAAATTCTAAATCAGTTAAGTGAGAAGTGGACAGGGCCTCAAAATCAAGTATTTGAACTTCTGTTTAATGTTCTTTCCACTATTCCATAGCTGCCAAGAAGCCCATATAATTATAAAAAGGATAAGATGTAGTAAGAACTCATTAAAAATTAGTTCAACTTGGAAACTGTTGAAACTTAAAGTTATCTCTAAATTTCTTAGAAGTCAGGAGAAAAAGAAAGTGGGCAATTTTAATTATAATGTGAAGAATGCTTTGTAAGTTCTTAAAAGTACCTTTTCTCAGATAGTAAGACAATTTCTTTATAATTTCATTTATTTTATGAATGTGCTTAGCATATCCTCTTGTAGATTTTGAACATAAGTGTAATTGATCATGATTGTCACATGATTTTAATTGTCACAAATTCTGAATTCATGGAACTGAATGAGGAAATACCATTTTTCTTGTATATATATTTATGTTGTTATTATCTCTCTCTATATATATGCAATCATAATTTCTGTCTTTTAACAGTTGAAGAGCAATGTTCTTAACCTTGACAATCATATAACTCAGTATGTAAAGATCTGTAATGAGCAGAAGGAAGAGGTATGTCTACTCTTTACATTTTATGCTAATTTCCCTTAGTTCCTCATTTATGTGATTCTGCAAACTTAATTGCCTAAAAATTTGATGTCTTTTCCTATTGCAGTTGATAATCTGGCATGTTCAATTATTTTTCACAGCTAAAATTTTTCTCTGGCCACATATAATGGAGACAAATAATTTGTTTTGTATTTTAACTAGTGTCTCTCTCTACTAGATCTTAATGCTAAAAGAAAAACTAAAAGCCTATGAAGAACACAAAGCCCTTACTGATGAAAATAACAAAGCAAAGTTAATGGTTTCAAACCCTCAGGAAAAAGAAATTGAAAGGTAAAAATGACATTGAGATCTCATTTTGAGGATTTTATGGTTTTGAAATTTAGTCAGATATTTTATGTTATCATTTGTTGTATGTCTTTATATATATGTATTCTCAACTGAATCAGGAAGCCACTGACTGCTCTTTATATTTTGCACACTTTGGAGATCAGATCATTTTAATTATGATTACATACTTGTGATTATACCAGGACTTAGGTATAAGATGGAGAAAGTAAGGCCAATTATGTCACTTACTAAATTAGTTTTTTAGCAGTTTTCATATTTTTCTTCTCAGGTGTCTTACTCCATTCAGGCTGCTGTAACAAAATGCCACAGACTGGTATCTTATAAACAAAACAAACAAAATTATTTTTCATAGTTCTGGAGGGTAGAAGTCCCAAGATCAGGGGACTGGCATAGGGTGAAGGCATTCTTTCAAGCTGAAGATTTCAGTCCTTGAATCCTCACATGGCCTCTGGAGCAAGATCTCTCCAGAGCCACTTTTTAAGGTTACTAATCCTATCAATGGGGTTCTTTGCCCTCATGAACTGATTACCTCCCAAGGGCCCCACCTCCTAATACCATCACTTTGGGTGTCAGGTTTCAACATAGGAATTTTGGGTAACAAATATTAAGGCAGTTTCATCTGGCATAATATTATTCGTATAGTTCATGTAAATTTTATCTACCCTTTCTTGACTATGTATAACTCTAATAATTCATGTACTTTGTTTGTTTAGTTAATTATTTGAAGGGACATCTTTCAGTGCTATAAATTAATACAGAATTTTGATATATTCCCACTAAGCTTTCTAGCAGGTAAATTTTTTAAAAGAAAGTTGTTAATAATATAATATTCACAAGCACTTTTCCCCTAAGCAGTTAAGATAATTTTCCAAATTGTCCCAATGGAATACTAGTTCAAAAGCTGTGAATCTTGAGTAGTTCTAAGAAGGCAATAAGAAATTCCTGGATCAAACAAATTTGGAAATTCCTTCTTACTGAAGGAATCTAGGTGATTTCCAAAGTACGTCAGTTTATTAAAGGCTCTGAGAGGTCTTGTAATAAAGGAATCTGTCCAAATTTGATTAAAGTTCAGTAAAGTTAAACTTACTTTACATTCTCCAGAGCCAATGTTCTATTATCACTAGTATGAGAAACCGACCACAACTTAAACCAATGATTATTCACTCTGTTTTGGAACTCTAGAGTTTATAGCAGTATCTCGATATCCATAAGGAAGACTAGTCAACGGTGACTTTCAACCTAGTTTCAGATACAACACCTTTTTTAAATTTGGATTTGTATATTATAGTTTACATAAAATATCCTTGATTTGAAAAAAATGTTTTTGGACTCTGTTGACCCCAAGTGCTAAGTAAAAACTACTTCCAATAATAATGATTTAGTTTTGTACATGGCTTTATAGTTTTTGTAGATTTGTAGGCCCGTATTAATCTGGTCACTCTAACAAGCCTTTGAAATTCGAAGTGGGATATTGTTTTCTCAAAGATAAGGCAAGAACTATAAATCATCTCTTTCAAATCTTAATCTTTTTCTTCCATACTGTGTTATTTTACAAATATCTTAAAGAGGGAATTAAACAGTTATTTCTATCAATGACAGTCAGTTTTTCATATAGCATAAAGTGGACCTATATATTGTTACAGTACCAGAGTTCTATTTATGCTGGAGATTTTCTAAAATGTTTAAGTTATTTTCTCTTAATCCCTCCAACAACCAGTTGTCAAAATAATATTGTTGCATTTATGATGCTTTTTGTTATATCCCACCAATCTAACAGTGACTTTTAGTTTTTTCAAAGATTTTATTTATTTGAGAGAGGGAGAGATCGAGAGAGCACACAAGAAGGGGGAGAAGCAGGCTCCCCACAGAGCAGGGATCCCAGTGCGGGGCTCGATCCCAAGACCCCGGGATTATGATGTGAGCCTAAGGCAGTCGCTTAACCAACTGACCCACCCAGGCTCCCCGTACAATGACTTTGAAAAAATAAATGAAGTAAAAGTCATTCCTTCTTAACACAGTTTACCTGATCAAAGAAAGCTTTTAACTGACATATTATTAGTTGTTGTTAGGTTTCATTTTGTTAATCAATTTGGGATTGGCCCACATGCAACCAGATATTCTTTTGTTGATGCAAGTTTAAAAACAAATTTAAAGAAAACTAAAGAAGTCACCCACTGCTCAAACTTGGACTCACTGCTTGCATGGAATCATTCAGCGCTATTTAACCAGATCTAGTTACCAGTTAAAACCTTAGTAGACTTTTCTGCAGTTGATATCTTCAAGTCATTGAACCTTTCCTTCTGATAAAATGATTCAAGAGGGAGATGGCCTGAGCTAGGAAATAAAACAGTAAAATCTTTAGAGTTTTAATTTGTGCAGCATATTATTTAACATAATTTCCTTGTGTATTATAAGGAAGCTGTAATGATCGGATTATATACCCCATAGCCTTTTTCATTTTCCCTTAAAAGTAACTGTGTCTTGAAAGAAATATATGAAATATCTTCTATCATTTCAGTTATACTGTTACATAGAACTTTTTTAATGCCATGAATTTGCCAAGTGTCTTTTTAAAAATAAACATTTTTATGTGGTTTAATCAGATGAAAGGAAAAATATACAGTATTTGCTGTCTATCAAAGCCATTTGGAAAGATAATACTCAAGAAGAAATCATAAAAAGAAAGTACAGTTCTTTATACAGAGTAATTATAAAACTTCACTTGTGACTGTATCAAGAAAATTGTGTAGAACTTAATATTCATTATGTATCATCTAAAATTATTGGCAAAGATTTTTATTGCTAGTTAGTTGAATGTTTTAAATGACTAGAAAATAGGGGTGCCTGGGTGGTGCAGTCGTTAAGCGTCTGCCTTCAGCTCAGGGCGTGATCCCGGCGTTCTGGGATCAAGCCCCATGTCAGGCTCCTCCGCTATGATCCTGCTTCTTCCTCTCCCACTCCCCCTGCTTGTGTCCCCTCTCTCGCTGGCTGTCTCTCTCTGTCAAATAAATAAATAAAATCTTTAAAAAAATGAATAATAAATAAATGACTGGAAAATAGTTATTAGTCAATCCCTTAGGACTCTTTACTGTTTTAAAATGATAGGTTTTGGGGGGTTTTTTGTGTTTTATTGTGGGTTTTTTTTTTTTTTAAGGAGATCTCTAGAAACCTTTGAAACTTCCTTTTCTTCCATCCTAATTGGTAAAACCCACCAACTAAAATAAGTCTGGACCACAAAATTACAAAATTAAGAAATACTTAACTCTGTCCTTGGGCAAAATGTTTTAAAAAAACTAAGAAATTGTCTTTGAGAATAACCTAAAGATAACTTATCAATTCATTTACTGGCATTAGTGTGTTGTAATATAATGCAATGAAATTGCAATGTCCGTACATACTTCCTATGAAATATTTATCAGTTTGACAAAACTGCAGTAAAGTCGATGTATTGTGGTTTATAGTCATTCCCAATAGAGTTTCATTAAGAACTACTGACGTAAATTGCTGGTGTTTTTACCACAGATCCTTACAAATATATCTAAAATTCTGGCTAAAGAACATTTATTTTTAAGTGCATATACTTTGTTACAGTTTTATTTTAAAGGCTTCACAGTTAATTTTTTTTGAGAGCTTTGTCTATATGTGACTGTTCATACTATTACTGTAGCTCAGACCTGATCTGTGATTTAAAAACATAAATATATGTTTATAAAATTAGAATATTGCTATCACCAATATTCTGACCCTGGAGGATGCAGAATTGCAGGTTTCTTTTCAGGACTTGCACAGATCTTCTGAGCTTGAGGTCTTTATGCATTTGGATGAGATGTGAGTCAAATCCCCCAACTTTGATTCTCCAAATCTCCATCGCCCTTTGGAGGAAAGACACTGGAGTGGCTTTTCTAGGTTTACCACATTGCAAACTTGGTTGTTTTGGGTCCTGGCAGTGTCAGCTGACTCTCAGCCAGGCTGTAGGGGGTACCTAACCGTATGGTGTGTTTTCACTGTAACAAATTCTAAAACTAAAAACTGGCTATCTCACTTTCCCTAGGGGGCCATGGAGGCGCCATATGATTATGCCGCCCACTGCTTGTTTCTTCACAGTTAGCCAACATCAAAACAACACACAGTACTTTGTTGCTTTCAGGGCCTTGTTAATTGGGATTGTACAGGTTCAAATTATCATCTTTCTCCTACAAACATAATATTTTATTTCTGCTAAGCAGCTGGATACATAGATTAAATAGAGTATATGACTTATATAATTATGACTTACGTAGAGAGGCCTTATAATACCTATATCTTTTAGTAATTGATCTTCCTTGGAGGAGAAAAAGAGTACAGTAAAAATAAAGTTAATATCCTTTTCCACTTTTGTTATTTAATAGGAAACAGTCAGTAACCTATTTGCTATTTGTCATTGAGTCTAATTCTATGAGTGATTTTTATTCTTTTGTTCATTTATTTCTTAAATTTATTTAACAAAATTAGTGAGATTCTATAATGTGTTTTATATTTGGTAGATTTCAAGAAATTCTGAACTGCTTGTTCCAGAATCGAGAAGAAATTCGGCAAGAATATCTGAAGCTGGAAATGTTACTAAAAGAAAATGAGCTTAAATCATTCTATCAACAACAGTGCCACAAGCAAATCAAAATGATGTGTTCTGAAGACAAAGTAGAAAAGGTATTTATTTATAATTAAATTTTAGACATGTAAACACATGGGGACTTCTAATTCTATAAATGTGATAGGTAATGTTATTTAATTACCCATTCACTACAAACACTTGGAAATGCTGGAGGAAATGTATCAAATATTGTTTTAAATTCATAGTTAGGTGTGCAAGACACAAAATTAAATTCCTAGATGTCAGAAAGAAAAAGGAAACCAAAAAAAAAAACCAAAATCACAGTTGCAACTGCTGCTTCTGTGAGGGTTGATGAAATGCTTAACGTGAAGTTAACAGACTCACTGTTGGGTACCAAAGGTGGGATGCAGGCAATAATTTACAACTTAAACCAATAGCAGATCTTTTTTTCCAGGAAAGAACATTTTATCACTGACATTGTTAGAATTTCCATTGCATGGTGCTTAGAAAGGCAGACCATCTTTTACTCATTTTTATTATTTCATGTGGTAGTACACTGCCCTCCCTCCCTCCACACACACAGACCTCTCCCAATATCCTACCTTCAGTGTACACCACATCTTAGGTAAGGGACCCAAGGGAGACAGGGAATTAGAAATGGCAGACCCTACGTAAAGCTGGGAACCTCAGAAGCCTGTACTCTTTATATTGGTAGTACACCATGAAGAAACATCTTCCCGATCAGCACAGAAAAATAAGGAGCCACACCTGGGGTAAGAAAAAGTCTCACTTAAAGACTAACTGTTGTTGGGGCCTCTGGGTGGCTCACTTGGTTAAGCATCTGACTCTTGATCTCAGCTCAGGTCTTAATTTCAGGGTTGTGAGTTCACACCCCGCGTTGGTGCTCCATGCTGGGCATGGAGCCTACTTTAAAAAATTTCAAAAGAAAAAAAAGAAGTTGTTAAAGACTGCCATTGTAGATATTCTTTCCAAGGATTTGAGGTTTGAATTTTTATAATCCGTGTGTTTTATTGAGTAAATCCTTAAAATGAGAAATTAACATAGAAAATGGTATCAGAGCAGTGATTATCTTTGGGGAACTGGGCAGAGCAATACAGAATCAGCCTAGTGAAATAGACCCTCAGTTCAAATCACTAATGAGAACCCACTGTCCAAAATTTTAAAAGCACATGGTGAAACAGTCCACCATAATCAAGTCAGCCCATTTGGCAAAAAATGACAGAATTCCCAAAATTTCAGACAAAACCTATAAAAAAGACTAAAGACTCAAAGAAGGAATTAATGATAAAGGAATTAAACATCAAAAGAGCATCCATATACAAAAAGAATGAATGAATGAAACTTCCAAAAATTAAAGATTTACTCACTGAAATTTGAAAGTTCACTTTATAGGTACAATGCTAGGTGGTGTTTTAAACGCTTTACATGCATTAAGTCAATTCTCAGAAAACCCTGTGAAAGATATAATGTTATTATCCTCATAATTAAGATGAGGAAACCAGAGCACAGAGAAGTTATCTTGCTCAGGATCACACAGCTCATAGGTGTCAGAGCTATGATTTGAACTCAAGCAAGTTGATTCCAGAGTCTATTATCTCTATCCTTTTTTGTGAGTTACATAAGCTGAGGAGAGTAATTCTGGGAACTGGGAGACCTGAGGAAATCATATCAAATATAGGATAAAAAGATAGCAAATGTGAACAAGATGTTGTTTCATGAAGGACAAACTGAAAAGTCATGCATTCTTCTAATAGTTACTCTGAAGGAGGTGTATTAGTGCAAAAGGGGAAGGGATGATATGCAAAGTTTCAGGCTTAGAATTTTCTAGGACTAATAAAATGTCAATAAGATGTAAGTTCAAGAAGCATGAGATCTAAGCAGGATAAAAAATAATGTATACCTAGATGTATGCAACTCCAGATCACCAAAGAGCAGAAAAATAAT
>NC_048233.1:59213577-59218347 GCF_002007445.2 Ailuropoda melanoleuca | reverse complement strand
AACACCAGTTTTGGTGTTCATTGATAATAAGCTTAATTTTATAATAATTATTAAATGAATTAATTTTATGATTAATTTTATTTTATAAATATTTTATTTTTATTTTATAATATAATATATTACATAATATATTAATATATTATAGTGATATATAATAAATTATTGATTTATTTTATAAATATTTTATAAATATAAAAGATAATACTTATTAAATAAACACCAGTTTTGGTGTTCATTGATGATAAGCTTAATTTTTTTTTTATTTATTTTTTGAAATTAGTTACACAGGTAATACGTAAGATACATTTGCATATTACTTATTAAAAAGCTGTCTCTTATATATAACTTTCTAGTCCTCTTAGACCACCACCCCAAATGTGTTTCTCCTTTGCCTACTTTCCCATAAGTAACAATTATATATAAAAATTTTTTATTTTTTTAATGTCTGAAAGCCATCAAATTTTAAATAGTGCTTTAAAAAACTAGCATTTCAGTTTTTTCCTCAGACAATGAAATTGCAGAGTATGATATACTAAGGAATTAATCATAAAGTATTCATTAATATATCATTGATGCCAGTTTATCAATAGCTATTAAACTATACTGTCAAAATTAGTAATTTATTTACTGAGTATGTATTTATTATGCTTTATCTTATTGAAAATACCTTTTTGAAAACCACTTTAATAAGATTTGATTGACAAACATATGGGTACTTATTAAAACAGTAGGAGAATGGGTTTAGCTGGGTTTTTAAAATTTTTTTTCTGTTTGCATTTGTATTCTTCTGCTTAATAGCCTTTTTTCAACCTACTTAGCTTTTAGAATTTCTTACTTTTGGTCATTTCAGTCTACATATTCCAATTCTTATAGCTATTCTTATGAGGCTAGGAAAGCAATGGAGGTAAAACCTCTTAAGTGTATTGGTTGTAGTTAAATTTCTGAAAAACGTAAGAAGACATCTGTAGAGATTGAGGTGTTTTTGTTGGTGGCAGTTTTCGTTTTGTGTTTTACATGCTAAGTATCAAGCTATAGCTTTACTAAACTGCCTGCTAGGGCAAGGAATTTTATATCTGTCTTAGAGCCTCTCCAAAAGTGGTTTATTATCAGAAGCGCTAAAAGAATCTCATAACATTGATTCAAGCATAAATGGTTCTAGAGTATAGACTCTGAGATTAGAATTAAAGTGAAGCTCTTAGATGATTTTATGGCCATATAAAGGTAATCTGCAAATTATTTTTAGCCAAATAATGAGTTTATCATCTTAGTGGTCCTTTTGCCCAAAGCAGTAGTAACACCTAAATTTTAGAATTATTTGTCTGTTCTCAGGAAGTTTTGTGGTCTTCTGGGGATTTTGTTAATAAAATATATAAAACTCTTTTGAAACTTTAATGGGAAGCATTTGCTTTAATGTTGGGGTTTAACATGCATATTTTAGCATTTATTTATTTATTTATTATTTAACTTACTCGCTATTTATTTCAGAAAAATGATTCAATAGGAGTACCCTGATGGAAAGTGTCCCATAGAGAACCATTATAAAGGATACATTTGATGGACATTTTTTTTTAAGATATTATTTATTTTGAGAGAGTGTGTGCGCATGTGAAGGGGGGACGGGCAGAGGGAGAGAGAATCTCAAGCAGACTCTACACTGAGCGCAGAGCAAGACTGTGAGATCACAACCTGAGCCAAAATCAAGAGTTGGACGCTTAACCAACTGAGCCACCCTAGCACCTGTTGATGGACATTTAGAAGTAAAAACTCAAAAACATACTTTTGGGGGTTTTCAGTTAAAAACTTTTTGGTATTCAATATTAGCTGCCATGAGAGCCTCAGAGCATTTCCTGCCCTGGTTTCTAAGAGTTCCTACAACATTTATAAATGTTAAAGCAAAGTAAAAATAATTTGATTTAACTGTGTTCCTTCAGGCAGGTACAATACTTTTATGTTCATTTTCAGATGAGGTGACTAAAGATCCACTGAGATTAACTTGTCTAAGTTTTCACACCTGCTGAATAGCAGAAGAAAGTCAAGAGACTACATATCCTACCTTCTGTTATAGTAGTGGGTCTAAACTTTTCAGGTCTCAGGACCCCTTCCTTCCTATTTAAAAAAAATTATTTAGGACCTAAAAGAGCTTTTGTTCATGTGAATCCTGTCTACCAATATTCCTATTTTAAATATTCAAACTGAGACTTATAAAAATATATTTATGTATTAATTTTAAAACCATTAGCTCATTGCATGATAACATAAGTAACCCTTTAATGAAAAATAATGAATTATGTTTTCTAAAGCAAACAAAAAGAGGTAGTGAGAAGACTGACATTGTTTCACATTTTAGCAAATTTCTTTAATGCCTGGCCTTTCACAAAAATTTTAATAAAATATAGTAAGGAAGAAGAACTTATCTTTTAAAGAGAGTAAGTTAGGTCTTTGACCAAGTTCGATGTAGTCCCTGCCCTTTTTTTTTTTTTTTTTTTTTTTTTTTTATAGCTCCCTACTCCCAAAACCAGCTACAGGTGCTTTTTTCTAATCTGGAGATCTATTATTTCAAGTCCAGCCATTATATCTGATGACTTTTGAGTTCAGTATCTGTTTTCAAATAGCGCAGAGAGATCGAGCTATTCAGCTTACAGTTCCCATGATAGTGTGCAAGACCCTTGGGGTGAGAAACCAGAAGGCCAGATACATGCCTTCGTAAAATACCAAAAATATTCAGAATACCCATTATGGATCCAAAACCAACCATCACGTAAGATCAGGTATTTATGAGCCCTCTGACATAAGCTCTATTTTCTAACACTTGCACCAGCCTATCTAGCGACATTGTAGGAAAAATCAGAGCAGAGTTATTTCTTCACATCTTTCAAGTTGGAGGAAAGGAAAGAATAGGACATGCATCTGCTTTGATTTTGAGTAAATAAATCATGGGAATTATCAGACCTTGTATGAACTTTTCAAATGCAGCATTTAAAGGAATGTATTTTAGCACACACACACACACACACACACACACACACACGCAAACAAAGCTACAGTCTTCAGTTTGGCTGTTGTAATTCTTAAAGCCATAAACTCTCAACATGTAATTTTATAAAAATGACTCACAGCTCAATTTCCTATTTTCCTGTAAGCAGGAGTATTGTGGAGATTTCAAAGGGGAAATAGCTTTAAGTACAAAAGTATACCCTAATTTAATAGACTACAGTTGCACCCTTATGAGAAAATATGCCACTTTACTAATATCACATACATCAAATATCATAAAAATTAAGATGACTATTAAATGCATTATTTTTCAGGCCACGTGCAAACGAGATCATAGACTTGCAATGTTGAAAACTCGTCGCTGCTACCTAGAGAAGAAAAGGGAGGAGGAATTAAAGCAATTTGATGAGAATACTAACTGGCTTCATCGTGTAAAAACCGAAATGGAACTCTTAGGTCAAAACGGTCATATTCCAAAGGTACAGATGTATTTATATATTCAGATTCATTTGCAAGAACTGAGCTCTTTAAACCTACTGTCTTTGTCATTGGGTAAATATCTTTCATAAGACAGCTATTGTTCCATCTCTCTGAGATTTATTTGACTCATTTTACCATTTACCTTCACTCATTTTACCTTCTGCCTCGCTAATTACCCAATAAATATGCTTTTTCTGTACTTTCTGAAGAGTAAAGTTCTTTTAAGTTTTTTAAAGTTATTCTTAAGTGATTACATCCTTTTATGAGATAGCTCTTATTACAATAAAGTATCAAACTGTCCTTGAAGATTCATCATTTAGGTAATTTCAGTTTGTTCTAATACTTGAGGTTTTGTGGAAAAATAGTTTTAAACTTGGTCACCCTTACTTGTATCATAGCTAACAAAAGCTGATTTGAAAGTTGTATATGTGTGTGTGTGCGTATAGGTACTAAACTGAAGATATTCTGCCTAGAATGACAAAAGATTATAAAGAATAGTGATAGATAATGATGGTTAATGGCTGAATCAGATAAGAACTGTGTTTATCCACATGGTTACAGAAATCTGACTGTATTTTTCTCCCTTAACTGTAAGTCTTGAGAATATGCAGTTTATTCCTAATATAGTACCTCCAAAATATCTGTATCATCATACTTGTCATTTCACAGTTGCCATATCATTATTCCATCTTTAGTCTCAAGTTCACACTTTGGCCAGAAGAAGAAGAGAGAAAGAAAGTGTTGGGGCTCCTGGGTGGCACAGCGGTTAAGCGTCTGCCTTTGGCTCAGGGCATGATCCTGGCGTTGTGGGATCGAGCCCCACATCAGGCTCCTCCGCTATGAGCCTGCTTTCTTCCTCTCCCACTCCCCCTGCTTGTGTTCCCTCTCTCGCTGGCTGTCTCTATCTCTGTCGAATAAATAAATAAAATTTTAAAAAAAAAAAAAAAAAGAAAGTGGGGAGGTATATCTGTCTTGGGAGAGTAAAAGCTTTTCCAGAAATTCCTAGCAGACATAACTTATTGGCTAGAATTGTCACATGGCTGTCCCTAGCTATAAGGGAATATGAAAAGGTAAATGTTTTTGCTGGACACATTATCACCCTGAACAAAATTAGAGTTCTCTTAATAAGAAAGGAGGGGAAAATAAATATGGCATAAGCAATAAGTAGATACCTGCTACAAAGTAATCCAAATACCTATTATTTTTTAAAAGAATAACTTCATTCCACTCTTTTTTAAAAAGGAGGAGTGTCTGGGGGCGCCTGGGTGGCACAGCGGTTAAGCGTCTGCCTTCGGC
>NC_048233.1:58964121-59213475 GCF_002007445.2 Ailuropoda melanoleuca | reverse complement strand
CTCTCCCACTCCCCCTGCTTGTGTTCCCTCTCTCGCTGGCTGTCTCTATCTCTGTCAAATAAAATAAAAAATCTTTAAAAAAAAAAAATATATAATTATCTTAAAAAAAAAAAAAAAAAAAAAAGGAGGAGTGTCTGAGTCTTTACCTTGATGATGCTTTTCTGAATTTCAATACTATGTATTAGCTAATTGGTATCTAGTCCTCTGGAAGTTTCATATTGCTAAAAAAGCACTATACTATTGTCAATACAGGTAAAATAAAGTATAATATATTCAATAGCGAATGTAGGTTGTAATGGTTAATATTGAAAGTTAACAATTTTTTTGTTGTAATTGAAAAAATATTACCCAGTACATCATGACTAGGGAAATGAATTCTCTGGTTGGCTAGCAATAGTTATAAATGGCCATCCTTTTAGTGTTAAAGCTCAGACTAGGGAGGGAGAAGACTAGCAGGAGCAGTCAATGTAGTGAAAGGATCAGTGAGCCACAAGCAGCAGGTACCCTGTTTCCTAAGAAGAAAACCAAAGACAAATGAAGATTGAATAAATCTTTAGTGTGGAGATTTATTGAGGGTTAGCCAACAACTTAATCTACACCTTAGTAATTCTAGAAGTCTTCAAAATATCTTTCTGAAAGCATCCCAGTCAGTCAGGAGATTAAGTATTAAATGTAGTACAAAGCATAATTTAATAATATTTTATAATATAATTTAATTGATAAGCTACTTTAGAATATTCCCTACAGAGAGAATGTAAATATTGGGAAAAGGATCGACTTTGGAGTTGGAGTGGTTAGTCATTCTTTCATTTGATATTTGTGTTGAATACTAACTCTAGTTGTATGACTTTGGACAAGTTGTTTAACTTTGTTGTCTTCTTAATTACTTATCCTCAAAATATATTTAAATGATATGCTATATGCAGAGGCCTCACGCCACATAACACATAATAGATGGTCGAAAAATAATAGTTTAATAATATTCTAAGCATCTGTAATGTGGATGTCAATAGCCAAAGAAAGGTGTATACAAAAGAAACACAACAGAGTTTGCTGCATTACAAAATACATTTTCCGTTTTTCCTCCAGAATAATGATTCTGACCTTTTGGGTCATAGGTGCCTTTGAGAATCTGATCAAAAAGCTATATAGATCTTCTCCCAGATGGGAGGTTGGGGGGGGGGTCACGTTTACATAATTTTGCTTCTTTTTTAGGTTATTTTTCCATTTGTACAGCATTAAGAATACTCTAGAAGTAAGCTAAAGAACACTTTTCTTAAAATGCTGTATTCATGTTAAGATGATAGAATAGACATATTTACATAACTTAATAGTAGTAAGCAAAAAAGACAATGTTTAATCAATGAACCGTACCAGAGATTATCTAGGTTTATAGCCGTAAAGGCTCGTCCTAGAATGCAGCAGCTGCCGGCGGAGCACCTATCAGAAAACCCAAGCTATGTTCTGAGTGAAAAGTTTTCGGAGAAAACAGCTGATAGTTCTGGTCACATAAGTGTTTCTCATTCACTGCACAAGAGCCTATTCTCTTGGAAAGGCAACAGGTGTTGAATGTTTATGGTAGTTTTTGGTTTTGTTTCACTTATATATGTTTTACTTACTTGTTAGAGATGATGTATATCTTTTTTTTTTTGGTCTTTTTTTTTTTATAATAGTTTTTTATCATGTTAGTCACTATACAGTGCATCCTTAGTTCTTGATGTAGTGTTCCATGATTCATTATTTGTGTGTAACACCCAATGCTCCATGCAATAGGTCGGTGATGGGTATCAAGGAGGGCACATATTGCATTGAGATGATGTATATCTAAAGAAATCTCATTTTTAAGACTGTCATTGTCAAAATGACAAGTACTTTGGTTAGAATTAATCTTTTTTACCTTATTTATTTGCTTATTCATTTTATTTTATTATTTTCTTATTTTAAAATAACTATTAAAAAGTTGTTATTTCTTAGTTCTCTTTATTACTATTACTTTTGCCATGATAGAGCAAACTCTTTCTCATGATGGGTCTGAAAAATTCTTTGCATTTGGTGAAATATAACAAACTTTCACATTTTAACCATTTTTGGGTATATAGTTCAAGTGGCATTAGTGCATTATCTTAAAATTTTAATACATGTATTTCTATTTTAAAATATTATTACAGTATTTTTACTTCTCAATAGCTTTACTTAAATTATACTTATAATTTAATATACTTGTATAATCAAAATTCTAATTTATAACCCAATCCCAATTACAGAATTACTTAACATTAAAGAGGCAAAAAGAATCAATTGTAGAAATTTACTACTTTGCCTTTTCTTTGCCATATTTACCATAAGCTCCCAATTTAAAAAGTGTTACAGTATTCTTTTTAGTATTATTATTATTATTATTGGTAATTTGTTTTTGCCTCTTTGTCTACTTAGTAGCATTTATAAAGTTAATATTGTTTGGGTTATTTTCAATAAATTTACATTTTTTCAATATGGTCAGATTTAATTTTTCTAGCAATCTGCCTTCTATAACTCTCTTAAGCAAAACTTTTTCACACCTGTGAACCTAGAGTTTATTTTTAAGTCCTTATTTTTTTAATGAATTTCATCACAAATAATTTAAAAAAACAATAAAATTAAAACTGCTTCCATTCCTACCACCCTAATTTCACTTTCAATTCTTTTTTCCATGGATACTTTCACAGCTGACATAAGCAAGCAGAGACATAACTTTGCAAAAGGACTTACCCACAGTCATATAACTCTGGACACAAACCCAGTACTGTGACTTTCAAATTGGTGCTCTTTTTTCTATACCTTTTCTGCATTATCTATCCCTTAATCTCTCAAATCTATTCACTTCCTTCTGTCTCCCACTGCCACTACACTTATTCAAACTCCTACCCCCCATTATTGGACTGCTACAGTTGGTCTTTTTGCTTCCATTCAAATTCCACTATAATGAAAATGACCTCTCTAAAAAGTAACTCTGATCATATCACTCTCTAGCACTTTCTCCCTAATACAAATTCTGTTATGATTTCCCAGGCCTGACTACCTCTCAAGTTTTATATATAACCTCTCATTATATTTTTCATTTTAGCCATTACTAACCTACATGTAGTTCTCAGAATAGACCATGTTCTTCCAATCAGTCCATCATTAGTGTTTCAAGACGAGAAAAGACTCAAATTGTAAACTTGGCTTTCCAAAGATGACAAGTTAGCCAAGGCCTGTCGTTGACTAATATAATTATATAATCACGGCTTGTCTTTTTAAGAGACAAGTAATTCAAGAAAATCAAAGAATAAAATTATCAGGGGAAATATTTAAAGAAGGGATTTTTTTAAGAGAAAAGATGGAATATTTGGCAAATATGTTTAGACCATTAGGGCCACTGAATTTTATAACTGGAAAAGACTAAAGAGATCATCTAGTCAAGCTCTTAAATTTTAATCAAGTAAACTGATCTCCATAAAGACTATATTTTTAGCTTATGGTAACATTTGTGTCCTGACTGAGACCATTTCTAAGATGATCTGACTCAGGCCAGTGCTGTAACCATACCATCCTGACTCCCTAAGGAGGGTGAAATATAATCATAAATCATGTGAAGAAACAGCCCCCAATTTCACTATATCTCAGATACATCAAATGATATTGTTTCCCAGTCATAGTGCCTACCACTGGAATAGAAAGTGTTGAAAAAAAGAAGAAAGAAAAACAATTTTAAGCTTTTAGAAAATCATTGGTCAACTGTAGTTTGGAAAGGAGTATTGAAAAGCTAAAATGGATTTGTCCCCAGGAGGAAGTTTGCTGGCATAGCTCTCCTGCTTATGGGATTGCTGTCTCAGCCCCTCAAATGTCCAGAAGATTTCATTTCCTTTCATCATATTGACCAAAATTTTCCCAGTTAAGGATTCTAAGAATGCCTTTGGATTATCCCTTTCACACTTTAGTATAACCACTTAGCTGACATTTTCCTACTTCAGGTTTAGTAGGTTTAAGGAAAGATAAATAATTTTAGGGGGGTAGATTAGAGAACACTGCAGCTAATCACATAAGGTTTAGGAAAATGGAAACCTACAAAATCTTTTCACACTTTTGCTTTAGGATGAAACTTGTACCAGATCGGGTGAAGGCAAGAAATTTTTATTACATGCAATTCCAGACACAATACAGGGGCTATAACACTGAAACAGTTTGACACACCCCCTGTCCTGGTTGTGAACCTTACATTCTAAGTACAGACAGAGAAACTATAAACAAGGTGATAAATGAAATTTTTACTGATCCATGCTATGACAGAGACTATGGGGGGTGGAGAGTATCCATCTTTAAATATAATGCTCGGGGAAAGCCCTGAAGAAGTGACATTTAAGCAAAAACTAGTCATATTCGTATTTTCACAGCATTATCAAGAAGTTGGATAGACCCAAGAAACTGTCATCAAAATAAAATTTGTTCTGAGTTCCTAACATTTAGTTCCTGAGAAATTTAAACTTATCTTGCTCGTAAGTTGTAGATCACCTATACCAGGATGTTTATTTTTCAAATCATTCCTAAATATTTATCATTTTGTACATGAAAAATTAAAACTATTAGCACCAATATAAAATTTTTATTGAAATTAATTTTAACATTCTTAAAGGAATCTGAAATATAGTTTGCATTGTTTTCCCCAGGAGCTCAATAAAGATCTTCATTGTCACCATTTGCACCTCCAGAACAAAGATTTGAAAGCACAAATTAAACATATGATGGATCTAGCTTGTCTTCAAGAACAACAACACAGGCAAACTGAGGCGTAAGTGCATGAATTTATCTATTCTATAAATTTTAACATTGTAGACCTAAGGAAACTGAAACATAGAAGTGGTTTTCCCCTGCGAGAAAATTGAGTTTTATTTGGTATAGGATACATTATTTTTAAGTGTTTTCCAGCATCAGAAAGTATGCAGAATTAGAAAACATTGAGAAAGTATAAAATGTGTGGGTCTTCTCCTCCAAGTAATATTTTTAGTGCTTTATAGTTTTGAAAGCATTTTTCTATAAAAATTTATTATTGGAAGCAATTACTATTGATACCAGCTCAATTTTTAAGTGGGCAGTTTTTAAAATATTTGTAATTCCAGAATGATTTTTTGTCATTAAAATGAAGTTACTAAAAGTGTATATTTTTCAACCTCAACTGTCCCCATTTTTATGTTATGCTATAGTAGCTCTTTCATGCTCTACTGGCTCAGTGGTAACATCTTTTGAAACATAATAGTAAAAAAAGTATAACAGTCTTTATTTTTGTTACCTTGGATATGTCAGTCAACTCTTTAGGTGTCACTTTCAAGCTCTATAAAAATGAAAAATTTATTTCTCTAAGGGTTTTCTGCTAGTATAAAATTCTGCAGTTCTAGTATTCTCAAATAACTAGTAATTAATTTTCCATACTTCTGATGTAAAGGAAATTACATTAGGATAGTTATTTTAAAAAGAGGAAAAGGAAAGGGAAAATTTTAGGGGGAGATAGTCTTCAAGCTCAACCTAATCTCCTTATACTTTCTATATCTCTATCTAGAGCAGACCATGAATATTCATTTACTAGCACTCAAACCACCAGCAGGAGTTAAAGTATCAAATAAACCCATTAATTTATTTCTCCCATACTGTATTTACTGTATTAGACAAATAGATTAATACACTTAAGGTGAATTTTAGTTTCAAATGGACAAAAAGATTCTGACTAACTCTTACTGATTTAGCAAATTGCTGAACCAAATATTATCAACAGAGACAATATAGCATAGTAGAAAGAATATGAGTTTTGAAATTGGTCTTAAATTCTATTTTATATTAACAGTACGACCTTGCATAAATTATTTAATCTCACTAAGCCTTGATTTTCTTAAATGTTAAAATAGATTATGAAGGTAGAAGATGAATTACTTATAAAGCTAATATGAAAGTTAAAAGAAAAAGTAGTAAAAATAACTACAATAATTAATGGATATGCAAGATAAAAAGATGTAAAATGTGTCATCAAAAGCATAAAATATGCATTTCACTTCTATGTAGAATCTAAAAAATGAGACAAAAAAGTCCTAGCCAAAGGAATTAGACATGAGAAAGAAAGGAAAGGCATCCAGATTGGAAACAAGAGCTAGAACTTACTATTTGCAAATGACATGACACTATATATAGAAAACCCTAAAGACCACCAGAAACTACTAGAACTGATCAATGAATTCAGTAAAGTCACAGGATACAAAATCAATATACAGAAATCTGTTGCATTTCTATATACTGATAATAAACTATCAGAAAAATTAAGAAAACAATCCCATTGACAATTACATCAAAAATAATAAAATAGGAATAAATTTTACCAAGGAAGTAAAAAACCCTATACACTGAAAACTATAAGACATTGATGAAAGAAATTGAAGACTTAAGTAAGTGGAAAGATATTCTGTGTTCATGGATTGGAAGTATTAATGTTGTTCGGATGTTCATACTGTCCAAAGCAATCTATGGATTTAATAGAGTATCTGTCAAAATTCCAATGGCATTTTTCACAGAAAAAGAATAAAAATTCTAAAATTTGTATAGCATGCAGAAAACACCAAATAACCAAAGCAATCTTGAGAAAGAAGAACAAAGTTGGAGGTATCATAATTCCTGTCTGATTTCTTTCCTTCAAACTATATTACAAAGCTATAGCAATCAAAACACTATAGTATTGGCTTAAAAACAAGCACATAGTACACTGTATGTTGACTAAAATTTAAATAAAAACTTTAAGAAAAAGAAACTGCACTGTTATTAAAAAAAAAAAGAAAAAAAAAGCACATAGATTAACAGAACAGAGTAGAGGGCCCAGAAATAAACCCACACATATATGGTCAATTAATTTATGAGAGAAGAACCAAGAATATATAATGGGGAAAGGACAGTCTCTTCAATAAATGACATTGGGAAAATTGAACAGCTACATGCAAAGGAATGAAACTGGACCACTAGCTTACGCCATAAGTAAAATTTAAATCAAAATGAATTAAAGACTTGAATGTAAGACCTGAAACCATAAAACTGGTAGAAGAAAACACAGACGATAAGTTATTTGACATCAGACATGGAGATGATATTTTTTATTTAACACCAGAAGCAAAAGAAACAAAAGCAAACGTAAGTGAAATGGACATCAAACTAAAAAGCTTCTGCACAGCAGAGCAAACCATCAATAAAGTGAAAAGGCAACTTTCCACATGACACAAAATATTTGCAAATCATCTCTGATAAGCAGTTAATATCCAAAAATATAAAGAACATACAACTCAATAGCAACAAAAGAAACAATCTGATTAGAAATGGGCAGAAGATCTAAACAGACATTTTTCCAAAGAAGACATACAGATAGCCAACAGGTACATGACAAGGTACTCAGCATCACTAATCAGGATAATGCAAAACAAAACAATGAGATATAATTTCATACCTATGAAGTATAAAGAAAAGTAGAGTAAGCCTTGGGAAGATCCAAACCTCTAGAGAGAAAAGTTCTTTGTTAAACTTCTTCATTATCTCTTCTCCACACAGCTCTTGATTAGTATAGTTGCTCAACAAATAATCTTTTTCTTTTTAATTGACTTTATGCTTAATGACTTTTCCCTATAGTTGTTGCTTCCTTAGCGTAAATGGAGTACTCCTCACCCACAGCAAAAAGAAAAATGTCACAGACTATTTGTACTACTATCTAAATATTTAAGACTCTGGGATAGTAAACCAATTATTTCCTTGCTTCCTTCCTTCCTTGCTTGATAAAATTAGTGCCTATCCTTTTCCCACTGCCCTACCCGTATTTGAAATGATTCCATTCTCCTGGCTGCTATGAGCCAACCGAAACAACCAACACTGAAGCATTTCAAGTTGTTTGACATCTTGATATAAAAGTTAGGAACCATTGATTAAGTGTATAAGTTTATAACTGTTTAGCTGTGGCATTTCTTCAGTGAACATTTACACGGAAGTCTAATACATAAAAAGATACATTCAGTGCTGCTCTGATTGATAGCAGTAGAGAAGATTTTGAATCAGAGCCAAGAAACCAGTGCCCCATTGATTCCCTTTACCCACCATCCTTGGAACAGCTCTTCCACTTGGAACCCCTTTGAATGGCTTTGAAAACCATTGCTTTAGCTCATGAAGAGCTAACTTGAAAGAAAGTTAAGTATGGTTCCTTTCAAATTTTACATACCTAAAATGAATCTCATCACTGAAGAGTATATTTTTTCATTTTTCATTTTAATCCCATGGTACTTAGTATCAGTAACAATAGTATCTTTGTTTTATAAATCACATTATGCTTTGCAAAAGCCTTTTGTATGTATTTAACTCATTTAGTTCTCACAGTAGTCTCCTGGTGTAAGTAGTGACTGTCTAGTTGTACCCCAAATTAGAGGAGAAACCTCAGTTTGTGTATTATCCAAGGTCAGATGGAAGCAAGTGAAGACTAGCTGAGAATATGACCTGATGCTTATAATTCCCATCCAGGATTCTTTTCGCTCTATACTTAATGTAGTGAGAATATGTTAAGACATTCTAAAGGAAAACATGTACAGGGTGTCATTCTAATGATGTGCTAATACTTTGGATGTTATGTAGAACTATAGTAATATATTTAAAATTTAATATTTACCTCTCTTTTCTTGTTACCGTCTTTATATAGGGTATTGAATGCTTTACTTCCCACCCTAAGAAAACAGTATTGTGCATTAAAAGAAGCTGGCCTTTCAAATGCTGCTTTTGAGTCTGACTTCAAAGAAATTGAACATTTGGTAGAGAGGAAAAAAGTGGTGGTTTGGGCTGACCAAACTACTGAACATACTGTAAAGCAACATGACCTACCAGAGGTTTCTGTTCTTATGACCTTTTCACAACTTGGACCACCAGTTCAATCTGCTCCTTGTTGTAAGTACAGCTTTTGTTGTATTAAGTAAATTATAAGGTTACTTCTAAAGAGTAGCCTTCTCTATATATCAATCTACAGTACAGTTAATTTTTTAATAGGTTTGGCTATTTTGTGAGAATTACTGGGAAAATTACCTTTAGAATAATTTTGTGAATCAGTATCTTTCAAAGGTATAAGTGCAAGTAAGCTTGATGTTCTAAATAACTCTAGCAATAAAACCGTTAAGTTATTTTACCCATTTTTGATGGAATAATTTTACCTCCATCCTTCTTTAAAATTTAACCTCAGTTAAGGATTAAGATTAGAATTAATGGGGTACCTGAGTGGCTCAGTCTTTGGACGTCTGCCTTTGGCTCAGGTCATGATCCCAGCATTCTGGGATGGAGCCCCGCATCGGGCTCCCTGCTCAGCAGGAAGCCTGCTTCTCCCTCTCCCACTCCCCCTGCTTGTGTCCCCTCTCTCGCTGCCTCTCTCTCTGTCAAATAAATAAATAAAATCTTTAAAAAAATAAAAAGATTAGAATTAAGAATACTATATTCTGTAATACATAATAATAATCTGTTCTTAAAATCAGCTAACAGTGTAGAATAAACTGTATTTTGTTGCCATATCACTTGTTATCTCTCCTGTCATAGAAGTGTGCATGGGACATTTTAATTGCAAAAGTAACATACAATGTTGGTTAAAATAAACTCAGACAGTATAGAATTACATGTAGAAGTAGAATGCCTTCTTTGACTTTCCCCAGAACCCAATCTTGTGTCCTGTCTCAGAAATAAATTAATTTAGTAGTTTGGTTATCTTTGCAGTGTGTGTGTGTGTGTGTGTGTGTGTGTAATATTTGTATTACAAATCTAACTCTAGCTTTTTATTAGGTTTCATGTGAATGCTAGCATATTATATATATATTGATGTACAGCTTTTTTTATTTGTTGTTAGTTTATTTAATTGTTAGGGTACATACATGAAGAATCTACCTTATTTTTTTTTAGTATTTGTGAGAATCCAGACAACAGATGTACCATACTTTATTTAACCATTGCTTTATTGGTGAACAGGGCATCAGAAAGCATGCTTCTATATTCACATTTTTGTGCATGTATATCAGATTACTAGAGACTGATTTATTGGAATATAGAAAAAATAATTTTTAAAAATTAATCTGTCAAAGTCCAAAATTTTCTTTATGACAAATATTTATGAGATCCCTCTCTCAGCTTTACCTTAACCCAAAATAATAGCAGCAACACTGAACTAGTATATATTCTTTTGAAATTTGCAGTTCTCGTATTAGTAGTGACATTGTTTCATCTTCTCTGAGAGGTCTTTACTCATTTGACTTGATGGTGTTTGTTGTGCATTAGAGTTTTACTTCTGGTTAAAACTGCCTCCTGCTCTACTCCTTCACCTCCAAACTTTTCTGTCTGTCTAGAAGTCTGGATCTTCCCAAGGCTTACTCTACTTTTGTTTCCAATGCTGATACTAGGAGGTCTCCATTTTGTTTAGAGAGTTTTAATTTACCATACAACATCACAGTCAATCTGTTGATCAGTTAAACTGATTATCATTCGTAATTACCTCATAAATCTATTCCCATTCTTTTTTTTCTGAGTTTACAGATTTGAGAAAAGCATTTCTTATGTATATAATAGCTGGGGTCCTGATTTTTCTCTTCTGGCTTTTCCATTGATCCAATCCATGTAATTTCCAACTTCCAGAAATTATTCAGTTTCTGATGTTAGCAGCTATTGCTTTTTTCTATCACTGATGCTGCATCAGTAGATTTTAAGAGGAAGATGAGGCAAATATCTGTAGATTTGTGTATTTGTTTTATTTCTTTTACTATGATCCCTTGTCAACTGTCAATCAAGTATTTGCTTTGTTGCTTTTTCCTTTTGGATGTTTCCTGTTTCATTGTGGATTTTGTTTTCTATTTAATTGTATCTGTTTTTATCTTTACTTCTATTATTTCTTTCCATCTACTTTTACTAGGTTTATGCTGCTGTTTCGTTTAACTGATAAAGATGTTTGTTCATTAGCTTTCACCTGATTTTTCTAATTTATGCAATAATGTCCATAGGTTTCCCTCTAAACACAGCTTTAGCTTCATTTCACAAGTTTTGATACATAATATTTTAGATTATTATTCAGTTCAAATTATTTTCTGATTTCTGTTGTAATTTCTTCTTCGACCCATGGAGCATTTCTTTTTTTTTTTAATCAGTTTTTATATAAAATTACACTTTCAGATTGAACAAATTTGCATTTGAATTCAGGTTTGGAGAAACGATTAAAATGAGAATCATACTTTTAAGTGTCATGTAGGCATCCAATAAGAATTATTTCATAAAGCTGTTAGTTTTGATTTTTAGTTTTTATTTATTCTTAATATCAAAAAGCTATGGCAAATTCCATTCTATTTTTTTGTTTATTTTTAGCTTAATTGAATTGTATTCAGAGAAAATACCTGGTATGATTTTAATCCTTTAAAGATTGTAGACTAACCTTATTCCCAGCATATAGTAGGCTGGTGTAAATGTTTCAAGTGTGCTTATAAATAATGTATATTTTGTAGTATTTATTGCAATATTCTATATAAGTCAGGCCAAATTGGTTGTGTTCTTCAAATCTTATTCTTACAGTCTTTTTTTTTTTAATTCATGTTCTATCATATACTAAAGAGACCTATTAAAAATTCCCTCTTTTACATTGGATTTTTCTGTTCTGCATCAGTTTTCAATCGCCACGCTAACAAATTAACGTAAACATATCAACTTAAAATAACACTGATTTATTATCTCAGAGTTCTGTAGGTCAGAATTACAGCAGGCTCAACTGGTTACTCCACTTAAAATTTCACAAGGCCAAATCAAGGTGTCAGCCAGCTGGATCTCTTATTTGGAGGTTCTGGGGGAAGAATGTGCTTCTAGGCTCATTCTGGTTGTTAGCAGAATTCTATGCAGCTGTAGGGCTGAGGTCCCTGTTTTCTTGTTGGCTGTTGGCCAGGGGTCATTCTCAGTGTTTAGAGGTCTCCCATATTCCCTGGCACATTGCCCTCTTCATCATTTCATCTCCTAGTCAACAAAGGCAAGACAGTTCATTCTCATGCTTCGAATCTCTCTCATCTTCCCTTTTGCTTCGTTTCTCCTGCCTACAATTAGAGAAAAGTCTCTGCTTTTTAGGGTTCATTTGATTAGATTGGGCCCACTGGGTAATGTAGGATAATCTCCTGTTTTAAATTCCATAACCTCAATTGCATCTGCAAAATCCTTTTTGCCATGTAATGTAACATATTCACAGGTTCCAGAGGCTAGGACATGGACATGTTTTAGGGGATATTTCTCCTTGCAGTTCTGTTAATTTTTGGTTTTCATACATTGAAATTATATTATTACATCTTCATATTTCAGATTCTTACATCTTTTTTTATAAAATGTACTTAATCCAGTCATTTTTCTTAACCTTAAGTTTAATGTTAGTATAGCTACCCCACTTTTCTTTGGCTCATGTTTTCATGGTTCATCTTTTCTCTGATTCCTTCACTTTATAATCTTATTTATTTCAGAGGTGTCTCAGAAACATCACATAATTGGATTTTGCTTTTTGTTCTGTTAATCAGTCTTTATCTTATAAAGTATTCTTTCTTTTTCTATTTGATGAATGTATTGATATTTGGTTTTGAATCTACTGTCTTGTGATTTGCTTCCTAATTGTCCTGCTTATTCCAGATTATTTTTCTTTTGAACTTTGCTTTGAAGTGACAGAGTGATATTTAATATTCCATTTTTTCACATCGGAGCTTAGAAGTCTATACACTGTCTTTATATTCTTTTAGTAGTTACCGTTAGGGTAACTTTATGAATCCTTGCTTTATCAAAGTCTGTTGATCAAAGTAACTATGTTACTTTCACCCTCAGACAATGCTAGAAGCTTAAAATTCTTTACATGGGTTAACCCTTCCCCTGACATACCACTGTTATATTTAATTTTTCTCTATATATTAAACTCATAAAATGTGTTTTTTTATTGTCTATATAGTGAATATTCACATTTACTTTTTTTGTTCTCCATTTTTTCAGCATCTCTGCATCTCCATCCAAGATAATTTTTTTCATCTAAAAAATCTTTTTGCATTTCCTTTACAGTAGATATGCTTATGATGGATTTTCTTAGTTTTTATATATCTGAAGCTGTATTTATTTTACTTCTTTCTTGAAGACTATTTTGCTGGGTATAGAATTACAGTTTAATATTATTTCTTTTCTTTAGCACTTTGAAGATATTTTTATCTTATGTGTCCTTCTTATTGTTGTTGAAGTCACCTGTCATTCTAAGTGTTGCTCCCTTGAGTGTAAATGAACCTATGACTTCCTAAAATATTTTCTCTTTGTCTTTGAGTTTTAGTAGTTTTGGTATGTTGTACCTATATAATTTTATTTTTACTTCCCTTACTTGGGTTCATAGAACTTTCAGAATTTGTGTCTGGATTATCTTTTAGTTTTGTGAAGTTCTTAAGCATTACATCTTTAAATATTGCTTCTGCTATTTCTGTTCTCTCCTCTACCTCTGAGACTCCAGTTATTTTACATAGTTCTTTCTCCTTGTCCTGTCTGTGACTTTTTTTACTCTCTCCTTCTTTTCTTTATTTTTTGTCTCTCTGGAAATTTCACACATTCTGTAGTTTACTTTCTCTTTGCAGCTATGTCAAATGTTTCTTAAATCCTTCAAGTTATTAACTTCAGTTATATTTCAGTTCTAGAATTTCTATTTGATTGTTTTTTATAGTTTCCATTTCTTGGCAAAAATTCTCACTGAACACAATGGGTGTAATTATTTTAAAGACTGTGTCTGAGAATTCCCAGGTCTGGAACGCTCTGCATCTGTTTCTATTATTTCTTTCTGCTGGTTTTCTTTTTTTTTTTCTTTTTTTATTAATATTTTTTATTATGTTAGTCACCATTCAGTACATCGCTAGTTTTTGATGTAAAGTTCAGCTGGCTTTCTTTCACGTGGTCTCATTTTCTTGAAGGCATACTAATTTTTGTGCATCAGACATGTATTTGCAGAATTGTTTATAGAAATACTTTAAGACTTCTGATAATAATGTCTTCCTTCAGAGGGGATTTACATTTGCTTCTTCTAGGCTCCTGGTGGCATTGACAACGCACAATCATTTTAGGGATTGGGATCATTCGAAACTACACTGCAGCGGCTGCTAGGGCCTGCCTACCCCTGTTTTACCCTCTAGAATGTAAGCTGTTAAGGATCTAACTCAAAGCAAGGAGGGTTTATGAAGAACTTTGGTTAGTGAGCCCTAACTTCCAGTTCCAGCACCCCAGTTCTACCAAATTCTCAACAATGTTATTAAGCTTTTCTGCCACCTCCTTTAGGATCAACAAAAAACCTCACGGGGAAAATAGCTGTAAATGGAGAGATTACCTTCCAGAGCTTCCCAACTTTCTCTTGATATTTGCCTATAATTCTTCACAATCTCATTAGCTCCTCTGTGCCTTCAAGCATATGTTTTTTATATTTTGCCCAGACTTTTTTGTTGCCTTCAGTAGAGATTGGTCTGAATTACCTAGCCCTCTATTATTAAGTTCCCTGTATTGTATTTTTACATTAAAATGACTGGGAAGTTGGAGATACATAGTTATATCTTCTTTTTCTTTAATAAAGCAGTACTGTCATTAAAACTAACCTAGTTGAGATCTTTGAAAAGAAAACTTAAGATATTTTCAGATTCTCTCATACCTCTTGGTCCTTGATTTTTTTCTTTATAATCTATTCAAGATGTTGGAGAGGAAATAGGGTTTTAACACCAAGGTCTAGAAATACTGACCACCTGATGGTCATTATTACTTATTTAAAAATCCATATTTCACTTACAATGTAATTTCATAGACCATACTTGTCAACAGTAAAACATTTATTTGGCTCCTAATTCCTTTTCATAACACTTTTAAAAGGAAAAACTGTTGAAGTCAGGTTACATTTTATAAATAGGTATTTCCTTTTGAAAGTGTATCAGAAGGTGAGTTTTGTTTTTATTATGTTTTGTTTTTTAATATTTTGTTCACATGATTTCAGATTAACTGTTTGGTGTGTCTTATTTATTCCATGAATTATGAATGTTATATTCACTTTGAATAGGGAGTTAAAAATGAATAACAGGGAAGGGGCATAGGCTATAAAGTGAGTCCATTTAAAATATTTATTTTTCTTAGTCTTAGAACACTGAAGTAATTCATTAAAAAAGCATAAATAGTGAAACTTATGTTTGTATTTCTAAAGATATGAAGCAATACCCAGATAGCATATATTGCTGAAATTATATTATCGGTAGTAGTCTTAACTAATATTTAAGAAGTAAAATTGAAGAGATTCAACTTAAGCAAAACAGGAGTCAAATGTGTCTCATTCATCTAAGCTTTACATGTGTGTCACTGACTTTTTTCCTATACTCTCATAAACAAGTAATAAGTGGTTTTGTTGTTAAATTTCTTTTTTGTTGTGGTTAAATTTCAAAAATACTAAATGCTGTGTGGTATTTGAGTTTTGAATTCAGTTCTTTGTTTGCTGTTTTGCTTTTCTGGTGCTAGACCTTTAAAGAGTTTTTATTCAGCAGCAATCTTTATATTTAAAATGCATACACACTGTGCCTTTAAAAGTCTGATGAGATTAATTTGTACTCTATTGTTAGGCATTTAGGTTGTATAAAAAATTTTTGTTATTATAAATGGTATTGCAGTAAGGAAGTATGTATATTTATCTTGGTGCTCATGTCTGATTACCCCTAAATTCCTAGAAGTAAAATTTCTAACTCAAGCAATAAGCACATTCTTTTAAAGTGTATAATATATATTGCTTAGTAACTTCTTCCACCTCCTTCCCCCATGTGAATATACCAATTTTAACTCCCGTCATCAGTGTGAGAAAATGAGCTCCTTTCTCCTTTTAGTCTTACCAGCTTTTGGTATTAAACTGTCTTCAATTTTTAATTTTTAGAAAATTATTTTCAAACATACATAGAAGTACAAAGAATACTGTAATGAACTCCATGAACCCCTCACCTTACTTTAAGAATTATCTTATGGCTAGTCTTGAGAACCCCATCTGCTTTTCTGTACCCCATCTATATCTATAATGTATTACTTTGAAGGAAATCTCAGCATATATTTCTTCCATTTACATCTTAGTGTCTCTTATAGAAAACATAATGTCCTTTTCATAACTAATGTCATTAAATATCTACTTAATCAGTGTTAAATTTCCCCCACTGTCTCATAAATGATTTCTTTTTAAGTTCTTCCATCAGCATGCAAACAAGGCCCATACCTTGTCACTGGTTGATAAATATGTTAAATCTTTTTAAATCTGGGGTTCTCTCCCTCTTTTGTCTGTGCTAGTTATTTATTGATACTTCGCTAATTTCAGTCGTAAGTATTACCTTCTTTCCATTTTTCCTTTGTTCGCTAGTATAATTGAATTTTTTTTTCATCTATTTAAGGGTCTATTTTCTTTTCTGTGAATTACCTAGTCATCATTTGAACATTTTTCTGGCATAGTCCTCTTTTGTAAAAATTGTCACATATTTACAAATCTTAGGATACAGATATTTATTCATTCAACAATATTTATTAAACTTCCACTATGTGCCAGATACTTATCTGATGCTAAGGATACATCAAAGTACAAAGCAAACCTTTTTACCCTCCTGGAGTTCACATTCTAGTGCAGGAAGACAATAAATATAATTAAATTAAATAGAATCTTAGAAGGTGGTACATGCTGTGGGCAAAGAAATAGAGGAGTTCAGGAATGGGGTGGGAAAGAGGTTGCTCCTTTAAATAGCATGGTCAGGGTAGGCTTCACTGATAAAATGTGAAGAAGTTCACGAAGTTAGCCACATGGATACATGAGAGAAGACTTATTTTCAGGTAGAACAAGTAATGCAGATCCCTAACGCAGACTGGCATATTCATGGAATGGCTAGAAGGACATATAATTGGTACAAAAGAAAAGGGAAAGAAAGTAGAGAGTGATGAGATCACAAAGATCAAGGGGAGGAAGACAGATCAAGTAAAGCCTTAGAGGTCATTATAAGGACTTAGAATTTAACTCTGAACAAATCAGGAGCTATGGCAGGATCTGAGGAAAGAAGTAACATATCTCCATTATGTTTTCAAAAGATCCTTCTGGCCGACGTGTTGAGAGTAGATTATAGTATTGCCAAGGGTGGAAACAGGAGACTACTGCAATAACCCAGGTAAAAGATGGTGGTGGCTCAGACCAGGTTGGTAGCAATGGAGTTGGTGAGAAGTAGTCAGATTGTAATGTGTTTTGAAGGTAGAACTAGCAGGATCTCATCACCACTTGGATTTGGGATGTGAGAGAAAGAAAAAGTCAAGGATGACTCTTAAGATTTTTGAATTTAGCAACTGAAAGAATCAAGTCACCTTAAAAGAGGTGGGGAAGACTTCAGGTAGACTTCCCTTCAGGTAGGGTGGATATGGCAGAAAACTAAAAGTTCAATTGGGGCATTTTAAATTTGTCTAAGATACATCCAAGTGGAGATATCATGTAAGCAGTTGGATATGAGAATCTGGAGTTTAGAAGAAAAGTCTAAACTAAAATATAAACTTGAGAGCTGTTGACATTTAGATGATATTTAAAGCCATAGGACTGGATGAGATCATCAAGGGATATTAACTCTTTCCTCTAAGATACATGTTGCAAATCTCTTCTTCAAGCTTATCATTTACTCTTGGCTTTGAGATATTCTTTTTTATACTGAAATTTATAAACTCTATGTCATACAATAACTTCATTTTTTTCCTCTGCCTTTGGAATAATTCCTCAAAAGCCCTCTTTATCTGTAAGTTTTTAATTTTTTTTTTACTTTCATTTCTCCTAATTTATTTTGATATAAGAAAACATGCAAGAATCAAAATTTTTTCAAAGAGCCTGACATTCTTGTGTAACACATTGACAGTCCATCTTTTGTTTTAAATACAGTAAATAGTCAAATAATTCTATTTATTGGATTTCTATCCTATTTTTTAGATTATTTGTTTGTCATAGATCTAGTAGCTATTATTATCATAGCTGATACTTGATAGTGTCTTTTGATATATAGCAGTGCTAGTCCCCCTTCATTATTTTTTGGGGTTATTTTGTTTGAAGTAGGCTCAATGCCCAATGTGGGGCTTGAACTCACAACCCTGAGATCAAGAGTCACACTCTACCAGCTGAATCAGCCAGGTACCCCATGTTATTCTTTGTCTTTAAAATGTTCTTGATTGTCCCTGACTAAAAAATGAATGTTAGCACAATTTTTTTCATTTCCAAGGAAATAAAATCTTTTTAAAGAATTATAAATTTTGTCTTCACATTTTTTCACTATCAGATCTTTTCACTCTAGAATAGTTTGTCTCTCCATATTCATATTTTTTATATGTTTCTCAGCAAAGCTTTAGAACTTTCTTTATATATATTTTGTACGTTTGTTATTAAATCACTAAATATATTTTATATTTTTGTTATATGGATTGTTTTAATTTTTCTCATATTAATAAGCCTGTATTGTTTCTTAAGAAGTAATTTTTTAAATTTTGTTCATTTTAATACTTTACCAATGTCAGTACTTGATTTTGAAATAGATAGTTATTTGACATGAAATCTTTGCTTCCCAACTAAATGTCTATCTACTTAGAGTAAAACATGCACCTATTTTAGGTCTGGAAAACAGAAAGTGCATTCACTGAGTGCCATGCAGGATGGGGGTGCTGGCAGCAAGGTTTATTTATGGAACTGATAAAATTTCTGACATTAAATGAAAAGTCAAGATTTCCTCATTATCCATCTGGAAACTCACATTTAGTAATATTTCTGTCTCTAACCTTTCCTTTTCTTAAATTTTGCACCTCATGTTAGTGGTTTTTATCTTAAAGTACAATAAAAGAAAAGATACTAGTAGAACCAATGTCTCACGTGTTGTAGAGATACTATGATTGAATATAGTTCCAATGTAAATTTAGGTTTCCCCTAAAATTACTTGAATAGAAGGAAATGTCATTTAAAAAATAGGCGTGTCTATATGAATTCCTCATATAATAAATACGAAGCAGCAAAAATATTATAAACTAAATCTTCTATATATTTTCCCATTTGGCAATAAAATTTAACTATTACTGATAAACAATGAAAGCCATGTTTGTAGCCCTAAATACATTTGATTTGGCCCTTATTCTCCTTGTAAACAAAACAGTGTTCAGTTACTCATTTGTAACTGCAAATATTACTATAAATTAAAAGGTTCTTTGCATTGTTTTTCCCCCATCTTAAATAAGCATGAATACAAAAAAAAATGACACTGAATGGAAGCATGGTATCTGCTGTTTCCTACAGAGAGAAGTATAAAAGGTTATGGGTGGTTTATTACTCAGAATGTTGGATTAATTTAAAGGACTATGGTGATTTTTTAATACGTGGGGAAATGTATTCTCTCTTTGTAATATTTGCAAATAGCTAAAAATTATCTGTATAAGCATTAATACTGGAGTAACCACAGTAGTGTCATCTGAATGCATTATAAAATGTTTATTATTTGGTTGATCAGTAATACCTTAAGGTTACATATCTTTTAAATAGTTTAAAATTCATTCACTTGTATCATTTGCAACTGAATTCCATGAGTCATAAGGCTGTTAAAAAGAATCCAGATTTATGATTAGTACAGTAATTGTATCAATCATTTGTAGCCTAGAAGTGTTTATTGAAATGCATATATTAATATTTGATTTCACTGTAGAACTTTGCCAACTAATTTTAATTTTGCAGAGTTTCCCAAAATACCTCCTCACGTACATATTAACATGAGTGCTAGCAAAAGAAAAATCCTTGCCATCATTTTGTACCAAGCCTCAATTAGATCTAATCCCATTCATCAATGTCTCCCTGTCATGAACCCTGCTTTGCTGCCTGTGACTCATGTTTGCTAAATACTGCATTCTGCTTTTTACACTAACGTACAGCTCTGTAAATCTTTTAACGTTTGCAGTCTTAAGCTTTTGATAAATTAGTTCCTCTGGGTAAAATCATTCAGGACACCTGATATAGCACATCAAAGGATGACCCCAGAAGGCCTGCCCATTTTTTAAGAGAGGGATTTTTAACTCATTAGTGATAAATTATCTAGTCCCTTTATTTAAAGGAACCATCTGTGGAATATTTCAAAAAGCTAAAAAATAAATATAGACCCCCTTGTACCTAAGAAACTACATGAAATTGCCAGTTCATAGTTGTGTTTTAGAGATTTATTTAAAACAACTAAAGACAGGGAATAGAATGATGTTTCTTAATTCAATTTATTTTAAAACATTTTGAGAAAATTTGATGTAAGAAATGAATAATTATAGTAATATCTAAACTAGTTTCTATTTCTCTTATTTCTCTCTTCTACAATCTACTCTTCACACAAAAATTATCTTCCTAATAAAGTGCAGACCCCTTACTTAGGAGAGCCTTCAAAGGCTTTCCCAGTCCAATGTCAAGCTGCAGACTCACTTTTCCGCAGCACTTGGTGTCCCAACCTCTTCTTAAACATGTTTCTGTTTCTTGCCTCTACAGTTTCCAAGCTTTTCCCTCACTCTTGAATGCTGCTTCCTCTTGCTCCATCTCACATTCTAGCCTACTAAAATCCTTATCCTCATTGAGAGTCCAATTCAGAAATTACCTTCTGTATAAACCTTCCTTTTACTGAGTCCTTTCTCCTTGGCTGGCACATACCCTTGCATTTCCACTGTTTTTTTTTGTATTTCACTGTTACAGTAATTACCACACCTCACCTTCCCTCTCCCCAACAAACTATAACTTCATTGGCAGTCAGAAACTGTGTTTTCAGTAATTCATTTTCAAATTTATTACTCCTTTCACTAATATTTAGCCTTTTTATTATCTTAGCATTAAATGCTCATTTATTTTTAATTTGAAAAATGTCCAGCCAAAGGAAATAAGATGTCTTTCATTAGCTTCTATTAATTTTTGTTCTGATAGTTGTTGGACATTTTTTCGAAGCATACATATACAGTTTGTTTTTAAAAACATATATCTAGATCCATTATACAATTGATACCAGCTTTTTCCTCACTGAGCCACTTGTTATACATACATTTTCCTATCAAATATGAAATTAAGTCATTTTTAATAGTTGTATATTTACCTAATCCCCTACTAATGAATATTTAGTTTGTTTTCATTTTTTTGCTGTTATAAACAACGCTCCACTAAACATCTCTATGTGTGTGTGTATTTCACAACTTGTCTTAATTATTTCCTTAGGCTAAGCCCCTAAAAGTTAGAATAGCTGGATCAAAGGGTATGTGCATTTTCAAAGTGTTTGATATGCACTGTCGAATTATTCTCCAAAACTATAATGACTATAGACTCTACACTATATATAGATAATGAGCAAGAGCATTTTTTAATGTGCTTTTGTCCAATTGTAGTTCATTCTGAATTAGCTACCTGTTCATTTCCTTTGCTTTATTTTTCTCTTTTTCTTATTTATCTTTTAAGAATTCTTTCTTGATAGACAGATAGATAACCAACCACACGCACACCTATATCTACACAGACAAACACATATACATATACAAGAGTTCTAAAGCCTTTGCCATGTATGGTATTTTTTTTTCTTTTATTCTTGGTGATTTTTATGTTAACCCAATTTTAAATTATAAAAATACCCATATTTCATTCACACTTAATGTTGTTTTTCTGATGGTAGTAGTCAAAAGATAGAATCTCATTTTTGGGGGGATGAAATTATATATTGGCTCTATTATTTTTGGATCTGTGAAGGCGATTTTTTATTTTTAAGTCTTCATTATAACTATATACGTTATTACTTTGTATTACTTGGTTTCTTTACCTGACTTCAGTAAGAGACTTCAGTTCTGTCAACAACAAATGTGATTGATATTATGACTTTGAGCATGTGACTTTCTTGCTGTGAATAACAATTATATAATAAGATAGTTTAAATAAACATAAGATAATCTAATACTCAATCCTGGTTCTTTGTGTGAGATGATCCCAATTATGACTTTCCTGGTGCTCTGTAGTTAATTGGGAATTAGGATCACCATGTTAGAGTGGGAATAATTAAAAAATACAGATTGCTAAACTACATGATTTCAGTGACAGGAATATCACAGTTAAAGTAGATAAGGATTTATATTACTTGGTTCTTTCATTTTTTTGCTACTAGGAAATGTGTTAAGTTTTAAATTCCTTTTCCTCTGTAATAGGCATTTGGTTTAAAATTATTCAGACATGACTTTTCATTAATAATTCGTTGATTTAAGGGCATTTCTTATAATAAAAAAATAATAATAATAAAAACATTTAAAAGTAAAAATATACTGGGGCAGTTGGGTGCCTCAGTCGGTTGAGTGGCCAGCTCTTCGGACTCAAGTCATGATCTCAGGGTCCTGGGATCAAGCCTTCCATCAGCCTCCACACTCAGCGGGGAGTCTGCTTGAAAATCTCTCTCTTGCCCTACCCTCTGCTCAAGAGCACACACACACTCTCTCTCTCTCTCAAAGTAAACAAATCTTTAAAAAAATAAAAATATACCAACATTCTTAAAACTACCTTTAGGAAAATTGGCATATCTGTTTTTCTTCTATTGTCCACTGAAACTCATACTGGATGACTTACAACAAACTTCTACAATTTACCTAATGTTTCTAAACAGTATGCTTATACTGCTATTTTATTGATTCATCTATGTTTAGATTTTATCATCTTTTCATTCTGATTGGTGAAGATTTAGCTCACTTATTTCTTCTTTCCTGATCTGCTAATGTACCAGGGTATTATATAATATGTAATTATAATATATTATTATAGTTTATTATTATGTATTATTATATAATTACTATATGCTAATTAAAATATTATTAATATATAATATTATATAACATGTAATACATAATTATCTTAAATATAACTGGCATGTTAGCAGGATCAGGTAAGACATGGCATATTTGTTATTTGTTTTAGAGAAAGAGCACGTGAGCACGGGGAGAGGCAGAGGAAGAGAGAATCCTGAGCAGACTCCATGCTGAGCATAGATCCCAATGTGGGGCTCGATCTCACAACCCTGAGATCATGACCTTAGCTGAAATTAAGAGTTGGATGCTTAAAAAACTGAGCCACCCAAGCGCCCCATAAATATTATTTAAAAAAATTTTAAGTAAACGCATGCTGACATTTCTTAAACTACTTTTAAGAAAGATAGATATGAAGAACTCTGTTTCTGCTTTCTACTAGAAATGTTTCAGATTCCTCAGCCAAATCTGTGGATAGGCTTCTGGGAGAAATGAAATATTTGAAAGATAGAAATAATGAAGGAGACTAGATTGTGCTCACAGGAAGACATAAAGCTTAACAGTACAGCTAATAAATACACTTTTAGATGTTTCTCTTTAAGTATAGCTATTCAGTTCTCTAATGTCTTTTGTATGTACTTTTTCATGAGACTGTCCTATATATTTCATTAACAAAATCAAAATATCCAGCTTATTGCTTTTATTACACTGCTATAGTTGATCATATTCCTTAAAATCCCAAAAGTTTGGGGGCGAGATAGCAAGTGACAGATTAACTAGTATCTGAATTTTGTTTACTTCTTCATTAACCACTTAACCAGGGATCAGATATTTATTCATAATTTCTTTTAACCACTTAGCAAATGTAATTTAGTGGGGCAGGCAAATCATTCTAATTTGATACTGATGCTCACTGTTTTTATTTTGATTTTTAAGCCGTGGCCTATATTAATAGCATACTTTATTCTGTGTAATGCTATACAAACTATACAAATATTAAAGTAAGTAAATTGTAATCCCGGTGATATTGTGTTAGAATCTGGACAATCACAGATGAAAATTGTATTTTTTTCGATCTAATCCACAACTTCAGTGCTTACATTTGGAGTTCATTTTAAAAGTGGTTTTAATACTTAAAAGTCTTTTGAAAGGCTTCTAAAACTTGGCAGTCTCAACAAAATGTTTTTGTCTGACTTCCTTTTTAAGTCTCTCTATGGACTTACAGTAAACAAACTTTTTGAAGCGGGAATCTCTAGCTATAATGCAGGAACAGATGAATAGAACAGTAACCACTTTATCCTGAAATGCACATTTTCAGTTGTATATAAGATGCCTTAAAGCATCATATAAATATTTTAAGATGTTTCGTAAACTATTAATGGATAAGTGTTACAAAGACTAGGATTGGATTCATTAAACAAAACTTATTGTAGGGTTTAGAAGAGAAGCTCTTCTATATCTTTCAGTAGCCCTGTCTCACTACTTTTAAAATTCTGTTTTGAATTGTGGCACATAATTATTTTCAAAAGTTATATTATTTAATCATATAACTTCCACCACCTACCTTCTTTCCTAAACTAGGAGTTTATCAGTTAGTCTTTAGCATTGTATATGTATTTTTGTTAAACTTTACTTTTAAGAAAAGCTTTGTGACTCTAAAAACAGTAATCAGGTGCATTATATTATTACTTCTTTAATATAAAAAGCCTAAAAAGATCATCTTGAATTTCAGGATAATTGTATTTGACCTTTCTAAGTAAAGCAATACCAAAGTTATTTTTCAGTGAACAGTTCCTCTCCCGGTAGTTCCCAGACTGTTCTTTAGAATTTTATATACTCCAGTAAAGTTGAAAATAGTCTAAAAAATTTGCTGATCCTTAAAATGACATCCTCTCTGTTTAATCATCCAAGTATTTCTCAACAGACACATAAAGAAATTAAAATATAGCTTGTTGTCATATGAAATCTAAATGTGAAAGTAAAGATAGGTATCACAACTGTAATAACCAAAGCTGGAGATCTTAAGGATACTTAAAATATCTGAAAACAAATTGATTAAATCCATGTCCTTATACAAAGTCTCTCTTTTATTTCTTAGAGATTTTGCTATCCTAAACATTATTTTTATTTCTGCTATTATTCTTTATAAAATTACACATTCTGCCATTCAGATTTCACAGGCAGTTTACCTGTTCCCTGAGGGAAAGGAATTTTCCTTCGTTCTGGAACTCATGACTTTAAATCTATTTTACCCATTTCTCACCATATCGAATGATTTATTTCTGATGATTGATTCACATTTTTATTAGCCCTCTTTAAATTTTACCAGGTAGGTAATCATTCTCCCTTGTTTTTTGTTATATGCCAGGGAAAACAAGAAGTAGGGAGTGAGGTGGGTTGTAAGTCTATAGAGAGTGGGCTAAGTAAAGAAAAGATCTCTTCTGCCTTCCCTAGGCCTAGAACATTCATTTGCTCTTCCATTTGCTCATTCCATTCATGTTATTTGCTTTCATGTTTCAGTTAGACTTTTGAATTTAAAGTTTCATCGCTTTGGCTAGACTTTGGTAGACTCAGAGTCCACAGATTTTGAGTAAAACTTTCCCAGAGCAAGCAAGATACATGTTTTGGTCTACTTTTTCCTTTCTAGCCCCAAAGTCTAATTACTTTATTTTCCTCAAAAGCTCTTAGATGTATGTGTGTGTGTGTGTGTGTGTGTGTGTGTGTGTGTCTGCGTCTGCCTCTCCCTCTTCTTTCTCTCCCCTCTCCACCTGCTTTTAAAATTCAGTTTATATATTTATAAAAGTCATATGTGTCCATAGTTGAGAAAGCTAACAGGTACTGTCATATTTGTGGAAATATCCTTGCCCTTTTTCTGCCCATTCCCAATTCTTACTCTGCTTTTAACTGTGTCTTCTGGTTTTTCCTTTTAACTTCCAAATTCCAAATTTATACTGCTAATTCCTATTTGCTTACATTTTTCCAATCTTAGATATCATCTGTTTATTTTTTATTTTGGACAATAAGGATTTAATACCTTACATGATATATACATTTCCTCCCCTACCCCATCTCAGCTTTTTAAAAGTAAATGTCTATAGTGTTTTCAAGAAAATATTGTTTCCTGTTATGCTAAAAAATATGTAAATTCTTTTTTGTATTGCTTTATGGTTTCCGTGTGTAGTATTTGCTTTTATTCCTATCCTCTTTCTTGTTCTCCCTTATTTTGCAAAAATACATCCTCCAGTAGATTCTTCCAGTGGGTGCACAGGAAGTAAACTTTTTTCAGATAGTGCATGTTTGGCAATATATTTTCTTGTTATTTGATTAGGTATAGAGTTCTAGGTTGGAAATAATTTTTCTGAGACCTGTGAAGACATTGCTCCACTGATTTCTAGATTCCAGTCCTGCTGTTAACTGACATGCCATTTTTATTCTCCATACTTCGTGTGTGACTTTTTCCTCCCAGGAAGATTTTGGGATTTTCCCTTTATCCTTAGTTTTTTGAAATGTCACAATGATGTGATTTGGTGTTGGCCTTTTTACCTCATTATACTAAATAGTCTGGGCCTTTCTCCCTGAAAAATCTTTATCTTTTCCCTCTGAAAAATGTTCCTATATGTATTTATGCATATACATATACCTCCAAATATATTTTTTTCCCTACTTTCTGTTCTGTCTTTGGACACTTAACTAATCTGATGTTAGATCTCCTGGATTTATCCTCTAATTCTTTTATCTGCCTTCTAGTACTTACCTCTTTTGGTTTGCTTGTTCTTTCTGGGAGATGTCCTCAACTTTATAATACAGCCTTTCTTTTGAGTTTTTTCTCCCTCTCATATTTTAAATTTCTAAGAGCTCCTTTTAGTAATTCAGCATTTCTTTCCATAGCACTTTGTTTCTATTTGATGAATGTCGTAGTTTTTCATCTCTCTGAAAATATTAATTATGGTTATTCTAATATACTTTTCTATTTCTACATTTGTCTATTTCCTTTCACTTTTTTCCCCTGTATTTGGTTCTATGTCCTATCATGTTGAAAGACATATCCTCAAATATCTGGTGACCCTGGTTATATTCTGTACACATTGTTAGGTCTCTCAGCTTTGCTTTATAGTGATCTCCAGAAAAAGTCAGTTGGGGGCTCCTAAAAATGTCAATACTAACATCTTTTTATTGTTACAGTTTATCTATAAAGAACTCTGATTTCACATTTAGGAGATGTATAAGCCCGATACCAGTGTATTAGAGAAGTAAGAGAAAAATCTGTATCATTCATTATTGAGAAATTATTTTTAAAAAACCCTGTGCATGTTGGCCGCAAGTCTCAATCTGTTTAGAGAGTAACTCATGTCTTCTAACAGGGTGGCAAAGTACAGGTGGTAGTGCTGGGGCAAGGGGTTATTGCGTGGTCCGACTTCCTTATGCACACTTTCAATCAGTTATGGTTTTGGCTTCACCCTAAACATTCAGAGACAACCTCTTGCCTCCAATTCCAGAGACTTTCTGAGGCCTGAGAGAGCTGGGATTTTATTCACTTCTGTCCCATTCCTTACATTGCTCTTCTTTAAAAAAATATTTTTGTTTTTTATAATTTTAAAGAAGCAGTATATGTTTATTATAAACAGTGGTCAAATGCTTAAAGGAGAAAATAAGGTCACTCCAAATTTTTCCAGTCATGATCTATGCTAATATTTTAATAGATTATGCCATATTTCCTTCTGCTCTGTTTTCTGTGACTTCCCCCTTTTTTGCTTACAGAATCTGTATGTGTATGCTTTGCTTTGTTTTGGGTGAGCTTTTAATTTGTTTTCAAAATTGGGATCATGCTGTATGTAGAATTTATATACTACTTAATTTAATGAATATTTTTCAGTATCATCAGATAATCTACAAAACATGACTTTAAGTAACAATGAAATTGTGAATGTCGCATGTTTTATTTTTCCATTATCCTAATTGACTTAATTCTCCCTGTGGTAGGGATTCAGTCTTGTGTAAGGGTGAAGAACATGCATCTGGATTATCAGAAGGCCTGAGTTTTATGCCAGTTCTGCCATTCCTTTATATCATCGTTTCACTGATCCAGTGAAGTTCCCTCTACACTTACTATAACTTGCTGATAATCAGTAGAAATTAAGGTCCAGAAATGGGGGAAGGGGCAAATGCATTCCTTTTCATGGATCTAACAACCCAAGAGTACAGAACGGGAACCAGAGCCATAGATAGTCCAAGCTAGAAACTATGCGTTTTTGCCCAAGAGATTCTTATCCATATGTGGTGTGGCCACCAATGCTGGGAGCAAGACCCACAGGGTGGGGCACTTTCTGTTCAGTGTTCATTTCAATACTGAGACAGCTGGGGCAGGACTGGATTGGGGGCCTCTTAGTGCTACCACTAGTATTCAGATATTACCATTTAACTGTATTCCATAGCCTTGTCTCACTCTTTCTTCTTTTACTTCACCTGCTCCCTCATCCCTATTCCTAAGTTAAGGGGCTCTAGTAACATTCTGCCAGTGTCTTTTACTTAAGTTGCAGGGACAGCACTGAACAATGAAGTGGGGGCATATTTTTATGTTATTCTTCCCCAAGCCTTCCTTTATTCCAGTTCTAGCTACATAGTATCCTCCCTAAAGTCCCCTAATGTCCTTGTGTGCAGATGATATTCTTCCCTTATTACCAATATTAGGAAAAATTTCCTCCTATTTTTTTTATATTATATGGTGTTTTAAAGGACATCTGGAAGGGAATCTAGATCTCTCTCCTCAAGTTACTATCTTGGTTACAAGTGATTGTCTTTTGCAAAGTTAACCATATCTCTTCTTATACTATGGATGTTTCTAAAGCGATACGTATAAGGCGATGCCAACCAAGTACCTGGTTCTCCCAGTGAGAAATTCTTCCAAGTATTCAGTTCCTTTCTGTCTTCCTCCCCGTCAAAAAGAGAAGGTTCTGATAGCATGTATATCATATGTTATATGATCAGAATTCATTCATTACAGGACCACATTTTGCATTTTGAAGCTTCACTAAATATGGATTAAAAGATAATGGCTCCTTTTTAAGGAAGTGAATGCAACAATTAACAAGGTATTGCGAGTGGAGTAGCCAGTCTTTATATCTGAAATCATAGAATGTCTGTGCCTAGAACTGAAGATAAATCTGTGTCGCTGGCTTGAGGGTGTCTAGAGATGAATTTGTAGAGAAAGTAGAGTGCCTGACCTAAAAGAGGGTGCTCTTTCTATATCATTCCATTAACTTTAATCTTTCCCTCCCTTCACACAAATTCCTAGGGGCCAAAGTCCATGCTAAGTGAAATAAGGCAAGCAGAGAAAGACAATTATCATATGGTTTCACTTACATGTGGAACATAAGGAATAGCATGGAGGACATATGGAGAAGGAAGGGAAAAATGAAGGGGGGGGGAAATAGAGGGGGCAGTGAACGATGAGAGCCTATGGACTCCGGGAAACAAACTGAGGGTTTCAGAGGGGAGGGGGGTGGGGGGATGGGTTAGCCTGGTAATGGGTATTAAGGAGAGCACATATTGCATGGAGCACTGGGTGTTATACTCAAATAATGAATCATGGAACACTACATCAAAAACTAATGAAGTACTGTATGGTGACTAACATAACATAATAAAAATAAAAATAATGTGAGGTGATGGATGTGCTAACTAAACTTATTGTGATAATCGTTTCACAATGATATACATGTATTGTATCATCACCTTATATGCCTTATATACATTGTATATGTGTATATATGTATATATATACAATGTATATATGTATATATATATACAATGTATATATGTATGTATATACATTGTCTATAATTGTATATATACAACATATATACAATGTCATATGTCAATAATATCTCAATAAAGCTGGAAAAAATTTTAAAAATAAAAAATAAATTTAAAAAAAATTCCTAGGGGCCGAAATCCATTTTCGGTAATTTTCTTTGTGCCACCCTTTTCTAGAACCATTTCCTAATAAGCCTCTCTCCCCTTCTTCCCTTTTCACCACTACCCAAGCATGATGATAACAGCCATCATCTCTAAATAAGTAACTGTATCCTCAGACCCCAGAGAGTATCTGCTGCCTCAAGTCCATGAACACGCAAACTAGACAGGGAAGGAAGCAGATTCCAAGACACCTGCATTTGCTTGGGTCCGAGATCCTCAGCAGAGGACAGGATTCCAAGACACCTGCATTTACTTGGGTCAGAGCTCCTCAGCAGATGACAGGACCTCAAATGGAATGAGTGGGCTGCAGAAAGGGGGATGTCAGTAACAAGAGAATGCCAGATTTGAGGAAATGACATTTAGGACCTTTTGTACTTATCTGTAATTGCTCATGTAGAAATGGTTCATGGTTTCACTGAAAGTTGTCAATTTCTGTTGATTAAATTATACAAAATACTGCTGCTTTGTGTGAACTCCTTATCTTTGGTCCTGGTTGTTGGGCAGCTAATCACACCCATGTATGTCATTGAAAATGTTTTGAATCTACTTTATATAATTTTAATCTGGTTATTTGATTATAACACCCTTCCCATGTCAATCACTACTTCTACCAGTCGAGTCCAGGTTCTCATTATGTTTTGCCTAAGCTGTAGCAATAACTGTGTTACTGATTTCTGTTTCCTCTCTTACTCACTTGTATTCTGTTCTCCACACCTTAAGCAAGACAGTCTTTTTTTTAAAACATAAATCCGATCACATCATATCTATGTTTAAAATAATCTTCCACAGATATCCCTTTGCACTTGGAAAAAATTCAGACCTTTATCTTCATAAACCCTAACACAGGCTGGCCCCTTTTGATCTCTCTAGTCTCTTCTTATTTCTCTTCTCTCTCTGACTCACTACACTTCAATCACATTAGCCTTCTTTCTTTTCCTTGAGCTCAACAAATTTATTGTTGCCATCGGGTCTTTGCTCTTGCTATTTCCTCTGCTTCTTTCCCCAGATCTTCATAGGACTGGCTCCTCCACAGTCATTCAAGTCTCAGATCACACATCTCACCTTTAGAATCGCCTTCCCCTGCCATCTAATTAATACCTCTCCTATCTCCCATCATTCTCTATTCCATTTCTCTTTTAATGTCTTCCCAACTCATTTGTCATGATTATCTTAATTAATTAAGATAATTTATTTTTCTGCCTTCTTCCCCACAAAATGTAAGTTCTTAAATGTCTTATTTCCTGCTAGATTCTCAAAACCAAGCAAAGGTCTGGAACATGGCAGGTGTTTAATACTGGGTGGATGAACAAACAATGACATCTTTTTATGCCGATGCAATCCTCTTAGTTGTTTCTCTTGTACCACAGCTGACTAAAACTTTTTTTTCTTTCATAATTAAAATAAACATTGTTCCTAGATTGAAGTTTGTAGTAGTGACTTCTTCTAAATGTCTTGACAGTATGGTTATTGTTATTATCTAGAAATGATTTTCAACATATTCACTTATATGCCATGGATCATAATCATTTCAGGTCAGTAGAAATGCAATATACCTCCAATGTGTTAGAGAGTTAAATTTCCAAAACTGCTTTTTCTAGACCATAAGAAACATTGCTACCCACTACCTTCTATATTCATATATATGATTTAGTGGGCTGTTTTTTTAGATGAAAGGCCCAGGAGAGAGGACTTGCTATCCTCCCAAGTGGCTACTAATCATTTGATCCCACTTTTTAAGAGCCTACCTTCTAACAATGCATTTTAATTTTCTATCCTCTCCTGTGTGACACCCACATTACTGAGGTACTTTATTGATTATCCTCATCTATTAGAGTCCCTTGTTCTAAAAGTCTGTAACCGCATGATTCCTTTTCTCATTTCATGAAACTTTTTAAAGGAATTATAATCTGCCTCCAGGTTCCTTCTTTATCATTTCCACTCTGTAGGCCCAAGAATCACAGAATCTAGTTAGATAGTATTTTCCCAGGCTGAATCAGGGGAAACTATAATTGCCCCAAGCCTTGTCTTCTGGAAAGTTACTGTACATCCTCTAATGGAAAAGTACAGCAAATCTCTTTTATAGACATAGAGCTACCATACTCAATGTTTCTGAAAGCCTGTTAAAAGTGCCCCTAACCCAACACTCCACTTAATGTACTTTATCACCTAACTAGCTAAAGGAGAATGATTGTTTATTATATAATTATATTTATATATTCTGGAAATTATATTCAAACTGGAATGTGTGTTTTGTTTAAACTTAAGTTGAATTTCCACTATCTAGACATGCTTATTTACCTCTCAAACATTTTTTTAAAATATAGAAAATAATGATTGATTGCATACATTAACAATAAACTTAAGCTTATTGTGTTCTTTTACTTTTCATGGATTAAATGGAGACACAGTCTCTTTGTAGTTACAGTAGAGTGACTGTTGAGTTTGTATTTAAATCTTTAAATCTTGTTTTGCTCAGGTTATCTCCTGAACCTTTCTGAGCAACTTGTCAGCCTAAGTAGTCCTGAATTGACCATCTGTTTTCTGCCCCCTTCTTATTATGTATGTATCTAATAATTGAAAGGATAAATAGAAAAGAACCCTCTGGATTTGTGTTTTGCATATGCTCTATGTTTGTAGCAGCTCTTCTTCTAGGCTCAGGAAAACAATGGTGTGTGAATCTATATTAACTACCACATCTCCACATTTCTCCTTCAAGTTATCATATCCTTCCAGGAGAGCAGAATTATGGCTAGAGATATATCATTATAACATTGCTATTGATTTCACAGACAAACTGTTAGTCTGATTATATCAAAATATGATGTCAGGTGTATATTCAGATTATCCCAGAGAACAAGTGGATATTTCTTCAGTGTCTTATGGAAGACCCCCATTTTCATGTTTTTTACAAGCAGTAGGGGAAAAGCGGCCCACCATCATGGGAATTTGCCCAATGCCACTCCAGGGATTATCCCTCTCTAGATACTAGAAAAATAGTGACTCTGGATAATCTGTATCTCTTGACATGTTCCATTGTGTTTTAAATTTTAAAATATTGTTATGAAGCCCGCATTTTCAAAGAACACTTAGATGTGCATGCATTAACAATATTTTTCGTTTGTATTACAATTTATCATCAGCCTTGATAAACTGGGTATCTGATAAACTGAAAGTGAGACATTGTTTGAAATGTGTTCTTTTAATGACAGCTGTGCATTAGGTATTGATAGAAAATACTGGAAAGTAAATTACAACTTTCTCTGTGAAAGTAGTAAAGCTAACAGTTGAAGCATATTTACATTTCTAGAGCCATTCTCTGAACCCTAAATATTTCATAAATACTATCTAATCCTAGAAAATTCCCTGTACATGAAGGTAGTATCCCCTTTTTGTAGGGGGTATTAATGCCCACAGTGCTTAAATGAGTTGCCCAAGGTCACTCAGTGAGTTGTTGCTGAAGCCAGAAATAGAATCCAAGTCTCCTGACTCCCAATTCAGCTCTCTATCCTCGATATAGTTTTCTATCTTCTATATACCCCTGCTGCCTCTCAGGGGAAAAGAAGTTAATCTTCCAGCTATTAATAGCCACCAAATTGGTGGTAGCAGCACAGTGGAGAAAAGTAACTGTCTTTACACTGCAGCATTAGTATAAAAATATCTGGTAATGGAAAATTTGACAAATGTCATGTTAAAGGGAGTGGAAAATTATTTTAAGATCTGGATCTCATTTATCTAGTTCTCAGAAAAGTAAAAGTCCTTAGTAGAACAGGGATCATATTTTTCTTCCTGTTTTTCAGTTGTCTTTCCTAGAGGGTAATTGTCAACCTAGCCATAGCAGAGCCTATCATGAACTAACATAATAAGAATAATGCATATACTGTTGGTGATTGTTATAAGTGTATTTTCTAACTTGGTTGAGAGTTCAAATTGCTTTATTGAAATACATAACACTTATTCAGCTTTCAGTGTTATTTAAGTATTATATCATAAGGCAAATCTAACCTCAATTGGGAATTTTATTGCATGATTTAAAAACGTGGTCAGAAATACACATTGTAGTTTCTTTCCTGGACAGTACACTTGAAGCAAAGTTACTTCATGTCAGGCACCTGAAGTTCACCATGAATGAAACAGGCAAAGCAGAAAAAAGTTAGCTAAGAAATACAAGATTAGCACACTCGAGTTGATGAAGTTTATTGTTAATGTATGCAATCAATCATTACTTCCTATATTTAAAAAAAAATGTTTGAGAGATAAATATTTAAGCATGTCTAGATTGTGGAAATTCAACTTAAGTTTAAACAAAACAATTTGTCTCAATTTTGGACCAAGAAACAGGAATTTCCCTACTGACAGTCTCTGGATGATATCATGTTTATGTTAAAGATCACTTAGAAGTCTTTAATCAGAACAATGACATGAACAGAATTCTGTCTTAATTTTAAGTTTAGGAGAGGTAGGATTGGTGGAAGTTGGAAAATGCGAGGAAATGGTAAAAATTAGTTATTTGGGACTCACATAACTGAAAAAGTAGTGCCAAGAGAATAATTACAAATAAGAGTGTATTTCTTTAGGGAAATACATACATTCACCAGATGACGGAAGACAAGGTTAACAGATGTTGGAGAGGTAGTAGGGAAATCATTTTGAAAAGCTACAGAAGTTGTAGGATAGGGCTAAGAAAAGTTCATTAAACTTAGGGACCTCTTGACATTTGGGAGACTTACTTGTACCAAGTGAGGTTTGTGTAAGAGTACTCTCACATCTTCAACTTATGTTCATTCAGCTCTAGGTATTAATCTAATTTTTGAAAACCTGTGAATTATGTATGGTATAGGAAACAATCAGAATGCTTAATTAACGACCATAGCTGAGATCGTAACAGATTTCATTCTTTCATTCACCTAGAATTTTATTGGTTATTATCATTCCTGTTAATTTAGATTAGACTTCCACTCAATTAGCAAATAACTGGTGACATTTTATAATAGAACAAGTTACTAATTTCTGTGCCTATGATTGTTGAATACTTTTTTGTTATCTTAAATCTAAATCAAACATAAAGGCTGGAAATTGCTTATGAGTGTCATTAGAATTTGTTGGAAATTTGTTTTCATGATTACCCCAATATCAATTTTGCTGTACCTAGGGATCAGTATTGTTATTAGCCATTTATTATTTCTGTTCTAGAATACCTTTATAATGAGTTCATTAACATTATTTAAAGTTATCAATAACCTATGTTTTTGTTTTTCTTTCCAGCTTTCTTTTAAATTTTCATCATTTGGTAGAAAATGTACTTTATTATTGGTGGTGGTGATGTTGTTGTTGTTGTTGTTTAGCCGATAGGATTATTGGAAAACTATTTAGGTGACATTATTGAGATTCTTTTTAATTTTATTGCATAGGCACATCTTCAGGTGAATCTAATCTACTTAAAATTCCTCCACAAAAAAGAGCCCGAAGAAAACTAATGCCTTCTCCCTTGAAAGCAAAACATCCCCAAAAGTCTGCACTGTCTGAAAGTTTACAGCTCAATGATTCTCTCAGCAAAGAACTTCAACCTATTGTGTATACGCCAGAAGACTGTAGAAAAACGTCTCAAAATTCATCTATAGTGACGTTATTAAAACCATCATCACATACTACAGGGTTTCAGACCATCAGCTCAGATGTAAACAGTGATAATTCTCTGAAAATGTTATGTGAAGTGGATATTCCTGTCAGCAGGAGAAAAGAGTATGAACAGGAAGATTTGGACTCTACATTTACTATACGTGAAGACTCCAGGAGCTTGAAGAGTAAATTACCCGAACAAGAATCACTATCAAACAATAACATTTTACAAAGGTGCAAAAAAGAGTATTTGCCAATTCCTCTTTTGTTTTCGTTCTTATTTTGTTATTTACATAGCCTTTAAACCATAGCTTTCTTTTTCTTCTTTAATTGTATTTAAGGTCTATTTCATGGGTCAAGTATGCAATCTTGATTACAAAAGTCAGTGTTTTACCTTCATTTAATCTTGTCTTTCTAAATATTAATCTACTAACACAGTATTTTAAAGTCTTGAATTTGATCTTAGTTGATTGACCCTCGGTAGGCTAGAAGAAACCTTAAGATATATTTAGTTTGTTCTATATAATCCAAAGTTAGATGATACGAGCCATCATCAGAGGATTACTATGTGTATTATTATTTATTAATATGTTCACTAAAGGAAATCTCACATTTTTTTATTGACGTTTAGCAAACCTCAGCTTACCCTGAATCATCATATTTCTAAGGTGCAGTTGACTAGATGTCATCCAAGCTAACATCCTTCTCATTTTGTCTCACTTCTTCTCATTTTGTATCCTGTACACTTCCATCTCTATAATCACAAGTAATCTAAATATGAGAATGATACCTTCACCTTTCTATGCTGTTGGGATGCAAAAATCTCTTGAAACCAGCTCTTTCTATGATATAAAAAAGAGAAAAGAAAACCCCAGAGCAAGTGAGAAAGACTTCATAGTCTAGAATATTATTTTTCTTTATATATTCGTACGAAATAGTATTCTAATTATGAAAGTGTATGCCCCCTTTTTCTCCATAATACAAATCAAAATTACTCTTTATTTTTTTTTTTTTATCTAATACACAGGCTTGCCTCTTCCTCATTCTCAACTAAACAGCCTCTGCCTATACCAAGCATAGTACCATCCTACATGGCAATGACTGCTGCTGCCAAAAGGAAACGCAAGTTAACAAGGTACAGTTAACCATAAACTGGCTCAGTGCTTACATAAGATCATCTTTCCACTTTGTTTCCTACACTTCCTTTTTATTTCTTGTAATGAAACTGTGAATTCATATTTAAATGTACATATAATTAATTGCTCCAAATGTGGCACTGGATTTATATTATCAAAGGGAGATCTTGATAAAGCCCAAGTATTTCACTTGCAATTTACATAAAGTATTCCATATCCCAGATCATTAAAAATAATTGAAAAGTCTTCTGGCCTTCAAAAATGTCATTTAATTTTAACTTTTCTTCTGGCGACAACTTTTACTTATTTGGTATTTTTCTTTTTATACATTAATGAATTTCTTCAGTCCTAAAATTATGTTACTTTAATGGATTTTGCCATATGACTAAAATGTAATGAGTAAAGAAACTTCAATTGCTGGCTTTGGCAATATAGCTTATATCAGACCAAACCACCTATCAAAAACAGTTATAAAAGGTGATAAAATACAACCGACAGCTGCTTTCAAGACACTGGAGACCAACCAAGGCAGTCAGGACTTGAAGGTCTAAAATCCAGAGGAAAGGAGAACAAGCTATAGAAAGCCAAAGCTTCTCTGCCTTGTTTTTCTATTTAGTATTTGCCAACTCATGGCATCAAGTATAGAAACCAAGCATGAAATGGAAGCCTATAGCTATCAGCAGTCTCAGTGAGTTAGGGAAACAAAATAATTCTGTGTGTAGCTTTTGCCCTTAAGATATTTGCCACATTCTGAACTCATAAGAGGCCAAGAAACAAAGCTGAAAGAAGCTACAATATTAAGCAGAATTTTAACATTCTTATGAGGCTAGGACACAAAAACTGTTCAGGGAATATTGAGAAGAAAAGGTGCTTTTAAGACGTCAGGATTTTATTCGAGACCCTTGAAGGCCTGTGCTCTAAGAGTAGGGCAAACTGGAAATAGACCAGTTCTTCAAAGCCTCAAGACCTCAGACTAACTCAGTCCCTTTTGGATCGAGGTAATCTATCTCTATTCTGCCTACTAGCCAGAAGAAAATTAAATTCCTTCTGGAGAAATATACCGACTAGAACATCTACAGTTCTGGGTTGCTTTTTTTTTTTCACATGTTTAGCACTTAAGCAAAAATTACCAAGTATGTCAGAAGACAGAACCAAATGACTAATAATCTAGATCCATAAGTGATTTAGAGAGTAAAATTATCAGGTAGGGACCTCAAAAATTTAACTGTGGTTAAGTTCAACAAAATAGTGGCAATTTCCCAAAGAACTGGATTGTATTAAAGTGAATCAAATGAATATTCTAGAACTGAAAAATTAGAATCTACTGCAATTAAGAATAAAATAATTTAGTAGATTAGACACAGCAGAAGAGAGTTTAGTGAACTGGAAGATAGGTTGACAGAAAAACATCTAAACCAGTATACAAAGGGATAAGATAGAAGAGTGAAAAAGACATGGGACACAGAAATGTCTAGCACGTATATATTGTGAGACCCAGAAAGAAATGAGAAAAAGAATGGGGGAGGAGATGCCGGCTAATAATTTTCCAAAACTGACAGGAGATAACTAATCACAGATTCAAGAAGTTCTGCAAACTACAAGCAGCATTAATACAAAGAGAAACACCTAGGTATATAGCAATAAAACAGCTAAAAATCAAAGACAAGAAAAATCTTAAACATACTGAGTTATATGACTTGAAGTCCATTATGTAGTCTTTATATCCCACAACATTGAGTGCAATGACAAGAGAATAGTGAGTGGTTATATTGTAAAATGGCTCTGACTTGCTTTACCTCTTTCTTTGACATGTGATTAAGGGGACAAGAGTGTAAGATCTAAGACAGGATAACTCTTTAACTTTTTCCTATTTTCCACCATGAACCTGTTATCATCTGGGCTAGTCTAAACAAATTTATAAATAGTCTATTTGTGCCACATAGAGTATTATCTCATAGGTGCATTTAAGATCTGTCCTTTCCCCTCCAAAGTAAAGCAATGCCTTGAAATGTAGATTTAAAATTAATAGACTGATTTTTCCAGAATGCCTCTAACTATCCATGACATTTAAAACTGCATTTTTCTATGGCACTACTTTAAATGATGGAGTTTGTCTGACTCATGTATGGGTATCAGTCACTTAATGGGTGAACCTACCTAACCATCATCATCTTATCACTAATTTTCATTGTGTTGATTATGTTATTTTTTCCATTAATTAGTGTTGGTGACTTTTCTGGTTCCTCACAACTCTGTTGTGTTAACTAAGATGTAGCAAAATCTTATAGCTAATAATAATTTAAAATGTACACATAATCATTATCAGAATCAAATGGTTTTTCAAGAAATGTCTAGGTATGTAAACTGTGTAGTCAGAGTGGTTTTAGATGAATTAAAGAGCTTCCATATGAGCAACTAATATTATGAAATAATATTAAAGGACATATAAAGAAAGTAAGATTTCTCATAGCCTATTAATTGCTCTATTACATTCCCTCTGGTACCAATAATTAGATCCTGCCATTAACTAAGGTTAAAAGAGATTAATGCTAGAAATATACATAATTACTTTTTTTTTTAATCTTCCTTTTCCCCAATTAAACCTACATGAGTTTGAGAGTAATAAACTCTGGTATTTTCCACTTAGCAGCTTTATGTACATACTTAGGGGGGTGTGTGTGTGTACATATATATTTTAATTTTTTTTTAATGAAGGGAAGGCTCCATGTGTATAGTTATGTTATTCAGTTTGTATTAGTTTTCTCTCTGAAAAAAAAGAGTCCAAAAGCACTGGATATTCTAAAAACCTACAAAACTCAATTTTTTAGTTACTTAAATTGAAAATATTAAATTTTTAATCATTTTCATTCATTTAATATCACTGTAGCAAACTGTTTTAACTAAATCAGCCTGCCAAATATACAAATATATCCATATGTAAAATTTTACTTATAAATTATATTAATCAGAGTTTTGGGGGTTTGTTTGCTTTGTGTATTGGTTGTATATTGGTTGTTTGTTTCATAATCTTTCTAAGCACCCAGAAATGGGTCTCACACTTGTCACACATTTTTGGTCTGTTTTGAAAGACATTTAATGGTTCCAACTAGAAATTATCTCAACGGAAAGAATATGAGATGCGTCTGTTAATTAAGTAGAAACATACTATTTATATAAGGGAAGAAAAGGCTAAATCTTAACTTTCATTAATAGTTATGGAAATATATTTGGCACATAACTGGAAGAGTCTCTAAATTTCTTCTCAATATAGTCTTTAACATAATTTGAATTTTCACTCATACCAATTTTAATTCTTGTTTTATGATCCAACATAAATCTAAAATAAATTTATGACATGAATGTTAAACATTTCACCAGCAGATTATTTTATCTAAATTCTAAGAAATGTTTGCATGTAATGTACTTATATGTAAATATACAATTTATTTTATTAGGCTTTGTTTTCATTCCTAGAAATATGAACTTTCTTTCAGATAGACTTATTCAAAAGCCTAATTTTCAGTAAAAATTTATTAGTAAACACAGATGTTCTAGAACTAACCAAAGTGAAAAATCATTCCATAAAATAATAAAAAGATAATTTTAAGATAAATTGTTGGGAAAACCAACACTTATCAAAAGTAACCAATGACAATGATCTGTATCCCTGAAGAAAAATCACTAAATGACCGAAAAAGAATTTTTGCCTTAAACAACTGATGCATATGTTATCCAAAAAGGGTGTTTAGTATCCAAAACAGAATTATTGTAACTTAGTTTATTTAGCACCCTTTAGGAATAGAGATTTTCTGCAACTGAATTTGCTTTCTTTCGTAATACTAATACTTTTTTGTTATCATTTTGGGTAGGTATCATTTATATTCTTGAACAGAGTAGGCAGAATTACCATTTGTTACACCATAATCATTTTTCTTACAGGCTCTAGAAAAGTTGAGGTACATAGGTTGAGTTATTTTTGCCAATATTCAGTGTGCTCATGCCTATTTCTCTTTCCTATCATATTAAATTGCCATTTCTGACCACTTTTGAAATCGTACAACAAATCCATCTTCTCCCTATTTCACAAACACACCCACATCAGTTTACCATGTGGTTAGGATTACCAGAAGAGCAAATTGTTGCCATAAAAGGGAAGCCTCCAAGTGTTAATGCAATTGACAATCAAATTAGTATCAAATTGTAAAATGGTATATGACATCTTTTTTAAAGAGAAACTCCCCAAAATTAATTTATTTGAATCAGTGTGGATGGGGGGATGCTCTCTCATCCCAACCCTACCTGTTAAAACTTGATCCTCTGGGTTAAGGATTGGGCTGTTATTTTTCAGAGCCCAGATCAAACTCATCTCATCCACAAAATCTTTCAGTTGTTTTTTTTGGTTTTTTGTTTTCCTACTTTTAAATTCAGGAACCTACAGCTCCTTATAGTTTGAAAACCTATAGCACTGTGTTTTACTTTACTTTGTATTTGGTATATTTGTCTTATTTCCTCCCCTCCCCAGCATGTATTCATTGTGTAAGTTTTCAGAACAGGGGTTATTACTGCCTTACTTATTTGTATATCCTATAACATGAAGCCATAGTAGTAAGTGTTTAGTAGTAATATGTCAACTGGAATTGAGTTGGAAATTTGAACCTTTAGTATATGAGATTGATATAATTTTTTTAAGATAAAACAGATGAGGGGCGCCTGCGTGGCTCAGTCGTTAAGCTTCTGCCTTCAGCTCAGGGCGTGATCCCAGTGTTCTGGGATCGAGCCCCACATCAGGCTCCTCTGCTGGGAGCCTGCTTCTTCCTATCCCACTCCCCCTGCTTGTGTTCCCTCTCTCGCTGGCCGTCTCTCTCTCTGTCAAATAAATAAATAAAATCTTAAAAAAAAATAAATAAAATAAAACAAATGAAAATAGGTCATTCTTTTTATTTCAGTTTCTATAACTGTAGTGATCAGAGAGAGATTCTCAGCCTATTACTATGCTTTGATTTGAAAACAAGGTTTTCCAAACAACGTCATTTGCTTATATTCTCCAGATTAAGTTTCTCGCTCCAAGTTTATAATAGGAGCTTCGTTTTTCACCTCTTGCAAGATGCTCTTTATATGTACACTATGAATAATAGCGTTGGCTTATATTCTAGCAGAACACCCTGAAAATGTTTTGTTACGGAATTGTTACATATACCTACAATCATAATCTCCAGTTTGAATAAACATCATTAAAATCACAACAAATTTCCCTATTGGCCAAAAATGTAGCTCCAATTTAGTACCTCCAATTACTTCTTTTTTTTTTTTTTTTAGATTTTATTTATTCATTTGACAGAGAGAGAGACAGCCAGCGAGAGAGAACACAGGCANGAGAGGGAACACAGCAGGCAGGAGGAGTGGGAGAGGAAGAAGCAGACTCCCAGCGGAGGAGCCTGATGTGGGGCTCGATCCCAGAACTCCGGGATCACGCCCTGAGCCAAAGGCAGANGACTCTTAATGACTGAGCTAGCCAGACGCCCCAGTACCTCCAATTACTTTTATGGGATTTTGCAACTTATTATTTTATTATTTCACTTTCTCTTTAATCTTTATCGCATATAGAATATGTTTTAGAATTTATTAAAAATGCTTTACTAAAAAAGAAGATTTTTTTCCCTTACAGTTCTTCATCAAATACTTCATTAACTGCTGAGGTAAATTCTGGATTTGCCAAACGTGTTCGACAAGATAATGCAAGTGAAAAGCACTTACAAGAAAACAGACCGACAGTGGGTACGTATCAGCTCTTAATTTGATATTTAATAACATGATTACCAAGCATGTATAGTACTTTACATTTTCTTACAGTGTTTTCATTAGAATCTCCTTTTATCTGCTCATCACATTTATTAGATGGTAAGTGTGATTATCCATGTTACAGATAAAAAAAAGTTAAGACACAAAATAGAAAATACCCGAGATCACACAGGTATTTCATGGTGGAGCCAGACTTCTAACTCTACATTCTGTATCCTTTTTGTTATTCATATTGCCTCATACTACAGAAGAATTCATAAATAATTTAATAATTGAAATAATTAGCTAAATGTATTATTTAATAGGTTAATGATTAACTATATTTTACAGATAAACTTTACTTGAAATTTCTCACATTTTTAATAATTTGCCCTCTGACTCATTTGTACAATTATTGCCAGGCTTCAGTCTGTACCTAGTTACAGTCATACTGTAACTCCTAATATCAAGTTGAAAAAGATGCTGATGGGGATGACTACAGCCTCTCAATTGCAAATGGTGGTGACCTGAGTCTTTAGTAACAAAACCACACCTTTAGTGAAGTTAGAGGTATATAGCACAAACCAGTTTCTGGGCCTTGCTGTCCAGATCTCTTTCTCTCTGACACTATAATTCCTAAGACTTCATTTAAGAAGTATTTATTTACTAGGCACTGATATGTGCTAGTTTCTATGACAGATAGCAAGATCATTAAGACCCAGTTTGATTTCTTCCCTAAAGGAACTTGTAATTACAGCACTTGGAATTTATAGGGTTTCATGAGATAATGAGGGTTTCTAAGAATAACATGAAAACTATTGCTATTTTTTATGTCAGTGCTCTTTCATTAGAGTAATATAAAATTTCTCAATAGCTTTCCCAAACTGTATTGAAAAATCCTTACTTCTTGTGGTAGCCAGTGGCATCCTTCAGTGCAAATTTTAAAAATCAAACAATAATGTCCTGAAATGTAAAATTTATTATGATTATTTGGTTTAGCACACCAAACTTAGTAGTGTTTAACAGTGTGTATGTGCAGTTGGTATGGATATGTACTGCCCCATTGGTCTCCTGAAAAAATTCTCCAGGAAATCATAATTCTACAACCAAATAATAAATTTATGATACTTCTCAAAAAGAGGTTTGGCTTTTCTAACATGCATATTTTCTAAGAATGGTATAAAATGCATCAAATATCTCATATATAAAGAGAGGTACATAAAATAATTCTACATAGAAAGAAGTAGGAGTTGATAATAAACTGCCCTGCTTGCCAAAGAGCTAAGAAGAGCTAAAGCTGGGTTGAAAGATTATGTATTGTTAAGGATAGTGGAGCACTTAGAAAATTAAGGAAACGTAGCAGCTTATGTATATTAGGTTATCCAAGTGCAAATGCCTAAATACACAAGAGGAATTACTAGAAAAGGTAGGAGATAACTGGGACTGCCTTTCTTAGCATATGTTCAACTGAGTTCTCCACTAACAGTGTACAGCTATGGGATCGGGATTAGCACTTAAGGAAGTACTAGATGCAGATTATGCTCCTAAACATAGGAAAAATATGGAAGTTTAGAAGCCTTAGGGAAGTAATCCATCGAATGAGGGAAAAAATGATGATGCCTAAAAGAAAAACAATGCTTGTAGAATAATCTTTTCGTTAGTTCAAAAGAACAAAAATTCAGTGCAGTAGTTTATACCGTGATGTTATTTGATACCTGCCGGGGTGGGGAGTCGGGTGTACACATGCACACACTAAAAACTCAGTTTGCAATATGGAGAAATGAATTTCTACTTTTAAACCAATGTTGTTAACGTTTCCTTCGTGTTATATTTTAAATCATGTTAGTTAACAACCATGAATTTTAAGAATAAATTTTTCTTCTTATAGATATAATTTTAACAAATTTTTATAACTTGAATGAATAGTGAGAATTCTTTTTGAATACTTTTACCATATTTGTATGTCTTTTTATTTCTTTTCTAGACCATAAAAGAAACATCTATAAAGTAAAGCCAAGCATGGCTAGAAAATTTGGAAGAAGTATTTCAAAAGGAAGTCTAAGATAAGTCACTTCAAAATCAAGGAAAATGGAATTGACAAGTCTCCTTTTAAAAGGATTTGTTGCCAGTGCCCTTTCAGGAACTTATTTAAAACCTTTGGAAGAAGACCATCTTAAAGCTAGGTTTACCCAAATACCTTCAGCAAGCAGAAAATAAAATTCTTTGCTTTGTTCTTTTGTATTCTAAGCAAATATTAAATTTCAACAGAAAAGGTTATGTTTTAATAAAGTTACTAAAATATTTGTTACCCTTTTTAATCCCTAAGCAGGCGTGGTGGCACATCAGTTTTACTGTGCTACAAGTGAATTAGGACATTGTAGAAAATAGTGAGTTAAATTATCCTTACTGGTTTTTTTTAAACAAGGAGAATTTAGAAGTGATAAAATTATGGCCCAGGATATATTTGGTCGTACATTATTTTAATCATAGATAGGACTTTACTTTCCAAAAATACTTTGATGTACAAATGTACATATATGTGCCCATAAATTTGTAAAGATTATTTAAGTAGTCTTCATGAATAAAATACTAATATTGTTCCTTGCTACTCAGTATATTAAAGATATAGATTTTACAGTGTTTGCTTTTCTGTCTTGTTAGTACCCCTTACACACTTTCAACTATTATTTTATATAAAATGTGAATTTTGTAGATTTGTATTTCAGATTAGATCAGGATATATAGCACTAGAACCAAGTCTGAAAGTGATTCATATATTCCTTAATGATAGTGAGACAGTTTTAATCATTCCTTCTCCTATAGGGAGTACACAGGGCTGCAACGAAATCATTTTTCACCTGCCTTGTTTGACCTGTTCATCTCCTGAATGCAACAAATATTTGGTTAAACACACTTTTAATTTTATGTGGCCTGGGAACTGTTCCACCAAAGCAAACAACCACTTAACAACCAGTTGAAACATTTTAGGCCTTTCAGTTTAGTCATGTCTTTCAACTTACAATCTGGTTGGGAGAGTATGAGATGCAGTAATGATCTTTGAGGTTCCTTCCAACTCTGACTCTGGTAGTTCCATGTTTATAGATGTGCACACAGAATCTGTCACAGGGAGATCCACCATACACAATTTCCTTGGGGTCCCTTTGTCATTAAGCCATTAGCTGTGTTGCCTGTTTTTTTTTTTTAATTTAATTCAATTAATTAACATATAATGTATTATTTGTTTCAGGGGTACAGGTCTGCGATTCATCAGTCTTATATAATACCCAGTGCTCCTTACAACACATACCACCCCAATGTCCATCACCCAGTTACCTCATCCCCACACCCCCATCCCCTCCAGCAACCCTCAGTGGAATTTAAGAAACAAGGCAGAGGATCGATCATAGGGGAAGAGAGGAAAAAATGAAACAAGATGAAACCAGAGAGGAAGACAAACCATAAGAGACTGTTAAAGTTAGGAAACAAGTGGTGTTGCCTGTTTAACAGTCACTTTCACCTGTTTTTCCTTTCCATCTTTTTAGGAAATTATGTGTTTCAAAGATATTCTTTCACCAGGTACTGATGAATTAGGCTAACAGAATTCAGGGACCATACCTCATGGTCTACCTCATACCATAAGATGTAAGTGATTTTTTTTTCCCCTTCTCCCACCCCTTTCCCCTCTGTCAACCACCAATTTGTTCTCTGTATTTATGGGTCTGTTTCTGCTTTGTTTGTTCATTTATTTTGTTTTTAAGATTCCACATATAAGCGAAATCATATGGTATTCATTTTTCTTTGTCTGACTTATTGCACTTACCATAATACCCTCAAGGTCCATTCATGTTGAGATGGCAAGATCTCAGTTTTTATGGTTGAGAATGAGTGAGTGATTTTCTTATATGTCATTTTTATAAGCTAGGCATTTTGCCTTCTGTAATAATAATAACACATTTGCAATGCAACCATATAAAGGACAAAGTAGGGAGAAGAAATCATAATGAATATGGGGAAAAAAAACTTGAATATATGAATAAAGAGAAAATATATGCATTTAAACTAGAACAATACTATTCAATAAGTCACCATAGAACAATTTTTTTTTATTTTTTTTAAAGATTTTATTTATTTATTTGACAGAGAGAGAGAGACAGCCAGCGAGAGAGGGAACACAAGCAGGGGGAGTGGGAGAGGAAGAGGCAGGCTCCCAGCGGAGGAGCCTGATGTGGGGCTCGATCCCAGAACACTGGGATCATGCCCTGAGCCGAAGGCAGACGCTTAACGACTGAGCCACCCAGGCGCCCCTCCATAGAACAATTTTTAAGTCAACTTTATTCATGTAAAAAGTGGACTAATCATAAATATATATAGCTCAGTGAATTTTCACAAAATGAATACATCCGTGTAACCAGTACTCCAATCAAGGAAGAGAAAATTATTTGTATCCCAGAATATTCCCTTGTGTCCCACTCACTCCCACCTCCCTCTAAGGGTAACCACTATTCTAATACCATAGATTGATTTTAACTAAAATAGTTTATATACATTTTTATTAAAAAAATATCTTTGAAAAAGTGACAAGAGCTGTGAGCAGTAAAAATGTGCTCCTTCCTCATTCTCTACCAGTGTCATTCCAGTTACAACCACTGCTGATAATTTAGGTATCCTGACATCATTTATTTTATTCATATACAAACTTATATACTTGGATTTTACAAAAATCGTATCATACTATTTATACTGTTTTGCATTTGGCTCTTTTACTCACATTTGAAAGCAGGATGGGCATCTTTGTAAAATTTTTAAGTGTGAATTTCGTTAAATACGGCTATCGCAAATTGATTGCTCTTAGTACCAACTGACAACTAGTAAATTTTATGTGGCAAATTAGATCACAGATCAGAGAGGAATTTCAAGGACACTCCATATCTTTTCACTAACACTGAACACTGTTTCTGAGACTAGGTTGGAGCTCAGTATTATTTGTACATCACTGTGTCCAGAGTATGGGCCACACAGCATGACTCACCTGGGATATTCTGCCAAGAAAAGGGTGTCAAAGAAAATAATAATACTAATATCTCTTTAATCAATGTTCTAAATTAATAATTACTATAAAGTTAACAGGATTAAAGAATAGAGTTACATGTTAGGGATTTAAACTCAAAAGAGTTATTGACTAGTTTGAAATAACTCTTGACACAATGATAACCCCACTAATCTTTCCATTCACTTTTATTAAGACCTTATTAAAACAAATTTTAGTTTTTGTAAAGTAGCATTTTAAAAAGGAAGTTTATGTTATGATTTCCTACCTTTAAAAATAGTAGGGAAGTTCTTATGTGCCTGGATATTGTATTAATTTCATGTACCTGCCAAAAGGTACACACCAGGTATGATGACAACAGTTCTGCGATAACAGGACATATGTGTTCCTAAAAATCACTATGGTGTGCAGAACTGTGCAATAAAACCACAGGGCTTGTGGGAAAAAATGGGGTTAGAGGACGCAACACTCAAAAGCATTGTCATTGACAATAAAAGACTGGAAAATAATATAAACAGCAGGCCAATTTCACACATTAAAATGTTTAAGAAATGCATAAATAAATATGGCACTTTGAAAAAGAAGTTAAGTTTCCTTGTAGAAGTAGGTGTTGAAAGGTTGCAGCTTGTAAGTTAATGTGAACTGTCTGAAGGAGGGTGATCCAAAATTAGATGGGTATCTATAAGACCAGATGTGGATGGCCGTGCCTCATCGTTCTTATTAGATGTATGCGTTTTTTGTACTCCTGTGCATCATGGTTCAGCCGGGTACAGTTTTTTGTGTTCACCTCGTAATTCATCTGGATGAAATATCACATAAACATGAAATTCACATTATGCTCAAATTGTTCCCCTGATCTCAGTGGTAGTGGAGCAAATTCATGTTTTCGAAACATTTAAAGCAGAACTATACAAATAAATATTGAATTTATGATTAATAATCTGAAAAAGGATTAGTGTTCATAAGAAATATATTTTAAATTATCCTTTTTTTTTCACATTTAAGTAACTTAGACATATCTAAAATAACTGCTCAATTAGAGCTTTGGTGTTATTAGAGATACAAGTTCTATAATCAGGACATTTTAACCATGTCTTGAGAGAGACTTCCAGTCACAAGCTTTATAAAAGAGCCATCAATCAAAGGCTCTTAATAATAGTCACGCTTTGGGGGGCTTATCATGTGATAAGTACTTTAAATTCATTTTTCACTTATTCCTCACACAAACTTTTAAAATAGATAGCACAGATCCACGGCCCCTCATACACAGTCCTAAAACTTAATAGATTTTGAAAATTAGTTTTTCGTTTTTATAATTTTGGGCAGTAAAGCCTGACCTCCATTAATGTGAGACCAATGATTGTCTTTATTTATCACTTGGAGTGAACATTCAAAGGTTTTACTGCATTATGGGATGTTACTCTAGATCCCACTGAGAGTGTTATATGTAAGTACAGTATTGTACTATATTGCCTTTCTAAAAAAAATTTTTTTGAATTCCCAAACTCCTAGCAACAAGTATTTCAGATGATGGTTTATGAACAACATATATTTATTTTTCTGCTTTAAAAAGAACAGAGAGCCACCTGGGTGCGCAGTCTGTTAAGTGTCCGACTCTTGGTTTCAGCTCAGGTCGTGATCTCAGGGTCCTGAGATCAAGCCCTGTTTCAGGCTCAGCGCTGAGCGCCAAGTCTCCTTAAGACTCTTTCTCTCCCTCTGCTCCTAGCCCCCACACTCACTGTCTCCCTCCCTCCCTCCCTCCCTCTCTCTCTCTCCCCCCCTTACTCTCTCAAATAAATCCTTTAAAAAGAGAGAGCGAGAGGAGAAGAAGACACGTAGAAAAGTTAATTTTAAAAAAAGAAAATTGGGGCACTTGGGTGGCTCAGTCGGTTAAACATCTGCCTTCAGCTCAGGTCATGATCCTGGTGTCCTAGATTTGAGCCTGCATGGGGCCCCCTGCTCAGAGGGAGTCTGCTTCTCCCTCTGCCACTCCCCCTGCTTGTGCTTGCTCTCACCCTCTGACTCTCTCTCTTTCAAATAAATACATAAAATCTTAAAAAAAAAAAAAAAGAAAGAAAGAAAGAAAGAATTTGCCAAAAAGTCTCACAACTAGATGGTGGCAGAATTCGGATTTTGACCTAAGGTTGGTATAAAAGGGTTGCTGTTAACCTTAGACAGTAAACACATTGCCTTCATCTGTAGTGAGGCTAATACTCTGCATATGGATAACTGTACAAAAAGCATCTATTACAGAAAAATTACACTCCCATGGTCACCTGTGATTAGGTAATTTAATTTATGGATGAAGGTCAGCAAATTGATTATACCACAGATTGGATGGAAAGATTTACTCAATGTATTTCATAATTATAAAATTATAATTTAGAATTTCAAGTAAATTAGCTCATAGTGTTTATATCAAAAACAAAATTTAAAGTATTGTTAGTAAAGTATTAATAAAAGTCTTAGTATCACTGAAGGCATTTATGGATTGATTTTTCAATTAATTGCGTATTGTTGCATATTCACAAATTGCTCCCGAGTTTTTGGCAACTACTTAATGTAAGGTATGTTACAAAATCACTGGTAATATCCTGGATCTTCTTGTGTTAAGATTCCATATTCAAAGTCTGAAGACACCACTTGGACACTAAGACAAAATATACTGTGTGTTTCAAGAAACAGCACAGGCCAATAGTTTTTTAACTGTATATGTAGAGTACTAAGTTCTCTCTCTCCTGTAACTTCCCCCAAAAGGCAGTAGTCGACAGATGGTCCATACTTCTCCGAGTGAACATCATTTAACAAACCACTCAAGCCTTGCAAATGGCAGGTTCTGCAGAACAGCCACTGTAGGGATTAGTCTGTCAAGTTAAGAGCTGTCAAGAAAGGTTAGTTCTGAGATATTTCTATCACATATGTGTGTGTACCTAAAGCAGATAGAAGACAAAATAAGCCAGGAGTTATAATTTAAAAAGTAGTTTATTCTCATACTTTCAAACAGATGGAAGGTGAAAGATATCTTTGTTATAATTAAGAAGATTAGTGACATGCGAAGAAAACAGTTCTATGATCAGGACTTTGGACAGAAATACTATGTTCTCTGCCTCATTTCTCATCCTGGCAGAATATTCTTACCCTCTGCAAGCCAGTTCTCAAATACAAAATATTGGGGATCCTTTCTAATATCATCACCCCCTCCACACATCCTTTTCCCATTCTCCTTTTATGTGACTATTTCAGAATCACACTTTTTTTATTTGTTTATTACTCCCTCCTGTTCCTCCCAATAATAATGTAGGTTCTTAATTCCCACCCTAATTCTTACTTGGTTCAAAATGCTATTTGAAAATGTTCTTTCCTTCCAAGTACATCACTCCTCCAAATTCTTCATATCAAATAAAACATTAATCTACTCAGGGGCACCTGGGTGTCTCAGTCCGTTAAGTATCTGCCTTCGGCTCAGGTCATGATCCTGGGGTCCCAGGATTGAGCCCAGTTGAGCTCCCTGCTCAGTGGGGAGTCTGCTTCTCCCTCTCCCCCCACTCACGCTCTCTCTCTCTCTCTCAAATCTTAAAAAAAAAAAAAAAAAAGTTACTCAAACTAAGTCTGAAAGATCACCACCTTATGTTTTCCTCTTTGCCTGCTTCCTTTGCTTTCTTCAAACAAGTCTGCTAGTTTATTTCACTTCCCCATTCAATTTCAAGACAGGCAGACTATTTTGTTAGTCCCCAATTAGCTCTGCCCCTACAGTTTGAAGAGAATCTCCTCACTCAAAGTACATCCCTGGCAACCAACAACTCTTTTACTGACTTGTACTACAGAGCACTACCTAAAATGGCGCAGACTCAAAAAAGTCCCCAGGTACCACTGCGCTTAATAAATAATCACAGTGGGGTTTTGCCAATAAAAAAGGTATTTTCCAGAACATAAGTGGGTATTTTTAAATCCTGGAATCAGTGTTAGAGGGCTTCTACTTTTTTCCCCAAAAACTTCAATTTAACCTATTTCAGCTGTTCATCATTTTACCTATAGAATTTTAGTTTTCTGTATGATTTAGAGACCACAGTGACTTTCTGGTATTTTTGTTATCAGCTTCACTTGCATTGCAATGTTGTTGAGATTCATTTTGCCCCACATCTTGGTATCCATGTTTCTTGTAGGTCTTTAGTTAATTACTAAATTCTGTTCAGTCTTTTTAGCCTTTACTTTTCTCCCCCCAAAATACATAAAATTTAAACCTGTAACCACTCCTCATTATGTTCAAATGTTTTGCAAGTCAGATTTTCAAGTATTTATACATATCCACAGAGTTGTCATTGTAACATTTTAGCAGTACAGCAGAAATCTGTATTTTGCCTGTGTTTAGGTTAGGCCCACCCTAACCTAAGTTTAATGAAACAATTCTCTTTTTTTCTCAGGGAAACCACTCTTCCTCAGTGAGCTCCTAATGGAGCTGTTTCTGTGCACATGAGTGCACAAGCGTGCGTGCACACACACACACACACTCTCTCTCTCTCCCAGGCCCCCACGACCCATCAGTGTTTTCCATCTTCCGTCAATGATCTGTTCCAAGAGGACATCTAATCCAAAATATAGAGTCTTCCCTAAGAATGGAGAATTCATTTCCTTCCTGGGTTACTATTGGATTATGTAAGCATAGATCTCTGACATGTTCCCTGGCTTCATGGAGAAAGCTGTCCAAAGAATTAAGTCAACACAGAAAGGTGAGCAGAACAGAAAAAAGGAAAGAGAGGAAGCTCCTGGTGACATTGCCTGAGCTCCTTAATCCAGGTTTGCCTGAAGATAGATTCACCCTTTGGACTACCCAATTCCATAAACTGATGTATTCCCTTTATCCCTTGATCCATTTTTTTTTTTTTTACTTATTTTGAGATACAGATTCACATGAAGTTGCAAAAATGGTACAGAGAGGTCCTGTGTCCTCTTCACCCAGTTTTCTCCAACTGTTCTTCGATAACTATAGTAAAATATCGAAACCAGGAAATTGATGTTAGTACAAAATGTGTTGAGTAGTTCTATGTCATTTTATCACTTGTGCATTTTCATTTAACAAAGACATCACCATCAAGACCTCCCTTATGTTATCCCTTCATAGTCAAACCCAACCATCATCCCTTACCCCTGGCAATCAATAATTTGTTCTCCATCTCTATAATTTTGTCATTTTGAGAATATTATATAAATGAAATTAAGCAGTATGTGACTTTTTGAGATTGGCTTTGTTCACTCAGGTTTAATGTCCTTGAGTCACCCAAGTTGTATGTGTCAATAGTTTATTTTTTTGCTGAATACTATCCCATGATGTGGATATACCATAATGTGTTTAACCATTCACTTCTCGAAAAACATTTTGGTTGTTCCCAGTTTGGGGTTGTTAAAAATAGAACTACTATAAAGAATTCAGATACAGGTTTTTGTGTGTTGAAACACTTTTAAATTTCAGTCACTTGCAATTAAAAAAGTTTTGAATAATAGAAGCAGAAAAATGACAGAAGAGTAGAGAAAGAAAAGCTTTCCCCATCTTTATGTATTCCTTTATCTGCTCATAAATTAGAAATTTTATGGGACATTTTCTCTTTCTGAATGGAAGTGAAGAAGTTCTTTCCTCCACCTTCTTATCTCCCTCCCACCATTCTGCCCCCCAAGGAGAATTCATTTATCTAGCTTAGAATAGTAAAATCCCAATATCCATTGTTCTACATTGCTCTACTGCGTTGGGTTAAAGTGTAGAATGTTATTACCCTACTTCATGTATAGCCTGGCCTCTTGCTACATTCTCTTGAAACTCTTCTTGCCTGTGTTGGCCTGTGTTTTCTCAGTCTTTATTTCCATGCAATAAACAGCCAAGGTTGGGACACAAGCCCGGAGCCTCACTGTCCTCTCAGCATTTCCATTCTTGTTCTTTTGCATTCAAAGAGCTTTGCAGAGACTATGTTCTTCCTGGGGCTAGTTGGATAAGAATTCCAAGATTTAAACTTTGGGAAGGTAGTAGAAAGCTCAATATTCTATTAGTACCCCCATCCAGATCTCATGTCTCCTTCTTAATTGGTTTTGAACCTACAGCAGAAAAGATGTGAGGGATTAGTTTCTCCCAAACTTCCCAATATAAAATGCTTATGTGTATTATATGACTTCTCAAAGACATTGACACACTTTAGTGTTTTCCATAATTAAACTGAAATTTCTTTTTTATTGTATCATAGTGACCACTTAAATTCTAATGTTTATGTTCACTCTATACCCTCTCCCCCATCTATAACATGTATATGTATATATACACATACATATAAGACTTCGAACATGGTCCTCTGAGTTCCTGAATTAAATCACTCCCATGCACAGCTGATCCATAACTATATTATTCACCTCCACTTGACTCCATCTTTTGAGTACCCATCCTCAACTTTTCTTCCTCAGTTCAAACACATTTACTCACCTTTATTATAATCAGTGCTGCCACTCTTTTTATGTGTTTTACATTACTGAAATGTACAATTTTTTCATTAATGTTTTTCACCTACTTATAAAATTCCACCAATGTTCCCTCATGAACATTCTTCCATCTTTTCCTAATATGCTTAAAAAAAAAAAAAAAGCCAAGAGTTGATAGGAACAACTATCAACTGTTGTTGTTCCTATCTGGATTTCTCTGCCTGGCTATCATTGACACATAAGCAGCAGAGCCAGGAGAAGATAAAAGGTATTAAAAAGAGATATGTGTGATGGGGAAAGGTAGAATATCCATTGGTAATTATAGTAACAAGCCCATGTATCCTGGCCATTTTTCACATGGATTTTTCCAAAATTAGTATTTAACTCTGATCTAATGCTTCTGCCAAAGTCATCTATTTGGCTGTTAATTTGATAAAGCTACTCTGAGGCTTTCCCACTAGAGTATAAATCATTCAGGCAATTGGGCACTTTCACTATCGAAGGCCCAAAGTTCATGATAGCACTTGCTTTCAAAGCCTCCAACGAAAGAGGCTTCCCACTTGCTTACCTTTTGTTTTTAAGCAGTGACCAAGCCTAATTAGCTTTGTGTGGTACACAGACAGCCAAAGGTACTCTTAAATACTTTAATGATCTTGACTCTGGAAGAAATGTATTGTTGCTATTCCCCGTTTCATGGGAAGATTGAAAGGCCAAACCTTGAGAACTAATTGGATTAAACTCCTTGGAGGTAAATTTTAGCGCTTCTTTTTCACCAACACAATACTTTTGGATTCCTGTAACAATGATTTTCCCTGGGATACTGCTTCTTTGTGACTCTAAGTTTAATTTTGGAGGCAGTATCGTGTGATGAACTTTTGGTTTTATTTAGTAGTCATCATAACTCTCTACATCAACTCATGCTCCCTCCCAAAAAAGAAATGATGGATAACAATTCGTGATATTAAGCATCTTTTGTAGGTATCAAGTAGGTTTCATCATCTTTCTTTCCCACTATTGGAGGTTAATTTTTAACTGAGAGTGGTGGGAAGTGATGGCTGTCAGAATTAGTTGGAACTCATTTCAAAATTCTCCATCTGTCAGTAGTTCAGCATCATTGCTCATAGGCCCAAGATGATACAGTTGATTGCATAGAAATGACATTTCCAGGTGAAACTCATTTACTAAAGTAAACTAATTCCTAGCAATGACCTTAATGACCATTAGAGCGAGTCCCTGATCAACTAAGAGTAAGCTGCAAAGGGAAGATGATTGCAATCATTCATTTGGCATAAACCAGATATGAAAATTTTCTAGTTTTTTTCCCCAATTCATTTAATGCTCATTTAGAAATGCGCACCCAAAAGGACTTGATATTTAATTCTTTTATAAACTGTAAACACATCACAGTGGTATTTGGATATCTTACAGACTTTGTCTGTAAACAGAAGTTGCTTCAAGGCATATTCCAGATACTTGCTGGTACAGAATTTTAGATGCTTAACAAGTTCTTCAAATGAATGCCAATAATTTTTAACATTTGGATAGGAAAAGCACATGTGGTACAATGAATGTTATGTTTTCCTTTTATAGTGGCCATTACTAAAGCTATCTATAGAATTCAAGATAAATCCTGAATTACAAACAGTTTCATGATACCTAGAAACCTACCTGAAACATGTATTTAAATAAAAATTCAAGATTCTACATCCTAAGATGTTATCTAATGCCAGATGGAATGTAACATAATATTGCACAACTTAGCATGACTCAGCAATCCAAGTGGCTTGGATTTAGACTATTTTTCAATCAGAAGTGTCATTAGAAAGAAAAATGCTGGGGTTGGGGGAGGGGAGAAAACCTGTTCCTGAATCACCAATTCTTCAGACTATTCTGTTGATGAAGAGTTGTATTAGCTAGCGCACACGTAGCAAAATGGACCCTTTGTATTCAAACCTGTCTACTTGCGAAAGGGCCAATTAGCCTATCCACAGGTGTACATTACGAAGCATTCATAACTGCTTGAAATGTCAAAGTAAATTAGAACAAATCATTGATGCAAACATGAAACTACCTGTACCTTAGATGAAAACTAAAAGCTGAGTAGAAAAATATCCATTGTAAATATTCATGAGGCAGACTTTGAAACCTTCAGTTTGCCATTACAAAATTAATTCACATAAGGTTCAGAAATGTCACTTAGGTTTATTTCACTTAACTATAATCAGAGCCATAGTCTAATAGGTTTGTATGGCCATAAACATTGAGCAGAAGCCATCGACTTATCTGTAAGTAAGCCTGCATTTCTTGGGAATGAGCTGTTTCTATTTAGAGTACGACAATCCAGAAAGAAATTATTTCACATAAAAGGAATAGATCAGTATTTCATTTTAGGTATGTGATATTCAAGACAACAAGACCGTAAGCTCTGTGAAATTCAAAATCAGGTCGCTTTTGTTCACCCTGTACCTAACAGGACAGTACCTGGTCCTGTGTTTTCCGATGCTCAAGAAATCCAACGGGAGGCCCTATTATGGTTCATGTTTGGCATTTCCCAGAGGGATACAAACTGCTTAATTTAAGGGAACACGATTCCAACACTGTGCAAATGGCACAGCAATTTTTTTAACCAGCAATACAAAAGTGATTTATTTCTCACAATTATCTTTTAAACTATGTTCTCTGACTTCTCCAGAGTGGCCTGGGTCATCTGTTCTATATCTCTCAGGTAGTGAGTGAGTCATATAACCTGAGAGGTATATGCCATTTTTTCCCTCAGTGTGGGCAGAGTAGGTATGAGGCTATGCCATTCTTGGCAAGGCTCTCATTTTAGTCCTAAACACTGAATTTTTTTTAATAGTAACTTCTGTTGAAATTTTTTAAAAATTACTTCTTAATATATTGGACTCTTCTATAATGTCAAGATTATTAAATAATTGCCTAGAATTATAACTATTATTGTTTACAGGGTATTTTTAGCTAACAGTATTATTTTCTTTTGCTGAATTAAAACCCATGCTGCACATCTAGTACGCAGCTTTTATTAATCCTGTGTAATTTACCACTTCAATATGTTTGAAAGTTTAGGTTTTGCACTACAGTTCCATTGTCCTAGGTCTACTGACTCATAAAGAAAAAAATTGCATTTTTACATGTAGGTGGAATATTTCATTTTTATGAGTAGGAATTAGATGAAACTACCATTATCTCTAACTGTCTGGTATAACCCCAATCAGAATTAAGGAACTGGGATGCTCTGATTATTTGAATTTAGGATTTCACAGTTCAAAGAAGTTTTTGATTTAAAGCTTTTTTTTTTTTTTATTTTGACACTTATTATTGAAAGAAAGAATGTTAGGACTTTCTCTTCTAGCCTTCCATACAGTGCTGAAATCCCAGCTATGGTGTTTCAGCCTCTTCCTACAAATTTTAATGGATAGGAAATTAATTTCTTTGCAAGTTAGCACACTCCATTAATGGAGTACTTTGTTAGAAAGTTCTAATTTATGTTGAATTCAGTTTGGCCCATTGAAACTTTGGTCCATCAGTTCTAGTTCTGTTCTTAGAAGCGATAAAAATATATCCTTTCTTCCCATTTTACCACTTATATATAATGTAAAATCTGTTGCATAGTATCATTAACCATTATTACAAGTACTTGATAACACCATTGTGAAACATCCAGTTACTGATTATTGGCATATGTTATGTCAGTCAAAAATGCCCCTAGCCGTAAGGAAAAGAATACCCAACTGCAGTAGCTTAAGAAGTGAGGATTGGGGCGCCTGGGTGGCACAGCGGTTAAGCGTCTGCCTTTCGGCTCAGGGAGTGATCCCGGCGTTGTGGGATCGAGCCCCACATCAGGCTCCTCCGCTAGGAGCCTGCTTCTTCCTCTCCCACTCCCCCTGCTTGTGTTCCCTCTCTCGCTGGCTGTCTCTGTCAAATAAATAAATAAAATCTTTAAAAAAAAAAAAGAGTGAGGATTTACTTCCTCACCTAACAAGAAATCTAGAGATAACTAATTGCTAATGTTTGTTCAGCAGTTCAGCAATGCTCAGGAAAGTTCTCTCTGCAATCCTCTAGGTCTTTCTTGTCACTTCCTATGTTCAAGGCAAGAAGAAAAGGTAAATGCAAGGTTTTTCCCAGATGCATCTCTCTTTTTCTCAAGAAAGCAAGAACTTTCCCAGAAATACTCCAACCAGACTGTATGGCTTATTTACTATTTTGTTTCCAGCCTTTAACAGACTGTGGCACCCAGCAAGCAATCACTAAAAGTTATGAAATCAATACATGAATGAATGTCTTACATCAGCATTGCCACGTGAATAAAACTCTGGCCTTCAAAGAATTCAGACTACAGAGGGGATAAATATAAAATCAAAATACAAAGCAATCCAAAAGCTCTCACTCTCCTTTGAAAGAGAAAAGGAGACAACCATAAGAAAGAATCTAAAGGGAAACTTGTTTAAATGTTATTGCTTGCTTGCCGGTAATTTCAGTCTGACAAAAGGGGCTCTAATGGCACACATTTGATGATAACTGGTGTCAAATAAAATAATAATAGTAAACATAAAATAAATGATCAATAAGTTCTTGTTGTAGAGTCCTTGCTGGTGAAACCTCAAAACATAAACGATAAAAAGAAAATATTAAATATTTCCGGGGAGAAAAAACACTTGGGAACTTGTTAGAAATACAAAATCTCAAGCCTCACCTCAAACCTCCTGAATCAAAATCTGTATTTTAACAAGATCCCCAGGTGATTTGTAATGTGCACATCCTTCCATCTTTCCTTCCTCCACCATTGGTTTTTCTTCATTATATATATTATTTTATTATNTATTAAATTATATAATTGTTATATAATATGTTCTGTTCTTTTGCATAATCCTACTAAGGACTCCCAGTACTATTACTATAGCTATGTAGATACCATTTATAGAGAACTAAGTAGTATGACTTGATCCAAGGTGAAGGAAATGTAATACTCTACATCAGAGTTTACACTATTCCTATTTGGGGCACTACTGACATTTTTTTTTTAATTTTATTTTATTATATTGTGTTAATCACCATACAGTACATCCCCAGATTCCGATGTAAAGTTTGATGCTTCATTAGTTGCGTATAACACCCAGTGCACCATGCAATACGTGCCCTCCCTACTACCCATCACCAGGCTATCCCCTTCCCCCACCCCCTCCCCTCTGAAGTCCTCAGTTTGCCTCTCACAGTCCATAGTCTCTCATGTTTCATTCCCCCCTCTGATTACCCCCCTTTTCTTTATCCCTTTCTTCCCCTACCGATCCTCCTAGTTCTTATGTTCCATAGATGAGAGAAATCATATGATAATTGTCTTTCTCTGCTTGACTTATTTCACTTAGCATTATCTCCTCCAGTGCCGTCCATGTTGCAGCAAATGTTGAGAATTCGTTCTTTCTGATAGCTGAGTAATATTCCATTGTATATATGGACCACAGCTTCTTAATCCAGTCATCTGTTGAAGGGCATCTCGGCTCCTTCCATGATTTGGCTATTGTGGACAATGCAGCTATGAACATTGGGGTGCATATGGCCCTTCTCTTTACTACGTCTGTATCTTTGGGGTAAACACCCAGTAGTGCAATGGCTGGGTCATAGGGTAGTTCAATTTTTAACTTTTTAAGGGACCTCCACACTGTTTTCCAGAGTGGCTGTACCAACTTGCATTCCCACCAACAATGTAGGAGGGATCCCCTTTCTCCACATCCTCTCCAACAATTGTTGTTTCTTGCCTTGTCTATCTTTGCCATTCTAACTGGCGTAAGGTGGTATCTCAGTGTGGTTTTGATTTGAATTTCCCTGATGGCTAATGATTTTGAACATTTTTTCATGTGTCTGTTAGCCATTTGTATGTCTTCATTGGAAAAGTGTCTGTTCATATCTTCTGCCCATTTTATGATTTGTTTATTTGTTTCTCGTGTATTGAGTTTGAGAAGTTCTTTGTAGATCTTGGATACCAGTCCTTTATCTGTGGTGTCCTTTGCAAATATATTCTCCCATTCCGTGGGCTGTCTCTTAGTTTTTTTGACTGTTTCCTTGGCTGTGCAGAAGCTCTTTATCCTGATAAAGTCCCATAAGTTCATTTTATCTTTTATTTCTCTTGCCTTTGGAGATGTGTCGTGAAAAAGGTTGCTCTGGCCGATGTCATAGAAGTTGTTGCCTATGTTCTCCTCTAGAATTTTGATGGATTCCTGTCTCACATTGAGGTCTTTCATCCATTTGGAGTTTATTTTTGTGTATGGTGTGAGAGAGTGGTCAAGTTTCATTCTTTTGCATGTAGCTGTCCAATTTTCCCAGCACCATTTATTGAAGAGACTGTCTTTTTTCCACCGGATGTTTTTTCCTGCTTTATCAAAGATTAGTTGCCCAAAGAGCCGAGGGTCCATTTCTGGGTTCTCTATTCTGTTCCATTGGTCGATGTGTCTGTTTTTGTGCCAGTACCATGCTGTCTTTGTGATCACAGCTTTGTAGTACAGCTCGAAATCCGGCATTGTGATGCCCCCAGCTTTGTTTTTCCTTTTCAACAGTTCCTTGGAGATTCGGGGCCTTTTCTGGTTCCATACAAATTTAAGGACTATTTGTTCCAGTTCTTTGAAAAATGTCCTCGGTATTTTGATCGGGATAGCATTGAAAGTGTAGATTGCTCTGGGTAGTATGGACATTTTAACTATGTTAATTCTTCCAATCCATGAGCATGGAATATTTTTCCATCTTTTTATGTCTTCCTCAATATCTTTCAAAAGTGATCTATAGTTTCTAGGATATAGGTCCTTTACGTCTCTGGTTAAGTTAATTCCAAGGTAACGTATGGTTTTTGGTGTTATTGTAAATGGGATGGATTCCCTAATTTCTCTTTCTTCAGTCTCGTTATTCGTGTATAGAAATGCAACTGATTTCTGGGCATTGATTTTGTATCCTGCCACCTTACTGAATTGTTCTATAACTTCTAATAGTTTGGGAGTGGATTCCTTTGGGTTTTCCATATAGAGTATCATGTCATCTGCAAAGAGAGACAGTTTGACTTCTTCTTTGCCGATTTGGATACCTTTGATCCCTTTTTGTCTTCTGATTGCTGTTGCAAGGACTTCTAGTACTATGTTGAATAATAGTGGCGAGAGTGGGCATCCTTGTCGTGTTCCTGATCTTAAGGGAAAGGCTTCCAGCTTTTCCCCATTGAGAATAATGCTTGCAGTAGGCTTTTCATAGATGGCTTTTATGAGATTGAGAAATGTACCCTCTATTCCTACACTCTGAAGGGTTTTAATCAGGAAAGGATGCTGTATTTTGTCAAATGCTTTTTCTGCATCAATTGAGAGGATCATATGGTTCTTGAGTCTTTTCTTGTTGATATGATGTATCACATTGATTGATTTGCGAGTGTTGAACCATGCTTGCATCCCAGGTATGAATCCCACTTGGTCATGATGGATAATCCTTTTAATGTACTGTTGGATTCTATTAGCAAGGATCTTGTTGAGGATTTTGGCATCCATATTCATTAGAGAAATCGGTCTGTAATTCTCCTTTTTGAGGGGGTCTTTGCCTGGTTTGGGGATCAAGGTAATATTAGCCTCATAGAATGAGTTTGGTAGCTTTCCTTCTGTTTCTATTTTTTGAAATAGCTTTAGGAGAATGTATTATTTCTTCTTTGAATGTTTGGTAGAATTCCCCAGGAAAACCGTCTGGGCCTGGAGTTTTATTATTTGGAAGACTGTTTATCACTGACTCAATTTCTTCATAGTTAATTGGCCTAGGCCACTACTGACATTTTGAGCCAGACGGTTCTTTGCTATGGAGGGCTGTCCTGTTCGTTACAGGATTGTGAGCAGTGTTTCTGGCCTCTACTCACTAGATGCCAGTAGCAATCCCCACTCGAGTTGTGGAAGCCAAAAATGTTCCCAGACATTGCCAGATTTTCCCAGGGAGCAAAGTAGTCCCCTGTTGAGAACCTGGTCTACATGAAGACTTTGCCCTTTGACAGAGAATCTTTGAAGCAGCTTCTCTTAATTTCTTTCTAGCCCTTCCTTTACTTCTTGGTTTATATCCAGCTGCCACTATTTATTATAACCTATTTATTTTTATTTACATGGATTTGTTTTTTATTTTGCTATTATACCTCCATGAGTAATTTTTTTTTTAAGTAAAGAGTGTGTGGACAGTAAACTTTCTGACTTCTTAACTAGTCCAAAAATGTCTCAACTTGGCTCTTACTACTGATTACTAGTTTGACTGATTATAGAATTCTATATTCAGTCTCCTTTCCATCCAGAACTTTGAAGAAATTGCTTGACTGGCTCCTACCATGTTGCTAGTGTGAAGTCTGATGCCAACGTTATCATTAGTCCTTATATATTTGTGTAAATTTACCTCACTATACTTTGAGTTATATGAAATTGCCAATATTTGAACATTTTTTCCTACAAACCAATAATTTCATATGGTTCAATCTAACATTTGCTTTCTATTTGTCTGGCTGCTTCTGTGCTTCTCTTTCCCTTCTTAGTCTCCTTCTTTTGGATTATTTTTATTACATTTTTCTTCATTAGTTTGAATGCACATATTCCTTTGCTATTAGTGACTACACTAGAAATTACAACATGCATCACTGACTTACTAAAGTCTAATGGTATTTGGTATTTTACCTCCTTCCAGACTAAATAAAGGTCATCACACATGTTTGTTCCTTTTACCTGCTCCTGACTTACATGCTTTCGTTTCATGTATGAATTTGTTCTCTGTGTTAACCCTCAAAAAAAATTCTTATTATACAATATTTATTTAGCTCTATTCCCATCATTTTACATTTTAATTGTTTTCCTTTCCTCCAGTATCTTGTTGCTCCCACCAGGGATTCTTTTCCTTTGGCCTGAAACTCCCTTTAGTGCAGTTCCTCTTGTGAATCTATGAGTTTTTATTCATCTAAGGCTGTATTATCCCACTATGTTCTTTTTTTAAAAACTGAGATATAACTGACATATAATACTGTAATCGTTTTAGGGGTATATATGTACATAATGATTTGATACATTTATAAACTATGAAATGATTGCCACAAGTTTAGTTGACATCCATCAGCACACAGAGTTACATTTTTTTTCTTTTGATGAGAGCTTCTAAGACTTTTTCAACTTTTTTTACTCCCTTAGCAACTTTCAAATGCACAGTACATTATTGTTAACTATAGTCACCATGCTATACATTATATCCTCAAAATTTGTTTATCTTATAATTAGAAGTTTATACCTTTTGATCCCCTTCACCCATATCACCTTTATTCTTGATGTACATTTGACTAGTGATAGCATTCTGGGCGGCCAAGTGTTCTCTTTCAGCGCATTAGTGCCCTCATTCCACTGGTTTCGGTTTTAGCTCAGGAGATCCTGCTGTTGCTCTTTGATTTCCTCTTTATCTTTGGCTTTCTACAGTTTTACTATATTTGGATGTGGACCCCTTTCCTTTCTTTTCTCTTCCTTTCTCTGTTTGGAAATCACTGGACATCTTGAACCTGTGGATTTTACCTGGGAAATTTTCAAGGAAAAATTTCCAAATTTCTCGCTAACTACTGGATTTCATCATTGTCATGACACCATCAATCATAACTTACACCACTAATTTAGGTAACCAAGAAAAGAAAAAATAAACCCACATCCAATTAAACTCTGACATACACCCTTGTCATTTAAAATCTTTATCTTGTATTTTTAGAAATTCCTTTTATTAGACAAAATTGTGTTATATACCATTGTTCATCCTTGTATTAATCAGGGTTCTCCAGAGAAACAGAAAGAGGATGATTTTTTTGGGGGGGGGGTTAAGGTGGGGAGTTTATATGTGTGGGTGTGGACAGATAGACAAGTTTATTTTAGGGAATTGGCTGTGTGATTATGGAGGCTTATGAGTCTCAAATCTAATGGCAGAGGCCAGCAAACTGGAGACTTCTGAAAAGAGTTATAGTTTGAGTCCTAATGCAGTCTGCTAGAGAATTCCTTCTTCCTTGGGGGAGGTCAGCCTTTTCAGTCTGTTCTATTCAGACTTTCAGTGTTTTGGATGAAGCTTATCTACGTTATGGAGGACAATCTGTTTTACTCCAAAGTGTAATCTTTATCCAAATCTTATCTTAAAATACCCAGAAACATCCAGAATAGTATTTTTTTTAAGATTTTATTTATTTATTTATTTGACAGAGATAGAGACAGCCAGCGAGAGAGGGAACACAAGCAAGGGGAGTGGGAGAGGGAGAAGCTGGCTCCCAGCAGAGGAGCCTGATGTGGGGCTCGATCCCATAACGCCAGGATCACGCCCTGAGCCGAAGGCAGACGCTTAACCGCTGTGCCACCCAGGCGCCCCCAGAATAGTATTTGACCAGGTATCTTGGACACTGTGGCCCAGCCAAGTTGACACACAAAACTAACTATAGCTAATTACCTCCACAGTTATTCCTAAAACTTCTTCCCATAAAGAATCTAAGTCTTCTGAATCACTTTTGGGCTACTCCGTGTGCATAGCTTTCCCTCAAAGATTCCATTAAGGAACTAAAAGCCATTAGTGATGGGCTCCTAATCTGGCTTTGAAATTATATAGAACTAGCCTACTACTGACTTCTCCTTGGAAAATGTCATTAAACATGCCTGATCGATCTCCTTCATCCCCTCCCCATAACCATTTGTTTTCTAGCAGGTGGAAAGAGTGCTCCGCTATTGTCTCTGGGATTTTCCTTCAAGCCACTGACCCCCATTCTGAAAGTTTTTATGTTTGCACTTTTGATATTCACATATGCACAGGCAGTGATAATTGATAACTGCTGCCCAGCTTCAGTAAAAGTAAGAGCCATCAATTGTAAGTTACATCCTGATTTCAGAAAGGATAAAATGTGGGGGGAAAATGCATCACAGCATCAATAAAATAATTGACAATCTCTGCCTTTTCTTTGTCTACTCTCCTGGGACTCCAATTGAACCTGTTTATTTAAGTATCTTTCTCCCATACTTTCCATCCTTTCACTGCTGCTAAATTGAAACTTGGGTCCTTACCTTTGATTATTTTTCAGTTCTAGCATTTCTATTTGATTCTTTTGCAAATAACCAATGTCCCAATTTTTATAGTTTCCAGTTACTTGCTGAAACCTTTGTCTTCTATCTCCAGGAGTATTACAGGCATTGTTTTTTGCACTTAAATGTTATGAGTGGACAAAGGGCTTTTTATAAGTGAATGAACACACTCTCTGGAATAAAAAACATATTGTATGACTTGCAACTATATATGGTATACTATACATACCCAGAATAGATTGTAAAGCATCAGTGGTGGATTCTGCTATGAGTTTCCCAATCCTCTCTGATAAAGAAGCAGTAGAGAAAGTGGTTACAAGCAAAGTCAGACAGACATGTGTTTGAATTCTAGCCATGAAATCTTGGGCTTTTACTTTTTTTTACTAATCCTGGGCTTTTTACTAATCCTTTACTTCTCTGAGTCTCACTGTTTATTCATATACTTAAGATAATAACAGTAGTTATCGAAAAGGGTTGTCTTGGATCAGATTAAAGAAAATATGGATCGAGTATGTAGACTAACCTGGCACCAGACACATAGTTCACATTGAATAAATGCACTCTCATTATTAGGGAATTGGTAATAATCAATCCCTTTCCTGGGAGAGTCTGTGAATTCCATACTCCAGATGCATGGGCAGCACTGGTACTAGGATGTCTGCTGTTTCTTCTGGGATCTTTCCACCAAGTAATTGAGTTTTGTTGTGCATTTGCCCAAAGGTTGGTACATAAAGTACATCTTTAAGTTCTAAGGCTTTATTCATTGATGCGCAGCCTAGAAAGCCTTGCTTTTTTTCCATCCTGCTCTGCAAAATGTTGGCCATGCCTCATGCTGCAGCTTTCTATCTCTCTAATGGAAGTTTTCTCAACTGCAGGAGCCTTGGCAATTGAGGGGGTAGAGAGAAGGAAGGGAGCAGTTGTAAGAGAAGTTGAAAAAGAACATATAACTTCCATCTGGCAATACAAGTCACTTCCTGTGCAGGGTCCAAATCAGAAACAGATTCTCCAATGCAAGAAACAAGGGTGCTGAGATAACTCTTGAGCCATTCCACACACCTGACCCCCAGGGGAGCTCCACAGATGTTTCTACTGCGCTTTTTGTTTATACACACATTTCAGATCTCCAAGTTGGGGGTATGCCCACCAGTGCAGCTTGAGAGGATTATATAGGAGCACTGGGCCATCACAGAAATGGAAAATGTCAGCTGCCGTGTGGAAGGCTGGGCTTAATGCCGACTAGCCCCAGGAGATGCTCTACTTGCTGTAAAAAGAAAAAATGCAAAATCTTCAAACATGACGTCATCCTCCTATTTGCCTACTTTCTCCTTAAACTTGACTACAGACAAGTTTCAATTAGTTGGGTTTAGGGCAATAAAAATGTAATTTCTATGAGGATAGGGCTTATGCCTCATTTATCTCTGTGTCCCCAGGACTAGCCCTGTGCCTGCAACATTATTGCTGCTGCTTAATGCATAATGGTGTTGTTGAATTTGGTCTACTCCGTATGACTTAATCCATGACTAATCCATGTTGGAAGGGAAGTAACAACTCATGCTTTGTTAACCCCCAATAAAACTTTCAATGAAGAAAAAATGAAATATTTCTAAAAATGCTACTTGATAGTATCAAGATATTTATTACTATTATCATTTATGTGACTTGGGACCTTAAGCAGCTCATTTCTCTTCTCTGTTGGAGCTGTTCCATTCTCAAAATGTTATGTAGTGAAGATTAATATTGTGTGAGAAAATTATAATTCTCTTTAAAAGATCACATTCAGCTTAATCTATAACATAAACACAGACACTGGTTCCAGCCCTCTTGGAGGACAGTTCACTGTTACATTTCTTTCTGTTACAAATGTTTTTCCCAGGACTTGATTTGGTAATAATCACTGGGAAATATTTAGTGCCTGGCTGTGTGCACAGCTCTAAAAGGAATGTGATGATGGTCGTTTGGGGGCAGAAATCAGATCCCAGTTATTATTAGCCTTCCCCCATCAAAGATGAATCCCTCCACCTGTGCTCTGGGCCCCTTTCCTTCTGCCCACTCCTGAAACCTGTTCTATCAGGTATACTAACACTTGCCTCTCTCTCTCTATCCTCCAGGCTCTTTTCTTATAACTTGGTTCTTTAGTTCAACAAACTTTAATGAAATACCTGCCATATGCTTGCCACAAAGCTGGGCACTGACAGATGCAAAGAACACTAAGGCATTGTCTTGCCGTCTAGATTCTAGAAGCTCACAGTATAGTTCAGGAAGTTGATATGTAAGCAAAATATCAGAGACAGGAAAAGAGACATCGAAAAGTTACCATAGAGGTAAATATGATCAAGTGTTTCATAATGGACTTAAAGCAATTAAGTAGTCTTAAATCCTTTGTAGCATGTGGTGGGGTATAAACACACAAACAAAAGTGTGAATGAATTTGTGCTCTGAGCACAATCTAAATTCTTACCATTGAATGCAGCTCTGTAAGTCAATTAAATTCAACAAACTTTTACTGAATGTGTTCATGGTTTCCAGATCTATACGCAACAAAAGACACTGATGTGGCCCCAAAATGCTCACAGTGCAGGGGAGAAGTGTGTAGTCCATGCGTGTTTTCTGCAGGAATGGGGCATAGGGTGTATATGTGGGAATGAAAAGGAAGAGATCAAAGCTACCATTTATTGAGGACTAATGAGGTTCCAAGCACTGATCATTTAATCCTCACATCTCTATAAGGAAGGTACCAGCATGTTGCTCCCCAGGTTTCCCCCAAAAAAGATCAAAGCCAAACCTACACTTCAAAACACTAAATACAGCTTTTATTGCCTCCCAATGCAAGATGTTTCTAATACAATCTCTTCCCTTCAAAGATGGGGTGAATAACAGGGAGTGTGGTTGGGACAACGTATTTTTATTTTTACATTTTAGTTCAGACTGGAAAATTGGTATTTCATTGCCAAATCAATCAAGAACACATTTATTACTTAGTGTTGTTTGAAATAATATCTACAATGTTCAAAGTTTCAATTAAAAGCATAAAATACTTTCAAGCTCAATGTTAAACAAAAAAAACACAGCACAAATATAAACTGCATTTCATGCTCTGTTAATATTTCACTGTGTGGCCATAGATGAATCTCTCTCTCTCTCTCTCCCCCTCTCTCTCGACCTTTGTTTTCTTATCTGGCAAATGAGGAAATTGAAATAGTATCTTAAATCATTTCTAAGTTCCTTTCATGTGATTGAATGTAATGACATTTGTTTTGCTTGTAAGTGGTAGGTGGTCATGAAGGTTTCTGATCCCCCCAGTTGTATGCTTTAACAATTATGGGTCAGATATTGGGCATTATTTCTCAAGGGGTAATCTGGTTGCAACAAGAATAAGGATTCAGTGGCAGCCTTTCCTCGTGAACAGGGGAGTAGCGTGCACTCACAGCCAAGTCCTGAAAGGAATAACAGCTGCCGTTGTACTGAATGGCAGCCATGTGTCAGGCACTTTGCAGACTTCATCTCATTTAATCATTGCAAGAATCTCTGAGAGCACTGTCTCAGATGCAGAAACAAATGTCCAGACAAGTTAAATGACTTGCTTTAGGTAACACAACTGGTAATGCACAGCCATCCACTAATAATTCATACTCATAAGGCTTTCCAAAGGGGTTGCCTTCAGGAGGGAACTAGGGATGGCCCTGGTGCCTCTCCACTGAAACACTGCGCTAATGTGACTAATTCTGAAATCCTCTAGGAGGCAAGGATTACACACACCCTCACCTGTGACCCTCCGCCAGCAAGCTTGTATGCTAGTGCTGTGCCACCTCTCCTATTCCCAGCAGAGGGGACTCACACACTGGGGGCACAGAGCCTGCTGACATGGATTCACTGGTCTATGCATGGTTTTATAATATTTGAGCCATCATTGAAAAATTAGGTGATTATACATAAAGATGCAGATTTACAGCTTCTCTTAAAAAATCCAAAGACCTGGAAACAGAGTGTACTTTTTAGCCTGGCAACAACAAGCTGGAGCCAGGGCTGCTCTCTGCCTATACTGCCCCTTTGCATAAATTAGAAAAAGGTGCTATACTAGGCTGATGGGAGCCAGTGGGCTCACAGCTTGGTAAGAGGAGAGCAGGCTGGATTTCACCCACCTCTCTCATGGCCGGCACCCTCTTGCACAGTTGTATCTAGCCAAGCAGCTGCTCCTGTAGATGGGGCACATCCTCTCTGGTCAATACGGTCTCTAACATTCTCTTAATCCTCCCCAGCTCTGAAGCCCAGTGCCAATTAAACACTGAGAATCTATGGACTGTCAGTATTTTATACCCATCCCACTTCACGTATTTCTTTGATTTCCTAGCCCCTGTAGATTTTTTTTTCATTTGCAACCCTTACTCTAATGAATTATGGAAGAAGGGTAGCATGGTGGCTTTCATATGTATTTGCAAAAATACTCAAAAGACATACAACGGCGAACAGGGAAGTATAGGCTAGAATTATCAACCATGGAACCAGTTGTGCCCAACCATTTCAAAGTTTCCAGTGGTGGACTTAAGTTCCTCCATTCCACGGGCCTACGTGGACTTCCAATACTTCTTGACCTGTGAGCCAGGGGCAGCTCCCCTGTTCACCCCATCCGCTTTGCCTCAAACTCATAGCTCAACCACTATTGATTCACTCTTATCTTCTCATAAATACCCTAGTGTTCCCTTTATTGCCCTCTCCTCATTCCTCATGCAGCACTGGCTCACACATCAATGTCAAAGCTGCCATGTTTGATTATTCCAACTGGATGCTGCCCTGTCCTCAGTGAAAGAAGCAAGCTCTTTGCTCAACCGAGCCCATAGCACCCTGTTATGGGTTAAATTGTGTTCTCCAAGAAGATATGTGGAAGTCTTATGCTTCAGTACTTTAGAATGTGACCTTATTTGGAAATAAGGTCATTTCAAATGGAATTATTGATATAAAATCATACTGGAGTAGGGTGGGCCCTTCATCCAACATGACTGATGTCCTTACGAGGAGAGACACAAAGACATAGGAAGAACACCTTGATGACAGAGGCAGAGACTTGAGTAATGCATTTATATGCCAATGAACACCAAGGGTTGCTAACGGTGGCCAAAGCCAGGAGAGAGAGCCATAGAACAGGTTCTCCCTTGGTACCTCCAGGAGAAACCAACCCTGCCAGCACCTTGATTTTGGATTTCTAGCTTCCAAAACTGTGAAAGAACACATTTCTGGTTTTTTAAGCCGCCTAAACTTGTTACAGCAGCATAGCGAACAACACACTTGGCTTTGTCAGATTCAGTGTCGGTCTGGCAGCCCAGGCTTGATGGGTAAAGAATGTGATTGGGATTTGTTTAGAAATGACAAGGTCCATCAGAGACCCCTTGGCTTCAGGCTTCGTTCGCTAGTCTAGGTGAACTGAACGTTTTTTTTTTTTTTTCTGTGTGTTAAATGTAGAAAAGTCTTATTTTTTTCTAACCCACTGTGTGCCACCTCCACTTCTCTTCCCCTCAGCCCCCAACGTCTTGCTGGTAGTGTGTTGAGAGCAATAGTTCTCTGCATGGACGTTCTGACTCACTCCTTTTCAATAACACCCTCTTCCTTGATAAATCAATACCCTGACCAAAGTGATGGTGCATTTAGGTCATTAAGCAAAGTAGTCATGGCAGGAGAAATGAGATGCAGCTTTGTTTCCAAGGTATTTTTTATTTTGGTCTTATTTACCTGGATAATGCAATAAAAGTACAGCTTCTAAAAACCAACTAAAGAGAAAACTGACTATACAGAGCTGTGATGATTGAGAACGGAAGCCATGAAAAGGAGCCGAATGAGCTCTCATGGGAAGACATAGGTTGTCTTGGGCAAATCACATCCCCTCTCTGAACTTCAGTTATCTCGGGGATGGAATAGATCTTCTGTTTCTGAATCTCTGCTGTAGAGTTCTATGACTCTCTGTCTTTAAAAAAAAAAAATAAAAGTGGCGATGTCTAAATAGTATGCAAAATCCTCAAGCTTCAGGTTTGTACCTTTTCAGGGGCTCGTTCATTAAGGACATATCTATCTTTGGATGATGGCTTTTGTAATTCTTGAGGCACACTTGAGGTAAGACATTGACTTACCATGCCTGCCTACCAGAGATACAGAGAAGCTGCACATGGCATTATCACCAGTAAACTGAGACACAGAGAGTTTCAGGTAATTATTTCAGGGAGGACTTCAGAGTAAATCTATTAGGTAAAGAAATTTAAATGCAGATTTCGATATTGAATCTTTTAAATTCTTTCTGTCTCTCTCCTCTTTCTCATACACTTTCTTGGTAAAATACATTTTATTAAATTTTATGGAAAAATTATAAAATGCTGGGGTGCCTCGGTGGTTCAGTAGGTTAAGCACCCAACTCTTAATTTCAGCTCAGGTTATGATCTCAGGGTTGTGAGATCAAGCCCCAAGTCAGGCTTCATGCTGGGCATGTAGCCTCCTTAAGATTCCCTCTCTCCCTCTCCCTTTGCCCCTATCCCACTGCTTGCTCTCTCTCTCACACACACAAAAATTATAAAATGCAGATAAGCAAAGAGAAAAAAATAAGAAACATGCATAATCCCATCACTGGAAAGAAATACTATTAGCAATTTGGTATTTGCTTTTGGATGTGCCTCAATGTGTTAGTGTGAGTGTATGTGTGTGAAATATAACTTCCAAATCAACTTTGCAGAGAACTGTAAGAGTTTTTATGAGCTTTTATGAACCCTCAAAAGGTTTTTAGGAGCACAAATCTTTCCAGTTAGAATATACTCAGCGAATCTATAATATATTTGAATTAGTGCCAACAGCCTCATATTTATGGGGTCTCTGAGAAAAGAAATTTATAGTGTTGATTTTTTTTAAGGGGACCAGATAGCCATCTTTAGGTAGGTCATGTGTCGTTTGGGATAGCCAGAATAGGTGGACAAATTTTCCACATTCTGCTACAAGACCAAGAGCCAAAAGGAGCTTTTCTTTCCATCATTGGCTGGACATTTTTTGAACATCATGTACAATCTCATGGACTACAGTGAGGAAGGACCAAAAGAAAAAAAAAAAAAGTGTAATAGAGTCCCTCTCCCCTTAAGAAATTTGCAGTGTAGTTTTCAAAAAAATAATACGTTTTAGAACTTATTTTTTTAACAAAAATCTTATGCTGAAATTAATGTATAAAATACATCAAAGTTGATTGTTCTGGAGTACGCAAAGGTAGAGGCCTAGAGTTCCATCCATAAGTTTTTTTTCAGATGGCCCTAAGAATTTCACAAACTACAGTGTGAAAACCAGTAACTCCAGAAGATGTATGAAAGCATAGACCGGTCAAGGTTTGAGATTATGACTATGGTTGGTCATGGTGAGGAAACCACAGTCAATAAGCTGCCCTGTGTGCTGGGCACTCTTCCTGGGGCTTTGCCTCTATCAATTAATTTAATCATCACAACAATCTGGATATTTAGGTATAAACATTTCTATCTGATCACTAAGAAACCTGAAGTTTGGAAAGATAAAATGACTTACCCATATCTCCCAGCTATATTTGGCAGTCCTGAGATTCAGACATAAGTCTAGCAAACTCCAACATCCATGACAACTCTTGCATCTAAATAGAATGCAAGAGTTGAGTTCTACATACACACACACGCACACACACATGCACATGTACACACATACATGTGCGCACACACATGCATGCACATAAAGAGACACAAATACATAAAGGCATACATGATTGATTGTGAAATGAGAGGTAATGGCTAGATCTGGTGTTTCTTGACCATTGGGATGAAAAACAATAGGATTATAGGTAGATGTCTGGGTATTACATAGCCATTGGACCATGACAAAAAAGAGAATGTGTGTTTCAGGTAGGTCATAGTAAACAAAGATTGATATGTCCTGATATATACACTGTGTGTGAGAAATTCCAAGGATGAAAGTCCTTGTTGTTTTGGAAAATCTATCTGGAGGAGAAAGAACTTGATTTAGAGTTAAAATAATGCTTGGTAGCCTCAGAAGATCTTCCTCCCAGATATGTATTAATTACTGTGTTGTTTGAACATATGTCCACAAATTCTTTGCTACTCCTCCCTCCAGGTGGTAGAGCTTAATTCCACATTCCCCAAAAGTTACAAGATATAGGTAGTAAGGTAAATACTGTAAAAGGACACTGAATTAAGCTTTTCTGGCTATTAAAGCAGAAAATACATACATACACACATACACACACACATTAGATTTTATTGTTGTCATTCTCTATTAAAAGAAAACCAAATCATTAATTTGCAAAAGCAAAAATAAAATTCTCAGTTACTACTTTTAAGGTAGAACAATCATGTAGGCCTTTTATTAGCTCATTAGTGATCAAACAAGAAAGTTTTCAACTTTAAAACACACAGAGAGGCTGTCCAGATAGATTAAACTTACAAGGCTCTTTATAAAAAGGTTTCATATTGGGGCACCTGGGTGGCTCAGTGGATTAAACATCCAACTCTGGATTTTGGCTCAGGTCATGATCTCAGGGCTGTGAGATTGAGGCCCTGTCGGGCTCTGCTCTGGGCACGAGCCTGTTTAATTCTTTCTCTGCCCCACCCTGCCCCACCCACCCACTCATGTTTTCTCTCTTGAAAGAAAGAAAGAAAGAAAGAAAGAAAGAAAGAAAGAAAGAAAGAAAGAGAAAGAAAGAAAGAAAGAAAGAAAGAAAGAAAGAAAGAAAGAAAGAAAGAGAAAGGAAGGAAGGAAGGAAGGAAGGAAGGAAGGAAGGAAGGAAGGAAGAAAAGGTTTTATGTCTACTACCAAACTGCAACTCAATGAAATCATTTCTACAAGGTCAAAGATAATGTGAACCCACCAGTTTGTTTCATGACTATCTAAATTGATTCTGAGAAAATTGCCTTGAAGAATGGACAAGAATGAATAGTTAAGCACCACTTTTATCACACCTCTCTCTTACTAAAAACATTTCAATGATTCTCTATTACCTACAGGTTTAAAACTAAATATAGGAAAAGAGCAATGCCTTAGAGGCCTGCTAGAGGAGTCCATCATAAGCTATCCATTCACCAGCATTTACCAAAGGTTTGTATTTTACTGATTTTGGCTATTGGCAAGCATCTAGTGATTTTTTTCTTAATTTTTAATTTTCATGCCAGTTAGTTAACATATAGTGCAATATTAGTTTCAGGTGCACAATATATTGATTCAACACTTCCATACATCACCCAGTACTCATCACAACAAGTGTCCTCCTTAATACCCATCACCTATTCAACTCATTCCCCTCGCCCTCTCCCCTCTGGTAACCATCAGTTTGTTCTCTGTAGTTAAGAGTTTGGTTCTTGGTTTGCCTCTCTGTTTCTTTTTCTTTTTTTTTTTTTTTCCTATTTGCTCCTTTGTTTTGTTTCTTAAATTCTACAAATGAGTGAAATCATATGGTATTTATCTTTCTCTTGAATGATTTACTTCATTTAGCATAATACTCTCTACTCTACCCACATCATTACCAATGGCAAGATTTCATTCTTTTGATGGCTGAATAATATTCTATTGTATGTATATACCACATCTTTAGCCATTCATCAGTCGATGGACATTTGGGCTCTTTCCTTAATTTGTCTATTGTTGATGCTGCTGTTGTTTTGTATCCTCTGGGTAAATCCTTACTAGTGCAATTGCTGGATCTTAGGGTTGTTCTATCTTTAGCTTTTTGAAGAAACTTCATTCTGTTTTCCAGAGTGGTTGCACTAGTTTGCATTCCCACCAACAGTGTAACAGAGTTCCCCTTTCTCTGCATCCTTGCCAACACCTGTTGTTTCCTGTGTTGTTAATTTTAACCATTCTGACAGGTGTGAGGTGATATCTCATTGTAGTTCTGATTCATATTTCCCTGATGATGAGTGATGTTGAGCATCTTTTCATGTGTCTGTTGGCCATTTGTATGTCTTCTTTGGAAAAAGAAAGGGATGGAAGGAGGCTCATAGGACCTGAAAAGAAACCTGAAAAGGCCTACATGGCAGAGGAATGACTTGGGATGCTACTGGAGTCTCTCAGCACCACATGATATGAGTCTGACCTGGAAAGGCAATGGCAGGAAGAAAAAGGTTGATGGACATTATGTAACTTCTTTATTTATTTAAAAAAAATCTGTTGAGTTCTAGCTTCTTGGGATGCATCAATAAACAAAACACACACATACACATAGAGACTCTACCTGCACTATATTTATATTCCAGTGGAGAGAGACAGACTGTAAACAATTAGATGAATAAGTTTTATGGTGTTTTAGAAGACAGGAAGTGCTACGAAAAAAAATACAGAAAGGTACAGGAGATTGGGAATGCAAGAGGGCATGTAGCCATTTTAACTGAGTGGTCAAGGAACGCTTACTAAAAAAGTGAAATCTGAGCAAAGCCTAAAAAGATGAGGCAATCAACATAAGAGAAGGCTCTCGTCATTCAGAGGGAAAGGCCAGAGCTGGGCATAGCCAGGAGTTGAGTGAGCTAGGGGAGTGGAGTAGGAGATAACATCCGGAGGGTAATGTGGGATCTGGCAAGCCACTGTAGGCACTTTGGCTTTTACTCTGAGGCTAACCAGGAGCCACAGGAAGGTTCTGCGTAGAGGGCTGACTTGATCTAACTTGGGTTTTAAAAGAGGTACTCTAGCTGGGGTGGAGAAGCCAAGTTTATGAAGGAAGACCCATTGAGCCATTGTATTAAACAGGGTCAAGTACCAAGGACTGCTTTGTGAATGGCCTCATCTGAGCTGGCCAGAGAAGATTGTCACAGGATGAAGCTGATGAGAGGAAGGCTCTTTCCTGATTTTCCTGGTTGCATGTTTTCTTCAGGGGTTCGGATGGATGACAGAGCAATTCCTGGGTATCCTGGCTGTCTTCTGTGCCCAGCCAGGCCTCAATCCTGTGGTCATGTGTGTGGCTGCTGTATTTTCACTTTCTTTCAAGACATGGGAGTCTCTCAAATCTCTTTTGTGGCTTTTTTCTCAAGGCAGAGACACCCATAGTGGTCTCCTTCCTTTGGTCCTAGGGCTGGAAAAAGGAAGCAATAAGGCATTTATCTGGCAACTTCAGTCTGTCTCCTGGATTCTGTTAAAGGGATTCCCAGCACTGTCATGCTAGGGAGAGGCATGTCCTCTTAACAATTAAAGAGGGGTTAAGGGGGTTCAAACTAGCTCATCCCAGACTGGCCTTCAGAGCAACACAGTCCAATGGAAATATAATGCAAACCACACATGTAACTTTACATAGTCTAGTGGCTGCATTTTAAAATATAAAAAGAAACAGGTGAAATTAATTATAATAATATATTTTATTCAACTCATATCTAAAATATTATTTCAATATGCAATAAATACAAAAATTATTAAGGAGATTTTAAAATTCTTCCTTTTTTATAGCAAGTCTTCAGAATCCGGTGTGCATTTTACCCCTCCAGGACATCTCAATTCAGAATAGCCCATTTTAAGAGCTCAGTAACCACATGTAAATACTGTACTGGATAACACAGCTCTAGGCCTACAGATCCCAATACCTTTATTTCTCTAGGTTGGCTAGCACTGTACGCAACTGTTTTGTGCATTAAGTATTAATGATCTGTAGAACTTGGACTTATGGAATTAGAATTTGGTAATATATGGTAGAAAAGAAGCAGAAACACCTTGATTATAGCCCACCCCCAACCTCCATCTGTCTTCTCTCTACCCTGAGAAGAAATGTGCTTTGTAAACAGAAAAGAGTTTTGCCCAAGCTTATTACTGTGATTACAACTACTGGCTCTATCATACACACCATTCCTGCCAGTATGTGCTTCAAGAGTGAAAAAGTACCTGAAGAGCGTGAAGTCTTCTTATGACAAGGATGATGGGCTCATTCAAGGGGGTTAGCCCCAAGAAGATGTGAAACTCCAATACAGAGCAAAGGAATCTTTATTTGAACCAGGTTCTCTCTAGTTACTTCTGTCAGGGTAATTTATGGCTAAGGTTTAGCGTGTTTTTCACCAAGGCAATTTGTTTCCAGGCCCCATCAAGGGTCTCCATAGTGCCTGCCAATGATTACTAGTTCTGGCTGGGGAATACCTCTCCAGTGAACACAGACAGCAAAGCAAGAACTTGGGCTTCAGCAGATGTTTGCACTAGGCGAGGTGCAGTCTGGGCTAGAGGAAAGATAGCAGAGAAGTGTCTCTATATGACTTATGCTTTCCCCTAAAGTCAAATTCAGGCTGTTAAATAAATCCAGGAACAAAGTGCTAAAATTGCCAAACAAGCCAAATCAATAACAAGGATGTTGAGGGCAGTAGAGGAAATAATTAAGGACATATACAGGTATTTTATTGGGCTACAAGCATCTTGAAGACTAGACTATAAGCATCTTGAATCTGTTTTGCCACTCCCTTTGGTGAGTGAATGAACGATATAACTAATACATGTTTATAGTTCTGTAACCCAAGACAACAATTGGTCTAAGCCCTTGTACCTTTCACAATGCCAAGTTTTAGAATTCTGAAGATTGTATAATGGACCAGATGAACTTTAAAATTTTTATGAGACTCTATGATTCTGTAATTTGACTGGACATGTGCTAATGAGTATCAAATATTAGACTTAAAAAGTGCTTTAAGTTTTGGGGTCGCTACTCTAAACAATAGTTGTCCATTTTTTCTCGGCCCATGCTAGCCCAAGTGCTGGACCCAAACTAGTATAAATACGAGACTCTATGGTGAGGACGATTGTTTGTGGTTATTGGTGGGAGGTAAAGCACTGGATGAAGGAGCCCATGATATTGGGAATGAGCCCAGAATCTTTGTGCCCTAGGTGCTCACTATGAGAGCTCCATGGGCCCTGGCATACGTAACCAGATTAGAAGATCTGCCAAATACTATGGACACTGACTTTTTACATGAACTGAAGTGGAGAAGCTACCCAGGGCCACATCTTTGCCCAAGACTGCGACAAATATCTTTCAGTCCTATAATTCCCTAGGCATTCTGTGGGATGCTTTGCTTCCTCCAGTTTCTCCAGGCACAATGTAAACATGTGGGGTGGTTCATGTCTGCAGCACTGAAGACCATCAAATTCCAGAAAGTCCAGAACACTCTGAGAAGCTCAGCAGAGAAACCATCAGTTTGAAAAGTGAGCAGTTGACAGATTCAAGGACAGGCATTCCCAAAAGTGGGAAGGGGGGATAATTTTCCTCTAAGCTCTCTCTCCCCACCCAATCCACCTTACTGCTAGAGTAATTGGCGTGAAACTAAAGTCAGATCTAGTCACTCCCTAATTCACAAACCCTAAATGGCTCCCAACACCTGCAGAATGAAGTATAATCACCTTCATGAGGGATTTCACGCTGTCATTATCTGACCCCAGGACATCATTCCAACATCATATCATGTTACATCCCTCCATTCATTCTGGGCAATACCCCAGCCCACTGGATATCTCATCATTCCTTAAATTCTATGTGTATTTCCCTGCCCCCCCCCAACATCTGTGTTTGGTGCTATAATGCCCTCCCTTGCCTTTCTGGTCCACCAAAATTTTTCTTATTCCTCACTGGCCCACTCAAACAGCAGTCTACCAACTATCCCTGCCCCTGCTTACATCTTATTATTCCTTAAATTTGCCTTTGATTAGAATTCATTGTGTAAATGTCTGTTCCTCCCTCCTTTGCCACTTTATTTTTGAGGACATGGACAATGTTTTATTAATTTTTGTTTTTCCCACAGCTCCCATTATATAGTCATGATCACTGGAGGTAGGCAGATAATGTTTGTTGGATAAAGGAATGGGGAGCTAACTTATATCCTTACTTAAGCTAGCACTCCATCTAGAATTGGCGGGATAGGATTTGTGATAAATTCTTCACTGTTTAAGCAAGAAGAAACTGTTTGGAAGAAGGTCTTTGTGGAAGAAAGAGCCCTGGAGCAAGAGTCAGAAGACTTGTGTTTGCATGCTGGCTGGGAAGGCAAGGGGGTTGTGGACCAAGACTGCAAACAGCTTCCCACTCTCCATTCTCCCATTCTGTCTTCTGAATGGTACATTCAAGTTTTTGCTGAGCTCATGACTGTCCAGGTGCAGACTACTTTGCTTAGTCATCCTGAAACCAGGTATCAAAATTTTGGCCAAAGGAAAGTAAGTGGAAGGCATATGAGGAACATCAGATGTGTGCATTTAAAATGAAAGGAAGGCCCTCACATTGTCTCTCCCTCTCTTTCCACACGTAGGAATGTGGAGTCAGAGTGAAGTAGCAACATATATTTGACGACAAGAATAAGGGAAAACTCCTGGTTTGTGATGGTACCCCCTGCTCCATCTGCAATCTTCCCTACCCCACTGTATTGCAGCCTCATCCTTCCTTAAGACTTCATCTTGCTCAGTCTAAAAATCTTAGAGAATCTAAAGATACTCCAATCCATTAGCAAATCCCATTGGCTCTACGTTCAAATATATCCAGAATTCAATGACTTCTCACCACTTGCACTGGTGCCAGCCACCATTACCTTTTACCTGGATTACTACAATAGCCATTTATGACCTCACAGCATTTATCCTACTCCCTTCTTTCCGCACCATCGGTCTGTTTCCATAGAGAAACCAGAGTGATTCTTTTAACTCCTAAGTCATATTAATCACCCCCTTCCAAGCCCTCCCAATGCTTCCCACCCCAACAGAGATGGGAAGTCCTAGCAATAGCCTATAAAGATCTTCATGATCTGGGCCTTTTACCTCTCTGCGTTTGTCTACTGCTTCCTCCCCACTTCTCTACTCCAGCTGCTTAGCAGCTCCTTGCTGTTCCCCATACACTTGGTATGCTATGGTCTCAGGGCCTTTGCATGGTTGTTCCTTCTGCCTGAAATGATCTTCCTTTGAATAGCCACGTGGTTAACTTGCATACCTGATGTTGTTTGTTTGAATGTTAGCTTCTTAACTAGGCCTACCCTGAAAATTCTGTTTAAAATCACAACTCCACCTCCACCCCCATTCTCCTCATTACATGCTTGCTTTGTTCTCCTTAGCACTTACCACTTTCTAACATACCTTACAATTTATATTTTTGTCTCTTGTCTATGCCCCCCACACAAGAATATAAGCTGAATGTGGGCAACAATTTATACATATGCATCCATATTTTTTCACCACTCTATCTCCTGTGCCTTGTATATTTAAGCACTCAATAAATATTTGTTGAAGGAATAAAAATCACAAGGATTCTGGAGTCCCAGCACCATGGAGCCGCTATATGCCTGGATGGTTCTACAACACAGAAATAAATTTCTGCTTTTGTCAATTCGTCTTGGTTATGACAACTGACTCCATGCCCTTATACAAACGTTAAGAGCTTGGTCTTTGGACTTGGAAGACTCCACTCAGTCCTATCACTGCCCTGCTTGTAACCCTCCTGTTGCTGTCCTTCACAATGAAAATAATTTCTGATTTCCCTTACCAGCTAACAAATCAAACCAGATCAATTTGATCTGGCCCCTGACTTCATCTTCTACTTCTTCACGTATTATTCTCACTCATGTCTGTTTCCTCATTAGGGCCTTTGCACCTACCCTTCCATCTGCCTGAAACATTCCTTCCCAGCCCTAGCCCCGGATCTTTACAGGAGTGCCTCCTTGTCATCAGTCCACCATCCACCACCCCAGAGAGGTCCTTCTTGCACATCCACCCACAAATAGAGACTTGCCATCCCTGTCCTAGGATCCCTCTCTACCCCTTCACCCTGCTTTTTATTCATGATATTACTTAACATAATTGCTCATTAAACTTCTCATTATTTGCCTGTCTACATTGGGAATTGGGAGTTTTATCCATCAGCTCCCATCTGCTATTGGTTGAAGTTTGCCTCCACAGATGGTAATTCCTTGCTAGCATCTGAGATGCTTCTAGGCCAAAATATCCCTGGGGACAGAAAACAAAGATGTGTAGGTGCATGTGTGAGGTGAGACACTATAAGTGCCAAGTGATGGAAACCCTCAGGGAGAAGCTCAACTGAGAGGTTGGCTGAGGAGCTGTAAGGGGGCATTCGAGGCTCTGATAGACATCATTCTCTCCCCATGCCCCACCCCCCACAGATATGCGTAAACTTTGTGAGAAGGGGACTTTGTCTGTCCAGTACTCTTTTCTTAGTGCATACAGCAGTGCCTGGCCTTAGCAAGTATTCAGCAAATGTTAGCAAAATGAATTCATTAAATTCCATAAATGTTTCTTTGTCTTTTTCCTCACCTGTAAAAGGGAATCATAATCCAGTTGATCTTGCAAAGTTGTTGTGAGAGTCAAAGTTAATGAAAACATGGAAGATGCTTAGGACAGGAAAAGACCACAGAAAATCGTAAGCTGTTATGATTCAGTTGTGTGATTTTGATCTAGAGAAGATCACTTACTTCCTCTAGGCCTCAATTTTTAAATAATCATAGTTTTACCTTTCTCTAAGTTGGAATAAGAGCAAAATGTGATATGTCTGAGTGACAGTATTGTATGATATACATGGTGATTATCACTCACTATCATTTTGAGTTGCAGGGATTAGTCCCAGCTGGGCAGGCAGGCAAAAATCCCTGTCCTCGTGAGGCTTTGAGTCTAATGGGAGAAACAAACAATAAAATTATATTATATTAGGAATCAGCTCTCAATCTTTGTGTTGTAGGCAATCACTTGACCTCTGTGGGCCTCAGTATTTATAACTGGACCCAATGATCTGCCAAACCCTATGGGCTCTGACTTTTTAAATATTTCAGTGGAGAAGTGACCCAGAGAATGCAATTTGCATAAAGACTTTGCAGAGAAAGGGGAGCAAGCTGAGTATTTTTGTTAAATTACGTTGTTTACCAATCAGGATACACTACGCAATGCTGTGGCAGCAAACATCCCACTGGCTCTAGACATTAAAGGTTTATTTCTTCCTCACACTACATAGCCACTCTACTTTGTCAGGGAGCTGTTTGATATTGGCCTCATTCAGGGACAAAAGCTCTACCACTTGGAAAGTCTTAAGTTACAGAGGTGGGGTAATAAAGAGGGCTGGAGAGTCACATACTGGCAATTAATTGCTCCTGCCTGAAAGTGACACGTCACTTCTACCTACATCTATTGATCAGTTATACGGTCTTGCTCAACTGCTAGGAGAAAGGGAAGTACAATCCTCCCATTTACGTGAAAGGGGAGGAAAATACAGATGAACAATAGAAATTTCTGCTACATTTAATAATCTGTTTTTCCCACATAAGATATCACAAAATTATTTATAAGATGGCACATATTTAAAAATCTTTTATTGGGGCTCTTGGGTGGCACAGTTGGTTAAGCATTTGACTTGGTTTCAGCTCAGATCATGATCTCGGGGTCCTGGGATTGAGCCCTATCTTGGGCTCCCAGCATAGCGGCGAGTCTGCTTGTCCCTCTCCCTCTTCCTCTGCCCTCCCAAATAAATCAAGAAATCTTTTAAAAAATAATAAAAATATTTTATTATGGGAAATTTCAAATATATGCAAAACAGGATAAGATGGCGAACCCCCAGGTATCCATCACCCATCAGCACACCACTATTTTTAACCACTGAAAAAGTTTCCATTGTACAAAGGAGCTTCTTATTTATCTAAACTCTTATTGGACATTTGAGTACTGCGAAATTTTACCATTATAAATCATACTGCAATGAACAACCTTACTCATAAGTTGTCACTTACTTGGTTATTTCCATATGATAAAATCCCTTTCAGTGACAACTTTCAAACCTATCTTTCTCCCTACCAACTGACGTCCTCGGTCACTGTTCATTCCAAAAGTAAGCAGAGTCCCAAGATAAAGGGAAATACAGGGCAGCAGGTCATGTCTGAGCAAAATGTTTTACAGTTTTTAATAATGCTTTACACATATATATTTCAAGGAAAATATGATTTATACATAAGTTATCAGACTGAACTAAAATATGATTTGGTCCTTACTTTGACAGCACATATACTAAAATTGGACTGATACGGAGAAGATTAGCACACCCGATGTGCAAGGCAAACTCATGAAGTGTTCTATATTTTCATTAATAAACAAACAAACAAATAAATATTTGTGATTCAAGAGTTTAATGTCTCTTAAATGATTATTTAATGAGAAAAATTCTGAATTTCTTCCAAAGCTTCTACTCCCTAATATAAATCCTCTTACTGGAGAGAGTCCTGTGAGTCAGGGCCTTGCAGTTTGATAGAAAGATATGAGTCCTGGTTTCAGACACACACTAACTATAAGCTGTGTGACCTAAGTCAAGTTATTTGACTTTTTCCAAGCCTCTATTTTTTCCATTTGTAGACTGGCAATTCTAACTCACAGGTTCATTGTGAATTATAGGTAACAGGGTGTTTATGAAAGCATCTATTACCATGCCTGGTATAAGATGGGTGCACAATAAAAATTTCATAATTTTTTATCCTTTTTTTCTCTCTTATTTTCAGGTTATACTCAAGGCATGAGTGTTGCAGTGATTTTGAGCAGCAATTTTCATGTTATAGTTCTTAGTGACCATGTGCTTCTTGAGAATATGTCCAGCAATCAATAACATTGTTTTGAAATTAGTGTTTTTCCATGACACCAAAACCAAATTTTGGAAAATTCTTTCAGGTAAGCCCTTTCTTTGGAAAATTCCCATTCCCTGATTTGCAGCAGCCAAGTGCTATTTACCCCAGGACCCAACACCTTTCAAATTGTTATTTTCAATGTTAATAAATGATTTCATTCATTTCCTGTTTTCCTCTGTTCACCAACCTGCCATCAGCAGTCACATGCTGACCTTAAAATAACTGTACTGGTAAACAACTGATTCAGATTATTAGTAGGATATCTGTAATTGTGTTACATAGTCAACCTAGTTGGAAATGAGTAGACATGGCTCCTAGCATCTAGCTGTGTGAATTGTGACTGCAAGTAAAGAATAGGTTTAGGAGGGCCTGGAAAAAAGGGTATCCTAAAATTTGAAAAGATGAGTTCAAGTTTGATAAGAAGCGAAGGCTCTGTTTTACTCTTGTCATATTCTCCAGAGTGGCTGGCACATGGCAAGCACAGAGTAGGAATTAATAAGTACATGTGGGTTGAGTGGATGCCAGGAAGGGAGCAAGTGTTATCCTTCTCCAAATTCAATTTTGCTCAAATATTTTTTCAAGACCCTTCCTATATTTAGTAATTTTCACTATTTGGGCTTTCTTTTCTTCGCCTGTCAAACTTCTCTTTGTATTTCTTACTCTACCTAGTGGCAAGGCTGGCATCTGAGAGTTCAGTAAATGTTTGTTGAATGAACAAAAGGTACAGAAGATCTTCTGCAAAAGATACAAGAAGCTAAACTTTGAATGTTTTGAAAGAGAGAGATTGAGAGAGTGAGGAAGATGGAATGCATGCCATTGTGCGTGGATGGCTACATGTATGATTTTAAAGTGCTCCACTGCAAGATGAGACACCAGATCACTGTTGCACTAAGATGTATACTCACTATTCATGGCTTTCTGATGTTGAAACTTAATTAAGAAAACTTTATGAAGCATTCAAATTTGGTTTCTCAACAGTGATTTTGATGACTTGCGTTGTGTTTTTTTTCATCCTTATTGCTTTCAGATATACATAAATCTTTTCTCTCTCCATTTTTCCCCATGTGTGTGAAATGTGATAGTTTTCAGTATTCTTGGGTTCTTTTGGAATCCAGACTTTTTAAACTTCCTCCACATCTGCTATGAAACTGAATATTGATTAATGTGACCCATAAACCTAACTGGTTAAATGGGGCCATGACCAATTCCTATTCTTGGATTTGTTTAGGAGTTTCTATCATTTTTTCCAATTTCTCTCTTAACTGAGCTTTGTTGTTGTTGTCATTGTTAATGGAAAGATTAAAGGAAAATTATACCGGCAGTAAACTTCTCAAACACATCTGAGGCTTAAATTCCAAGCCTTTTGACCAACATTAATCCAGACTAGGTCACTAACTTTAAGATAAAAATGTTTCTAACCTTGCCACTTCTGCCCTTTAAAAATTACAGAATAATGTGAAAACATATAACACGTAAACATCTCCAAAAGGCAGTGCCCATTTCTTTGAAAGTCTCACATACGACAGAGAATAATTAGCAATAAAATAAGGCTATCATTCAATGATTCCACAGGAAAAAATAATACTTAAGAAGAAAAAATCTGTAACTCTCAAGGGTCTGATATTCTGACTTAGACTAGTAAAAAGATGCTATAAAAGATGGATGCTATGAAGACTGGGAGAGCAATTCAAGTCATACTATTACTTTTTCCCAAACAGAGTAGGATACAGAGTCCCAAGGGGTGCTATTTACAAAAATTCAATGAAACCCTCCATAGTTTGTACAACATGGAGACCTGAATGTATGCAAGCAAATGAGCAGAGGCTTCCTCTAAGTAGCCACTCCCATGAAAGTCTTAATCCCAAAATATTTCCTTGTTAATCTTTGGAATTACCTTAAAGGTCTGTGTTACATTCTTTGGAATATCCTTAATAACTGCAAATAATCCTTCAATGGTGGACTTGACATTTGGAAATATTAAAAATCTTTAGGTACCAAATCTCATATAAATAATAGAACCTGACAAATGTCAAATTTTTTTTTTTGGTTAAAAAAAAGAAATAATTTTGAGGTATTTAGATTAATTTTTCCATGTGACTGAAGTGACTCTGAACATTTTTCCTAAGGAGATAGAAGAAGGTTAGGAGCAAAGGAAGCCTCAATACATGTGGTCTCCTAATGACATAATTTTGAGGATAGCAATATTAATTTGGTTATTTTATATTTTTTCCAAGTCTTGTTTTGTTAATATCACATGCAAAATCTAGTTTGAGTGTCCATATTAGTGTCTTGGTCTCCTCAGAGATGAAATGAGAAGAATATACTCTAAGGAGGCTGTTTCAGAGAATGCGTACCTAAAAAAAAATTTCTCTGGAGATTTCAAATAACAATCCAGATGGAGAATACTTTTGGAAAAACCTCTGTCTTGAGGCAAAGGACTTGATCCCCTACCTGACCCCATTACAAGTTTATCAACACTATGTGAGACAATTCAATATAACCATTTCGCAGAAGGGATGACAAAAGGGAATAATTAAGAGTTAACATGATTCCGAAGGAAGTTGCATTTTACACTTCACCTGTTGATTATACATCAGCAATTCTGCACAAGATTTCCAATTGTGGACAAAATAATCAAACAACCTCTTCTTCTTGATCTTTTTGGTTTCATAACGAACCCAAGGACTAATAAGGCTGAACATGTTAGACTTGCCCCAAAACCAGCATACCACCTCTGCATTTAGAAGGAAAAACCACAAACTCAGAAAATAAAAACAGTCTTTGCACACAGCACAATTAATTCTACCACCTGAGAAGCCTCCCTACTTCCCATTTGCTTCTATTGCAGGTAGAATCTGTTAAGGTTAGTCAGACGCCCGGGGGTGGAGTGGGTGGGGTATGTGTGTCTGTCTTGTGTTGGCTTGTTATTGTCGTGGTGCTCACAGGACCATGGGAGGCAGTGTTGAGTGATCCCTTTTATGTCTAGACAGATATTCATAATGAAATAGATGTCTGGCTCTGGATGTTAACTTCTTAGACTGGAGGTATTTTGGTTTACAAAGGCCCAAATAAGAATGGATGACATTGTCTTGGATAAAGCCACAGAGACTAGGAGGAAAAATGAGCAGGGGATGGAGAGAGGGTAAGGAGATCTCCTGCTGAAAGTTAAAATGACACCTATGGCAGAATAGTGACTATAATAAGAATCCTGTGTGTTAAATCATATTGACCTGGAAAGCATTCTTCAAGTCCAACTTTCCCAGACATCCAAATAACCTGCCTTGATCTTCTGAATGCCCCCAAATGATTGTGAGTTTTCCTAATGACTTGTTTTCCTTTGGCATTCTTAGGACCCTTGATGTTAGCAGAAGCTAGAGCAAGCCTCTGGGGGTTCACATTACACAGTTTCCATGACTATTTTATGAATTTCATCATAAGCAAAGCTAGTTGGACAAAGAATGAGCTCTTCCTTTTTATTTTTACATGCCCCCCCTTCCCAATTTTCCATACTGTGGAATGACATTTGAAAGGAATTTCTCATAACTAATCCATTTCTACCTGTTAATGAAAGTGCATCATCCATTGGTTGCCCAAATTTAATGTCTCTGTGTTATCTAGAAATGAGGATGTGATACAATAAAACAAGTTAAAATAGAGTGAGATGAGGAAATACTTTCTAAAAACTCCTTTTTTTTTCTGTTTTCTCCCCCCTTTTAAGCATTGCCATCATCTGCCTGCCAGGTGGAACTTATTTGGATAATAGAGCACAGATGTACCTTGTTGTACTCAACAGATGAATTCCTGAAAAGCTGCATTTGATAGAATTTTTATAAATTAAATCATATTTTCCTGTAGACTTGCATTATGGTAACAGAAGCCATTATCCACATTTGACTGATCTTCAATTGGCAGAGGCCTCACACTTGGGCTTCAGGTTTCTCAGCCAAATCTTTTTTATGTCAAAAAGTTAATGATCTGGAAATAATAAGCACTTATGTGAGCTAGGGGAGCACTATACTTAAAGGAAATGTGATTGTATTCCTCTGAAAGTAAAGAATCTTTATTTCATGATGTGAATTTTCGCTCAAGGAATCTTAGACTATCAGGAACATCACGGATGATGCAATGCAAGCCTCTCTTTCGTGCAGAAGAGGAAACTGAGGCCCTGAGTGTTTATTCATCTGTGCCAGGGTGCAACAATAAATGAAGGAAAGAATAGCATTTTGAGTTTGGCAGCCTTGAATTCAAATGTTCTCTTCCCAGTGTACTAGCCGTTTGGCTTTGGACAAGCTTCAGAATTTGCCTGACCCAGTGTCCTTATCTTTAAGACAGAGATGGTATTACCCACCTTGAAGGATTGTTGTAAACATTAAATTAGGTAATGTATATAAAGGGATAACATAGTGCCTTGAACACTATAAAAGCTGGATGAATATTTGTCTTCTCATTTCCATTTTCCGGATTTTTTTTTAAAGACCTGTTTTTTTAAAAACGCATTTCTTTTAAAATCGTGAAGGTAATAATGCTTGTTACTAAAATTTAAAGAAAGTAAAGAATATAGAATAAAAATCAAATGGTCCCTTTCCCAAACCCCGAGCTCCTTTCCCCGAACCTTTTTCTAAAGGAAAGCACCATTAACAGTCTGGTTTGCTTTGAATCCTTCCAGATTTTTTTTTTTCACCATCTTTTTAGGTGAAGCAAATCCTATACTAACATCATTTTGAGAAACTTCAAAGAGTCTTTGTATCAGTCTATTGCCATAAAAATGCTGTGTAACAACCACCACAAAATCTCAGTGATATGCAATCATTAGTATTTATTTCTTACTCCTACATCTGAGGATCAGGTGGGTGGTTCTGCTGATGTTAGGTACATTTGGCCTCCAGGCTCTCAGCAGGAATTTCCTGCTCAAGCCTGCTCTACAGGTGGGGGTTGGCTGAGGTTTCAGTGCAGGTCTGTTGCATGTGCTTCTCATTCTTCTGAGACCATCAGGGTACATGAGGCATGTTCTTCTCAGGGCAGAGGTTGGACATTCCCTGAGAGATGAGTGGAAACTAGTGATGTCTCCTGAGGACAAAGTACACAATGGGCTCACTTTTACTCTGGCACAAATTCCATTAGCCAAAGCAAGTCATCTGGCTAACCCCACCAAAAGTAGGAAGGGAAGTAACTCCATTCCTAGAGAAAGGAGCTATCAAGTCCCATGGCAAATGGCATGGCCAGAAGGAAGAGTGAACAGTGGGGAACAATGGTGCAGTCCTCTGTAGTCACAGCAAGGGCAAATCCATTGGAAAGCAGAACATATACCCCTTGTCCCTACAGCACTAGTGTAAACGCCTGGTGGGCAAGGACAATGATTGTTTTGTTCCTTGTTCTACTTCCATCAAACTTGGAGATTGGGGAAAAAAACAATTGGTATTGAGTAACTATTTGTTGAATGAAGATAGAGAATTCTGGTCCAGGAGAGTCCAGGAAACAAAACCAGGACTATTAACCCCAAATGTTATTTGTATGTGTTTGTGAAGTTACCTCTTTTCCTTCATACATCAACAGCATTTATAAAAATGGGAAGCTGCCGCCAGTATTTAGAGCAGGCCAAAGGTTCCTCAGAAGGCCCTCTGTCAGTCAGTGTAATTTTTATGCCTGTATAAGCCTTCACTTAATTGCTCTGGTCTGACCATCTGAGAATGACAAACCCATCAGTAACATGTGGAAATAAAGAATGAATCCACAGCTTGCCGTTAAATGTCAGCAGCATGGCTATGGTGTTGGCCTGAAATTTAGATATGGTTCCAACCCAATTGTCTTTTATAATTTGTTGTGTTAACAGATAGAAAAACAGTCAAATGAACATCGTGGGGTCCTCTGAAGGACAACCAGCCCACTGAGGCTGTGGAAAGGACCTGTTTCTGAGCAGGGAGGAGAGGAGGCTGGCTGGGGAAGCTGGAAGCTGGTGCCTTGCCTCTAGCACTTGTGCTGGGATCCCAGGGAACATCCTCGATAGTGCTTCCATTCCCCTCCCCCACTCCACTCAGGTTTACCTCAGGGCCATCCAGTCCTCTCTGTGTTATTTCACATTATCGTTCAGATAATCATAGTGTATTTACATAATTAGCCTAATTGTGGGTAACTGTGTGCCGGCACTGTGTAATTATGAAACCTAGCCTCCAACACTGTGGCACAATCTGAAGGCAAAAGACACTGTACATGCAAAGCAGCCACTTGATCCTTCTTCTCATTCAGGGATTTTTTTCCTTTCAAGGTGCCAGAAAGAAAGAACAGGACTCTTTGTAATCCCATTATCTGCAAAACAAGTCCCCTGACAAGCATTTCTCAGAGTTTTGGCACCAGAAGTCAAAACCAAGTGTAGGGGGAATGTTACGTCATCTCTGGAACTGGAGAGGGTTTCCTTCCCACACTGAGGAGCAAAGGGTCAGATTGCAATCTTGGGGTGGATCCCCTCACCCAGGGCAGTCTCACTGAAGGTGATTTTGAACTAAGGCTCTGTATACACTATCTTTATTACAGGTTCATTAGCATGAGTTTGGGGATGATGGGAGGGTCTCTTCTCTCCCAGATCACCTCTGGTATCAGCACCCACAAATGCCATTGTCTGGACCTTATATGGCCATAACAACAACTCTGTGTTGAGTGTTTAAAATCTGCCGGCCAACTGCTGTGCTGAACATTGGCATGCATTATCTTATGGAACCTTAACACTGCTCTTGATGAATAGGTAGCTTCAGCTGAGATTCCAAAAAGTTAAGCAAGTTGATCAAATTCCCACAGCCAGGGAATAGCTTCACAGGAATTTTTTTTATTATAATTATATTTTTTATTATATTATGTTAGTCACCATACAGTACATCCCTAGTTTTTGATGTAAAGTTCCATGATTCATTACTTGTGCCTAACACCCAGTGCACAATGCAACGCGTGCCCTCCTTAATACCCATCACCAGTCTATCCCATTCCCCCACCCCCCTCCCCTCTGAAGCACTCAGTTTGTTTCCCAGAGTCCATAGTCTCTCATGGTTCATTCCCCCTTCTGTTTACTCCCCCCCTTTCTTCTTCCCTGTCTTCTCCAGTCCCGTCCATGTTGCAACAAATGTTGAGAAATCGTTCTTTTTGATAGCCGAGTAATATTCCATTGTATATATGGTCCATATCTTCTTAATCCAGTCATCTGTTGAAGGGCATCTTGGCTCCTTCCATGATTTAGCTATTGTGGACAAGGCTGCTATGAACATTGGGGTGCATATGGCCCNTATAACACCCAGTGCACCATGCAATACGTGCCCTCCTTACTACCCATCACCAGTCTATCCCATTCCCCCACCCCCCTCCCCTCTGAAGCACTCAGTTTGTTTCCCAGAGTCCATAGTCTCTCATGGTTCATTCCCCCTTCTGTTTACTCCCCCCCTTTCTTCTTCCCTGTCTTCTCCAGTCCCGTCCATGTTGCAACAAATGTTGAGAAATCGTTCTTTTTGATAGCCGAGTAATATTCCATTGTATATATGGTNTATATATGGACCACAGCTTCTTAATCCAGTCATCTGTTGAAGGGCATCTCGGCTCCTTCCACGATTTAGCTATTGTGGACAATGCTGCTATGAACATTGGGGTGCATATGGCCCTTCTCTTCACTACGTCTGTATCTTTGGGGTAAATACCCAGTAGTGCAATTGCTGGATCATAGGGTAGCTCAATTTTTAACTTTTTAAGGGACCTCCACACTGTTTTCCAAAGTGGCGGTACCAACTTGCATTCCCACCAACAATGTAGGAGGGATCCCCTTTCTCCACATCCTCTCCAACATTTGCTGTTTCCTGCCTTGTCAATTTTTGCCATTCTAACTGGCGTAAGGTGGTATCTCAATGTGGTTTCAATTTGAATTTTCTGATGGCTAATGATTTTGAACACAGGCATTTGAACCCACATTCCCTTAAGCCCAGAGCCCTTGCTCACACACCATGATTTGGGATGGAGGGTTATCCACCTGTGCACCTTTATTTTTAATATTTACTCACATGCTTACTTTCCTTGGCTGCTTACAGGGTGGGTGGGGATTAAGAACTGGTGTCAGTGGGGGCAGGGATCACATTGAGACAATGCACTGGTTACCACTAGGTGGGAACGGGAGGGAAGGATGAGGATGAAGCTTTCAAGGAGAAGGTAATGTGGGATGAAGAAAATCAGTTGTACCAGCAACTAGACTCGGTGTCATGTGTACAAGACTGAACCATAAGCTTCCCCAGAGTCTTCTTCACTGGGGCAACATGCTTCTGTCTCTATCACCAACTCTCAGAAAAGTCCTAGGACTCCAAGAGATGCTCAATAGATACTAGTCAAATAAACAAAACTCCTGGGTGGAGGGTGGAGTAACAGACTCAGACAACCACAGGGTCCGAGTGGTTATGAAAGTGAATGATGCTGGCCGGATTAAAGACAAATAGCTTAAGGTGACAAATGCTAATAGGGACAAAGTCCCAGAGAGTATGTGTGTGACTTCCCAAAGTCACAAACCCAGTGAGTAGCAGACTATAAATAGCACCTGGGTCCCCTGACCTTCTGTCCAGAATTCTTTTACATTACCGCGGCTACTCAAGCTCACAGGTGTGTACTTCTTCCATCCACCATCACAGATCTATTGAATTTAATCCATTGCTTTCATTTTACAATGGGGAAACCAAGGCCAAGAGAAAGAAAGGAGCTTGCCCTGGATCATATAGGAGGTAAGTGGCACAGCCAGGCTTCCTGGGTCTCAGCCTAGCACTCTTTCTACTGATCATGGGGTCTCATATATACCCAGAAAGTACCCTGACTTTGAGGGCAGCCAAAAGTCTGTGAGAATTCATTAGGCTGTTTTTCTACATGTAAATCAGGGTACATTTTTTTATTACAACTGGGGAAGTAAAATGCTGTGAACCCAAAAGTTATGTTTATATTAAAGATGGTTCCTTCATAGCTTCAGAGAATGTTAGATCTGGAAGGGCCTTTAGAGAACAAAAGAGCTGCTATCCTCATACTACAGATGAGGAAACTGAGGTTAGTTTTGGAATTAATGAGGAATATTTTTGTCATTTACATTATGGTTTGTCAATGTCATTCAGAATCTAGAGAAGCTGAGACAAAGAGCAGAAGCCTAGTAGACAGAAGCTACTCCTCATCCACTGCAGTGAATCCCTTCTTACTCACCAATGCCCCCTTCCTCTGGAGCATTTAGGGAAGAGTAATCGCCAGCACAGATGGAACAAAGTTTCCTAAAGGAACGCTAGCAGCAGTAGATGATGCCCACTGTCTTTGCTCCTGCGTGAAGGGGCAAAGAGTTTGTCCTCATAGAGGATGTTCTTCAATGCTTAAGAGAAGGTAATCATTCCAGGAAGGCAGAGCCTTGAGCTACGCTTTGAGAAGAAAACTGAGAACCAGGAAAATTTATAGCAAGTGCTCCTGCAAGCTTTCTGCATTATCAAATGGTCAACTGGGAACCTTGAATGGTGAGACCTGTACTGGAAACTCAGAAGCCCATGGGGCCAGCAGGTATAAAAAGGAAGGAAATTGAGGGTGTTTGTCCCATCCCATTGTCAGATCCAGTGATTTTAGCACTATCAGCTTTTCTTTCTTCCTTTCTTTCTTCTTTCAAGAGAAGCTAAACACCTGATTTTTGAAAATTAGTGACTAATTACATTAAAAAATGCAGCGTAGGGCAAAAACCAAAATGAAATCCCACATCTGAGGTCAGAGTTGGCTGCTGGCTTGCCGTCTTGGAATCTCAGTTTTAGAGCTTAGCTGAGCTGACCAACCAGAGCAGAGGTTGAGTCCTGGGGGGCTAAGCTAGGAAAAAAAAGAGCAAGATGTGTGGGAAGTTCACTTGGAGCCTCCATAGACAGACAAACTGTTTTGAAGATCCAGCTCTTCTTTCCTCCTAGGAAGAAAATATAATACCTGTGCTGGAGACGGTGCCATTATACAGAAATAGCCCTAGTTTAGGAGACAGGAGTAATGGTCCTGATGCCTTCAGTTTTTGCTTTATGACCATAAATCATTCCCCTCTCTGACCCTTTAAGCCATAAAGTGAGGCCCTTAGGGGCACCTGGGTGCCTCAGTTGGTTAAGCCTCCAGCTCTTGATCTTGGCTCGGGTCATGATCTCAGGGTTGTGAGATTGAGCCTGGGGTCGCTTAAGACTCGCTCCCTCTCCCTCTGCCCCTCCCTCACCCCACTCTCTTTCCTTCTCTAAAAATAATAATAATAAAATAAATAATAAAAATATAAAAACTTAAAAAAAAGTGAAGCCCTTTATCCTGCCTTAATTGTCTCACAGGTTTATTGGAGATCAAATCAGATAATGCTGTGAAAGTACTTAGTAGTCTGTAACATGTTATGCAAACCAAAGGGAGTCTTAAAAGTCTGTGAATCAACTTTTTATATGAGAAATTGGGGATACAATGGAAAAAGCACAGATTTTGAGTCAGATAAAACATGGATTCAAATTCTGGATTCTCCACCACCAACTATACTGTCTTGAGCAATGTTTCTCTGTTTTAAAGCTCAGTTTTCTTGACAAAAATGGGATAATAGTGTTTATATAATGTTTTTGTGAGGATTAAATGAAACTATGTATGTAAATAATGCTCATAGTATATAGAGCAAGCTACTTCCAGAAAATAGAAGAGTAGGAATCTAAAGTATAGATCCCGGGGTAATTGAAGGGAGTAGGGACAACCAGAAAGGTAGTCAAGACTAGTTTACATTCCTCAGGAGTTTGCTTTATTCTGTAGACCATGGGATGCCATACAAAGGCTTGACACAGGGAAAAACATGGTCAGACTCACTCTGTAGAAAGAACTTTCTGGTTGGAGCATGGAGGACAGAAGTGAGAGGAGTTGTAGTAGAGGCAGAGAGACCCAGTAGCTGATGAACTAGGGCCATGGTGTGAGAAGGAGTGGAGTCAGGGAAGACTGGATAAACTAGACTGGAAGGACTAATGCTGCCTTTGAATTATACCTCTGTAAGACAGAGAAATTTCACCATATTATATCTGGGGGAAACATTTCCTTTACCCAACGGGACTGCCTTAAAACCACCATTATTCCGGTCAGTGAAGAAGAATGTAGGAGGCTTTAATTGGCTTCCTGAGTAGACCAATTTTTATTATTAAGTTGGTTGACCAGGGAGACCAGTGGTAATAGATCCCATCTTACTAACTTCTGTCTGTGTCTCTCCTTCTGGTAGTCTCTTTCGAAATAATAGTATGTGACTACAATATGTTCCATCATTCTAAAATAAAGTCAAAATGATTTTATTTTACTACGAAACTTAAAGCAATTAGGCATCATTAGGAAGACCAAAAGGGATTATATTAAAGTTTGATAGTAAAATGTTAACATCTGTTCTGGTCTCAGGCTTTATTGAACTTTCCAAACTTTCAGATGAAGAAATATCAAACTAAAGCGAAAGACCCTGAATGAATAAAATAACTTTGTCTCCTTGGAAATTCTGAAAGAGAATGGGAGACAAATTCTATCTTCAGGGAGAGATAAAAAGAGAAGTGTTAAAAAGAGTTTTCTGCACTGCATATATGAAGGGCCCCATTTAGGGTTGCTCTGTGCCACTTAATTTTGTTTTAGAGGGAAAAACGTTGCCCGCCTAGTTCTTAGGTTCCAGTTCCCAAGCTGTAGCAATCAAAGTCCAATACAAAACAGATGGCCTCTCAAATGGAGTAATTTAGGAGGATTTAATGAGGGGATTATTACAAAGGTTTGATAGGATTAAGGAAAACCAACAAGAAATGGTGAAGCACCTTGCATCTAGTAACAGCCCTTGGTACAAATGTTAGGAAGAGGAAATAGATCCAAAACTTCTTTCAGTCAAAACAAGATCAGTTCTTCAATTTTAGTATGTGAATGGCCTCTCACATGGACAGAGTGGGTTGGTATTAATTAACTTATACTCAGGATATTTGAGACTAAGCAATAAAGGTCTTCTAGATGCTAGAGTCTGGGCATACATTTAGGTTAGTTAACATTCTTTTATCACTATTCTTTAAAGCCAACAGCAATCTTTACTTTGAATGTTTACCTCATAATGTTTTGCTAGACAAGAGTTGAAGGAAGAACAGAGCTAATCTGTATTTTCCCCCAGGAGAATATAAGCTTCACAAGGACAAGGACCTTTGTCTTTATTGTATCCTACCATATCTCAGCTTCTAGCTCATAACAAACACTCGGTATGGATTTCCTCGTGGTAAATGAATGAAAAACTCATCTTGAAAAAAAATAAATTAAGAAATTAAGAGACCTCTTGGAACCATAGCAGTTGAAAATTTCCTATTTACAGTTCCCAAAAATGTATGTTGAATTTTTTATAGTCTTTTTGGGAGTTTAAGGAGCTATGTCCAGATAACATCCAGAGATACTGAGTTTTTCTGAAATTGTCTCCAAAACTTTGGCCCTGACCTGTATCAGAGATGTGTTTGTGGATGTGCCATCTGGAAGGCAGAGACTTAGGTCTTGGCTCTGGGGCCATGGCTCCCAGGGGAGGAGAGTTGAGCATTGTTCACCATGTAAGAATGCCAGTGTGTCTGTCGGCACCAGCCTGAGGGAAGTGTCCTGGCTCCACGGTTGGACTACCCTTCTTTCTGGGCCCTCAAACTGTCTTCCTTTTGTGCAGATTTTATTTTAAGATTTGCTGAAGATCAAATTATGTGTTTCATCTGAATTGCTAGTTTAAAACTGCTATTTGTTTTTAGTCTGGTCTATGATAAAAAAAAAAAAAGATTGGATTCAGATGGTTGGATTTGGTTACCAATTCATCAAATTACAGGTATTGGTTGCAAGTTACTACACCTTAGCATCTGATACCCTCAAGATGTTTAAATAGACACTATCTCATTTCTCTAGGGGGCTAGCATTCCATAGCCAATGTATTTCCTAGCTAGTTGCTTCCCAGATAAGCAACATTAGAAAAATATTTAATGAGAGTCATTTGTTTTTATTTTAACAATAACATAAAATGTGGTTAAAAGGTCTTTAAAGGAAAAATAACCCACTGATAATTCCCATACTATGTTTGTTTCTTATGTCATGTTTCTTTCTAAAATTTGTTCACCTACATGAGTATTTTACATAATTAAAAATCATACTGTTCTAAATTTTATTTCTCTTTTCTACTTAATCTTATGCTATAAATACCTTTTATGATCTTATGTGTACCTTAATTTACTTACCTATTCCCCTGTGTTGGACAAGTAGGTTCTTTCTCTTTTTTTTTATTTTAATTTTATTTTTTAATGTAATCTGTACCCCCAATGTGGGGCTCAAACTCATGACCCCTAGATTAAGAGTCACATGCTCTACAGCAAGGCACCCCCAAGTAGGTTATTTCTAATTCTTTTGTTACTAAGGTAGAAGTAGAAAGAGCATGTTAATTCAAAGTTGGACAAAATTATTCTGTTAAAGTATTTCCAAAAGCTAAATATACAGAGGACGAATTGCTATGCCAGATGAGAAAGATTTGAAATGTGACAGTCCTCTGATTGCTAATGTTATTCTGCTCATCTGGCTGTCTAGGCAGTTGTCCTGTCTCTCTCGCACTGCTCTATTTGTACGCTATGGGTGGACATTACTTGGGTTCAAAACATCTGCCACTGAATGCATGTTATTAATATTTTCCCATATCTGGTTTGGGTGAATGAGAGATACTTGTTGTTAAGTCGCATGTGTTACATCAGAATAACCTAGCTTATGCTGACTGATACACATGTAAATTTGTCTGAACAAACTCTCAAAGTATATTTGGAGGAATAAAGAGTATTAACATTCTTAATGACACTTGATATGTGTGCTGACTCCTTCTTCAAACATACTGTGTAAAAACTTTTCAAAACCCAGTGACTTGGGGCGCCTGGGTGGCGCACTCATTAAGTGTCTGCCTTCGGCTCAGGGAGTGATCCCGGAGTCCTGGGATCGAGCCCCACATCAGGCTCCTCCGCGGAGCCTGCTTCTTCCTCTCCCACTCCCTCTGCTTGTGTTCCCTCTCTCGCTGGCTGTCTCTCTCTCTGTCAAATAATTAAATAAAATCTTAAAAAAAAAAAAACCAGTGACTAAACACAATGATCATTTAATCTCATGGATCTGCTATTGGGTACATCCAAGCTGGGTTCAACTTGGCTGACTCTACGTATCTCTCATGCTCCTCCCAACAATAGTAGGTTACCTTAGGCATGTTTTTCTGAAGATGGTAAAAAGCATCATAGTTCAGGCTCACTGCCACTGGATCACGCCCTTCTGAGGTTTGTCCACTTCTCAGCACACCATGGCCAGGCCACTTCTCCTGCTGGCCACCCTGGCCCTGGGCCTGGCTGTGAGCCCCAGGACTGGTGGAAGCAAGTCTCCAATGGTGGGCACCCCAAGGGATGCCAAAGTCAACAAGGAGGGCATGCAGCAGGCACTGAACTTCACCCATACCACAGACTGCAGGTGGTGCATACCTGTAAGCAGGTGATGACTGGGATGAACTACTTCTTAGACTTGGAGATTGGCCAAACCAGATGTACCAGTTCCAGGCCAATTTAGACAGCTGTCTCTTCTATGACTAGCTACACCTGATGAGAAAAACACTCTGCTCTTTCCAGAAATACACTGTCCACTGGCTGGGCAAGACCTTCATGGTGAAGCCCAGTTGCCAAAATACATAGAGGATCTGTGACAGGCTGGGCCCCTCTGGCCCCATTCTCCCACCTCCTTCCCCCTTAGAGCTCCTAAGCCTTGGAAGGGTGGCCCTGCCCAGGAGGACGTCCTCTCATTATGCTGGTCTGGTAGACTAATAGAGAAGGGTTCTGGGGCATTTTTTGAGTTAAATGACTTCTTTTAATTGCTTTCCAGATGCACCAGTATACCAGTATGTAGTGCTCTGTCTCTAAATCAATAAAAAGTAACACCAGCTAAAAAAAAAAAAAAAAGAAGAAGAAGCAGCAGCATCATAGGTCATACCCTATTTCTATCACCCTTGCTAATACTCCATTAGTGAAAACAATTCACAAGGCTGACCCTAAAGTCAGGGTCAGGGACATGCACTCCACCTCTAGAGGGGGCGACCAAGGGGAGGGGAGAAAAATTGGGACTGATCACCCAAACTACCAAAATATATAATGACGTAGTACTTACTAAACATAGTACCAGATTGTTTTTCTACTGTTTCCATAAGCCTGGAATATTCCTACAATTTTAGTATCTGTAGATGTTATCACCGATGCTTTCTTCATGCTCATTTAATGAGTGTAAAATAGTATTTCTGTGTTACTTTACTTTTTATTTCTTTAAATAACAATGAGAATCACTTTCCCCAGATACTTCATTTGTACTTCAGTGGGGACAGTTCTGGAATGAAAAAATGTTCCTTTCTTCTTAAAATGTTGTCATTGTAGCTGGATGTTTCAAATATTACAGTTATCCAATGGGAGGATTGCAGCTTTTCTTATTGCTGGACTCATCTCTGGTCACAAATCCTGTTTGAAGACTCCTTTCAACTTCTTAAGAACTGACCTGACCAAGAATTGCCCTCTAGGTGGGATATTTCACCAGGCATGGCCGCTTAAGTTTCCTGAGTTTTTTGAAGCAAAAATTCATAAACTTCATCTTTATAGAGATACTGATAGTGCCTGACACGTAGTGGAATTGAATAAAATGGAATGGTCTGAGCTGTGCTGGTCTTGACCAAGTTTAGAAAAATATATTTGGGTTAATTTTGAGCTATTCAAATACCAGTCTTCATTCATTGGCCTCAAGGAATCAATATCTCAGTGTTCCCAGTGTTGTAGTACAAGAACGGCTTTTAACTCTATTGGAGAATTTTGTTTCCCTACAACATTCTGCTTCCTTCTCATGAACTCTAATCTGGTGAAGACTAGTATAAACATCTAAAGTATAACTAATTCACCTTATGAGTTACACAATGCTTTTCCCTTAGCTACATACACATTTCCAACCTGTTCACATCCCAGACATCTAGACTCATATATCCAGCTACCTACCTAATATTTTTACTTGATTTTCTAACAGACATTTTAAATTTCACATGTCAAAAATTGGGCTCTTAGCTTTTCCCATTTCAGTAAATGACAATTCCATCCTTCCAGTTGCTGAGGATGGAAACCTTGGGGTCATATGTTACTCTTTCCCTCACACACCATATCTAATCCCATATCAAATGCCCTGCTTTTCCTTCAGAATAGAACCAGAATCTGACCACTCATCACTACACCCACTGCTACTAACCTAGGTCAATTGCAGTTATTTCTCACCTAAAATAGACCCAAAGAATCTCTTTGTTTTCATTCTCTTTTTTAAAATAATCTTACTTTATTTTTTTCATCATGATAAGTGTACACTTTAACCCCCATCACCTATTTCACTCATTCCCCCCACCCACCTCCCCTCTGGTAACCATCAGGTTGTTCTCTATAGTTAAGAATTTGAATCTTGGTTTCTTTCTTTCTTTCTCTCTCTCTCTTTTTCCTTTGTTCCTTTGTTTTGTTTCTTAAATTCCACATATGAGTGAGATCATATGGTATTTGTCTTTCTCTGATGGACTTATTTTGCTTAGCATTATATTCTCTAGCTCTATCCATGTTGTTGCAAATAGCATGATTTCATTCTTTTTGATGGCTAAATAATATTCCTGTGTGTGTGTGTGTGTGTGTGTGTGTGTGTGTGTGTGTGTGACCTCTTCTTTATCCATTCGTCTATCAGTGGACACTTGGGGCTGCTTCCATAATTTGGCTATTGTAAATAATGCTGCTATAAACATAGAGATGCATGTATACCTTTGAATTAGTGTTTTTGTATTGGGGGGTGGTAAACACCCAGTGGTGCAATTCCTAGATAATAGAGTAGTTCTATTTTTAATATTTTGAGGGAGCTTCATACTGTCTTCCACAGTGGCTTATCAGGTTGCATTCCCACCAACAGTGTAAGAGGGCTCCATTTTCTCCATATTCTCACCAGCACCTGTTGTTTCTTGTGTTGTTGATTTTGGCCATTCTGACAGGTGTGAGGTAATAACTCATTGTAGCTTTGGTTTGGATTTCCCTGATGATGAATGATGTTGAGCATCTTTTCATGTGTCTGTTGGCCATCTGCATATCTTCTTTTAAGAAATGTCTCTTCATGTCTTCTATCCATTTTTTAATTGGATAATTTGGGTTTTGTGTATCGAGTTGTAGGATTTCTTTATATATTTTTGTTACTAGCCCTTCATCATATGTTATTTGAAAATATCTTCTTCCATTCTGGAGGTTGCCATTTAGTTTTGTTGATCTTTGTTTTCAGCGAAGGCCCCCAGTCCTGTTCTCAACACAGCAGCCAGAGTCATCCTTCGGAAACCTAAATCACATCATACCACTTTTTGCTCAAAATCCTTCACCAGCTTTCTACTTCACTCTGATTTATTGCAAAAATCTGTACAGTGAAGAGACATTATCTGTCTCCCTCTCCCATCTCTTAGAAATATCTCTTACTTCTTTCCTCATGGCTTACCCCTCTCTCCATATTGGCCCTCCTGTGGTTCTGTGAACATTCCAAGAATGATTCTGTTCCAAAGCTTTTTGCTCTTGTCTTTTTCTTTGCCTTATCTTAGCTGTTCTCTCAGATATCCTTCTTCACTTCCTTAAGAATTATTATGTTAGAGGCCTTCCCTAACCATTCTTGGAGTCCCTACGTTCTTTACTCTATTTTGTTTTTATTCCTGGCACTGGAATTCATTCCACCATCTGATGCAATATATATTCTCTTGTTCGTTGTCTGTCTCATTCACTAGATTGTCAGTTCCATGTGGGAGCAGGGACTTTGTTTTGTTCACTACTGTATCTTCCGTTCCTAGGTCAGGTATACAGCATGTTCTCAGTAAGTATTTGATAAAAGAAAGACTGAATAAATACATTGAAATTCTTCAGTGAAATATCATTTTCTGGAACTTCTTTTTCTTCTGATGCAAGCCTATGGAAATTACCTGGTGGCCCTATAAACTGATAACAAGAAAATCATAGATCAGTTAAATCCCTGTTCAGAAGATGAGTTCTATTACTTATATCTGCATAGGGCTTGGTTTGCCACTCAGAGAGATCACTTTCTTTTCTTACTTTCTTGAATTCTGATAATTTCTTTGTGACTAATGGAGGTTAAAACTTTTTTCTAAAGTTCTTTGTTGAGTAAAGTATTATAATAAAGTCACGGAGCTAGCATTGAAGAAATTGCTGAGTATTTTCATAGACATCTGCCCACACAGTGACTATGATAAAATCATTGAAGGAATACTGGAAGAACAACTAAAAGTCCTTGAGATAAAATAGGATTGAAAAGGGTACATATCTGATTTGAGCAAGTGAATGAATGAATTGTCAATTGATTTATTGAAGGCTGTTTTTTTTTTTCCATATGAGAGATGTCTATGATGTTTTAAATCCTACAGTGATGGCCAAGGATCCTTTTTTCTTTCTTCCCCACCCTTCATTCTCCACACTATGTCCTCCAAAATAATATTCTCTTCTTTGCCCGCAAGCTTTTTCTCTTGCTTTTCACCATGCCTGAATACTTATGTTTTCTTTTCCATCTTACTCCTATTCATCCTTCACCTTAGACATCATTTCCTGTGCATGTAGGAGGGGTCCTGGACCTCTTCTTTTTTTTTTTTTTAATTTTATTTTATTATATTGTGTTAATCACCATACAGTACATCCCCAGATTCCGATGTAAAAGTTTGATGCTTCATTAGTTGCGTATAACACCCAGTGCACCATGCAATACGTGCCCTCCCTACTACCCATCACCAGGCTATCCCCTTCCCCCACCCCCTCCCCTCTGAAGTCCTCAGTTTGCCTCTCACAGTCCATAGTCTCTCATGTTTCATTCCCCCCTCTGATTACCCCCCTTTTCTTTATCCCTTTCTTCCCCTACCGATCCTCCTAGTTCTTATGTTCCATAGATGAGAGAAATCATATGATAATTGTCTTTCTCTGCTTGACTTATTTCACTTAGCATTATCTCCTCCAGTGCCGTCCATGTTGCAGCAAATGTTGAGAATTCGTTCTTTCTGATAGCTGAGTAATATTCCATTGTATATATGGACCACAGCTTCTTAATCCAGTCATCTGTTGAAGGGCATCTCGGCTCCTTCCATGATTTGGCTATTGTGGACAATGCAGCTATGAACATTGGGGTGCATATGGCCCTTCTCTTTACTACGTCTGTATCTTTGGGGTAAACACCCAGTAGTGCAATGGCTGGGTCATAGGGTAGTTCAATTTTTAACTTTTTAAGGGACCTCCACACTGTTTTCCAGAGTGGCTGTACCAACTTGCATTCCCACCAACAATGTAGGAGGGATCCCCTTTCTCCACATCCTCTCCAACAATTGTTGTTTCTTGCCTTGTCTATCTTTGCCATTCTAACTGGCGTAAGGTGGTATCTCAGTGTGGTTTTGATTTGAATTTCCCTGATGGCTAATGATTTTGAACATTTTTTCATGTGTCTGTTAGCCATTTGTATGTCTTCATTGGAAAAGTGTCTGTTCATATCTTCTGCCCATTTTATGATTTGTTTATTTGTTTCTCGTGTATTGAGTTTGAGAAGTTCTTTGTAGATCTTGGATACCAGTCCTTTATCTGTGGTGTCCTTTGCAAATATATTCTCCCATTCCGTGGGCTGTCTCTTAGTTTTTTTGACTGTTTCCTTGGCTGTGCAGAAGCTCTTTATCCTGATAAAGTCCCATAAGTTCATTTTATCTTTTATTTCTCTTGCCTTTGGAGATGTGTCGTGAAAAAGGTTGCTCTGGCCGATGTCATAGAAGTTGTTGCCTATGTTCTCCTCTAGAATTTTGATGGATTCCTGTCTCACATTGAGGTCTTTCATCCATTTGGAGTTTATTTTTGTGTATGGTGTGAGAGAGTGGTCAAGTTTCATTCTTTTGCATGTAGCTGTCCAATTTTCCCAGCACCATTTATTGAAGAGACTGTCTTTTTTCCACCGGATGTTTTTTCCTGCTTTATCAAAGATTAGTTGCCCAAAGAGCCGAGGGTCCATTTCTGGGTTCTCTATTCTGTTCCATTGGTCGATGTGTCTGTTTTTGTGCCAGTACCATGCTGTCTTTGTGATCACAGCTTTGTAGTACAGCTCGAAATCCGGCATTGTGATGCCCCCAGCTTTGTTTTTCCTTTTCAACAGTTCCTTGGAGATTCGGGGCCTTTTCTGGTTCCATACAAATTTAAGGACTATTTGTTCCAGTTCTTTGAAAAATGTCCTCGGTATTTTGATCGGGATAGCATTGAAAGTGTAGATTGCTCTGGGTAGTATGGACATTTTAACTATGTTAATTCTTCCAATCCATGAGCATGGAATATTTTTCCATCTTTTTATGTCTTCCTCAATATCTTTCAAAAGTGATCTATAGTTTCTAGCATATAGGTCCTTTACGTCTCTGGTTAAGTTAATTCCAAGGTAACGCATGGTTTTTGGTGTTATTGTAAATGGGATGGATTCCCTAATTTCTCTTTCTTCAGTCTCGTTATTCGTGTATAGAAATGCAACTGATTTCTGGGCATTGATTTTGTATCCTGCCACCTTACTGAATTGTTCTATAACTTCTAATAGTTTGGGAGTGGATTCCTTTGGGTTTTCCATATAGAGTATCATGTCATCTGCAAAGAGAGACAGTTTGACTTCTTCTTTGCCGATTTGGATACCTTTGATCCCTTTTTGTCTTCTGATTGCTGTTGCAAGGACTTCTAGTACTATGTTGAATAATAGTGGCGAGAGTGGGCATCCTTGTCGTGTTCCTGATCTTAAGGGAAAGGCTTCCAGCTTTTCCCCATTGAGAATAATGCTTGCAGTAGGCTTTTCATAGATGGCTTTTATGAGATTGAGAAATGTACCCTCTATTCCTACACTCTGAAGGGTTTTAATCAGGAAAGGATGCTGTATTTTGTCAAATGCTTTTTCTGCATCAATTGAGAGGATCATATGGTTCTTGAGTCTTTTCTTGTTGATATGATGTATCACATTGATTGATTTGCGAGTGTTGAACCATGCTTGCATCCCAGGTATGAATCCCACTTGGTCATGATGGATAATCCTTTTAATGTACTGTTGGATTCTATTAGCAAGGATCTTGTTGAGGATTTTGGCATCCATATTCATTAGAGAAATCGGTCTGTAATTCTCCTTTTTGAGGGGGTCTTTGCCTGGTTTGGGGATCAAGGTAATATTAGCCTCATAGAATGAGTTTGGTAGCTTTCCTTCTGTTTCTATTTTTTGAAATAGCTTTAGGAGAATAGGTATTATTTCTTCTTTGAATGTTTGGTAGAATTCCCCAGGAAAACCGTCTGGGCCTGGAGTTTTATTATTTGGAAGGTTGTTTATCACTGACTCAATTTCTTCATAGTTAATTGGCCTATTTAAGAAATCTATTTCTTCCTGTTTCAGTCTTGGTAGTTTATAGGTTTCCAGGAAGGCCTCCATCTCTTCCAGATTGTTTAGTTTTTTGGCATATAGCTGTTGATAAAAGTTTCTAATAATCCTTGCAATTTCAATGGTGCTGGTCGTGACCTCTCCCTTTTCAGTCATAATTTTAATAATCTCAGTCCTTTCTCTTTGTTTTTGGACAAGTTTTGCCAGTGGTCTATCAATTTTATGGATTCTCTCAAAGAACCAGCTTCTAGTCCTGTTGATCTGCTCTACTGTGGTTCTGGTCTCTAATTCATTGATTTCTGCTCTAATCTTGGTCAACTCCTTCCTTGTCAGTGGGTTAGGCCTGTCCCTCTGTTGCTGTTCCAGTTTCTTGAGGTGAGAATATAGAAACTGCATTTTAGATTTTTCTATTCTTTTGAGTGAGGCTTGGATGGCTATGTATTTCCCCCTTAGGACTGCCTTTGCAGTATCCCATAGGTTTTGGACCGTTGTGTATTCATTCTCGTTGGTCTCCATAAATTGTTTAATTTGTTTTTTGATTTCCTGGTTTATCGAGTCATTCTTGAGCAGGATGGTTCTTAGCCTCCAAGTGTTTGAGTTTCTTCCAGGTTTTTCCTTGTGGTTGAGTTCCAATTTCAGAGCGTTGTGGTCTGAGAATATGCAGGGGATAATTTCAATCTTTTGGTATTGGCTGAGACCTGTTTTGTGTCCCAGAGCATGATCTATTCTTGAGAATGTTCCATGGGCATTTGAATAGAATGAGTATTCTTTGGTTCTGGGGTGTAGTGTTCTATATATATCTATGAGGTCCAACTCGTCGAGTATGGCATTCAAAGCCTTTGATTCTTTGCTTAGTTTTTGCCAGGGTGTTCTGTCTATTTCTGATAGTGGGGTGTTGAGGTCCCCTACTATTACTGTGTTCTTATCTATATGTCTCTTTATTTTGGTTAAGAGTTGGCTTGTGTATCTTGCTGCTCCCCTGTTGGGGGCATATATATTAATAATTGTCATATCCACTTGTTGAATACTTCCTTTAAGAATAATATAGTGCCCTTCTGTATCTCTCTCTATGGCCTCTAGTTTAAAATCCAGTCTATCTGATATGAGAATTGCTACTCCAGCTTTCTTTTGAGGTCCATTTGCGTGGAAGATGGTACTCCATCCCCTTACTCTAAGTCTGAATGCATCTTTGGGTTCAAAATGAGTCTCTTGTAGACAGCAAATGGATGGGTCATGTCTTTTTATCCAATCTGCAACCCTGTGGCGTTTTATGGGAGAGTTTAAGCCATTTAGATTGATAGAGATTATTGACAGATATGATTTTAATGATGCCATTTCTCTTTAAAGTCTTTGTATCGGTTGTGACTTGCTGCTCTGTATCACTCTTGGGGCCTTTTTACCTTTATAGAGCCCCCCTTAATATCTCCTGTAGGGCTGGTTTCGTGGTTACGAAATTGGTTAATGATTGGCGATTTTGGAACGTCTTTATTTCTCCATCAATTCTGAATGACAGCTTTGCTGGATAAAGGATCCTTGGCTGCATGTTTTTCTCTGAAAGAGCTTTAAAAATGCCCCCCCAAGCCTTTCTCTCATTCCAGGTCTCTGTAGACAGGTCTGACGTAATCCTGATACCTTTGCCTTGGTACGTGAGAAATTTCTTTGCCCTGGCCGCTTTCAATACTGTATCCTTGGATCTAATATTTGCGAATTGCACTATGACATGCCGTGGCGTAGGTTTGTCCTGGTTGAGCTTGGATGGGGTCCTCTCTGCCTCTTGGACACGAATGCTTGTTTCCCTTGCTAGATTAGGGAAGTTTTCAGCTACAATTTGTTCAAATATCTCTTCTAGACCTCTGTTTTTCTCCACCCCTTCAGGGATGCCGATGATTCTGACATTGGATCGTTTCATAGAGTCAGTAATCTCCCGTAATCTACATTCGTGGGCGTGGATTTTTTTAAGACCAGCTTCTATTTTCGTTTTTTCTTCTACTAACCCATCCTCCAATTCGCTAACGCGTTCCTCTGCCTCGGTGACCCTGGCCGTCAGAGCCTCTAGTTTTGACTGTATTTGGCCCATAGAATTTTTAATTTCTGTCAGATTCGCTCTCATTTCTGCCCTTAGGGATTCTATATTCTCAGCAACGCTTTCTCTGATGCTTTTTTCAAGTTTACTCATCATCTTGACCATTGTTGCTCTGAATTCCATTTCTGATAATTGGGATACATCCATATGTATTAATTCTGTGGCCGAGGCCAATTCTGTGGCAGAGGCCACAGACTCATTATCTTTTCTTTGCTGGGGGGGACTTCTCCTTCTCGTCATTCTGATGAAGAGAGATTGCAGGGTTGTCCAGAGCCCAAGTGTTGACTGGGACCCAGGCCGTGCGCCCTTGTTTTATAGAGATCTTAGGGATGTGGGCTTCTTCCTTAAAGAGTTTATTTATTTATTTGAGAGAGAGAGAGACAGTCAGCAAGAAAGGGAACCCAAGCAGAGGAGTGGGAGAGGAAGAAGCAGGTTCCCGGTGGAGAAGCCCGATGAAGGACTCCTTACGGAGCGTTGTGATCACACCCTAATCCGAAGACAGGTGCTTGGTGACTGCGCCACTCAGGCGCTCCGGGTTGTGGGCTTCTTGATTTTTCAGCCTGCCTTCTGGGGGAGGGGCCTGCCTGCCGGTACTCAGAAAACCCTGTTTGGGTAGAGTCTCTGTGTCCCTTGCGAGGGGGGATGGGGATGGGCACCCTGTGAGCCGGTATTTCCGGGCTTTTGTTCTCTGGCGGCTTTCCCTGGCGGTTTGCTATGCCTCTTCTGAGAGAGCAGCAGCGGCTGAAATTCAGCCTCTGTCTCAGAACAGAGGGATCGCGGATCGTTCTCCACTGATGTTCTGGCCACTTTAACTCTGTTTCTGTTGGTGCTGCTCAACCCTGCAGCATCCCGGGCTGTGCGCCCCACACCCGGCGTCCCAGCCCTCACTTCCAGGGCCGGCACGTCTCTGTCCTTTGTGTTTCCAACCCCGCCAGCCGCCAGCCGCCCCGCGTGGGCTCCCGGAGCTCCCCGTCTCAGTCTGGTGTCTCACGGGTGCTGACCGCGAGTCCGCCTGCTCCCCCGTGCAGGTGGCCCTCCAGCCGCCAGCCGCCCCGCGGACGCTCCCGGAGCTCCCGGTCTCAGCCTCGATCCAGTGAGCACACCGGAGCTCCGGAGCTCCGTGAGATGCTTGGTGGTGCACGCTCCCGGCTCACGGACTCAGTCTGCCGTTTCCAGAGTGCGGGTCCGCGGTCCGCCCGCTCCCCGGTGCAGGTGGCCCGCCAGCCGCCCTGCGCGCGCGCTCCTGGAGCTCGCGTTCTAAGTCTGTTGTCTCGCGGGTGCCGTCCGCGAGTCCGCCTGCTCCCCCGTGCAGGTGGCCCGCCAACCGCCAGCCGTCCCGCGTGCGCTCCCGGAGCTCCCTTCTCAGCCTGCTGTCTCAAGCGTGCGGGTCCGCGGTCTGTCCACTCCCCCTTGCAGGTGGCTACCGCTTCCCGGCGCCCTGACACGGCGGCTCCCTCCCCCTTCTGTTTAGCTTCCGATATCTGTGCGCGGTTTCACGGCTCCCCGCTTCGTACCTCGATACTCAGCGCTGGAGATGTTCATTTGTAGAGATCCAGATGTATCTTCCTGCGTCTCAGGCTGATTCCGTGGATATTCCTGCTGGTCTGGTACCTATCCAGCTCAACTCAGGGGACCGGCTGAAAAAGGTGTCCCCTACTCCTCCGCCATCTTAACCTCCCCCCCTGGACCTCTTCTGTTTGGGTAGAGCTGTGACTGGATTTAGCTAACGTGTTCTGGTAAGAAGTGACATGTATCACTTCTGAGCTATAGCATTTCATTGGTAGTTCAAGACCCTCCTGAGCTGTATTCCCTCTGTTATTACTGGTTGCTCCATGAGCTTGGATACCTTGCCAACCTGCTTTGGACTTGTAGTATGAATGAGAAACAAATCCCTGTCATCATAAGCCATTGAGATTTGTGGANAGAGGAAGAAGCAGGCTCCCAGCAGAGGAGCCTGATGCGGAGCTCGATCCCACAACGCCGGGATCACGCCCTGAGCCGAAGGCAGACGCTTAACCGCTGTGCCACCCAGGCGCCCCTGTGGATTTATTTTTTTTATTTTTATTTTATTATTTTATTTTTTATTTTTTTGCCACACCAAAACCTGGCCTACCCTTACTAATTCACAGGGCTGTGTGCTCATTCTAAGCCTCTCCGTAGCACTGTGGGATTTTTCCATTCTTTGTAGTTACTACCTCTTTTTTAACTTGGGTATGGGTTATGTCTATCATATTTACCATTATATGCTCAGTACTCAGGACAAAACGTGCTCAATAAGTATTTGTTGAGTTGACGTTCATAGTTTTATGAAGTGTCAATGCTGTGAAATTTGTAGAGAATACAAAGCCCCACTTTGATCCTTGATTTGAACCAAATCTTTATCTATCCAGTTAACCAAAATCAAATTGGCTTTAGTCAAATTCTCCTTCTCTCCTCTCCATGAAACTTCTGCCATTAGGAAGGGATAGGAAGTCTCAATAGAGATGGAAAGACCCAGAGGGAAAGATTGATATCTACTACTGTTCAGCAAGTAGTAAAGGACCGCAGACTGGCTCCAGAAGTGATGGACAGAACAGGGACTTTACGTGAAAGTTCTCCACAGTTGGGGAGCTCAGGAAGAATAAATGATTATTCTCAGTCTGTATCACATGTCAGAAGCTCGGCATCTTTCTAAGCAGAAAAAGTAAAAAACAAACTAAACTAGAGAAACTAGCTGCCAGCTCATCTGAGAGAAAGTTTTGCTAACAACCTTGAGAATACTCAGAAATGAGATAGTTAATTTTATGAAACTTGATTTATAAAACCAGAGACGACAAATGGCAGGACTGGAACAGGTTAGTTACAAACATATGTACTTCTTTCATGCCTTTTTTCCTTCTGTCAACAAATATTTATTGAACAGACATTGTGGTGAACATTTTGTAGGAAGAGAGGGAATAATTCACAATTTAATAAAGGAGACAGACAAATAGGAGAAATCAAAACAATTTTATAAAAGCAACTAAGTGGGAACTACAGAAAGTGAAATCAGAGAGGAAGGGTCTTCCACCCAAACTAAGAGAGCTCAGCTGTCCCTGAGTGTTCTCTGTTGTGGACAACTTTCATCCTAATGAAATTAGGATGGAAGATCAGCATGTTGGAACCAGCAAAGTGTGATAATTCTCTCCTCCCTCACTCCTCTACAACCCCACTGGCATGGCTCCTAATATGTCAACCTCTTTTCCTTTGTACTTAGTGTTCTCTCTGCCTAAAATGTTCACTTTTTTGGCCTCCCACAGGCTGGTTCCTCCTTATCCAGAAGGATCCTGACTCCGCTCCAGCATCCCCTCCTCAGAGAAGGTCATTCCAAAAACCCCTGTTTAGAACAGCCTCTTCCCATGCACACTAAATTATCTTCTTGCACTTCCTTTTCTTCCTGTTTTCTTCCCTTATCATAAGCAATCATAATTTTTCTTATTTATTCATTGTCCCCCAGACTTGAATTGAAAGGTCATGAGGGCAGGATACATGTCAATTTGGTCACTGTCACATCTCCAGTGCCTGGAATAAGGCCTCAGACATGAGATGTCCTCAATAAACAAGTATTGACTGAGCAATGAAGGAAGGAAGGAGCAAATGAATGAATGAAAGAACAGATCCAAGTAGACCAGAAACAGAGGTCTATCTGGTTAAATGGGCATGGATCAAGTTCATCAAGGTCAGGTAAAGCAGGCAGGTTGCTCAGGTCTGGACAGGAACATCCTACAGTTTGGAAGGGCCAGTAGTAGGGAACCGGGGCTCAGGTAAAGATGAGAGGGGTCAAAGACTGGGAAAGCTGGGCAGTAATGGTCAGGATCTAGCCAGAGAGCTGAATTCACAGGTTCAGGACAGCAGCAAGAATACACTAACCAGAACCAAATGTCTTCTGCCCAGAACCTGCATTCGTCAAAAGCATACAAGAGTAGGCTGGCAGGAACCCAGGGTGGAAAGCCTGAGAAGCCTATAGTGAAATCTTTTGAGCATGTAGCCACATTCACCCTCCACATCCTTGGGCTCTCAGATAAAACACCAACGGCCTCAGCTTGGCCAACTGTGGCTTTTTACTGTACCAGAATGATAACCAAGGACAACACTGTGACTTGTGTCTGTGTATATGAAAAACAGATTTTTGCAGGTGTACAGATCTTAGATTTAACCCTAGCTCTACCACTTACTAGCTGGATAATTTAGAGAAGTTTACACAACCTCTCTGGTCTTAGTTTGTTCATTTGTAACAGTGGTACTAATGACCAGCTCTCCGTTTTTGTGAGCTTAAAAAAGATAGTGATATAACCCATTTAGCATAGTGGCTAACCTCTGGTAAACACAAAACACATGGCAGCTGTATAAAAAGATGAAAGTATACTTACATAAAGGACTGTAGTTCTATACTTGTTTATGGTATAGCTAGTCTCCAAAGATGGCTTCCACTGAGTCAATCGTGCAATATTCTCACTCTTGTAAATTCCCTCCCTGAATATGGGGTGGCCCTATGACTTTAACCAGTAGAATGTAGCAGAAGTGACACTGTGCCAGTTCTGAGCCTAAGCTTTAAGCGCTGACAGCTTCTACTTTTGGAACCCCTGGGCGATGACATGGTTAGTCTAGCTACTCAAAGAGATTTCATGAAGACTCCATGTAGAAAGGAAGGTCCTGAGACTATACGGAAGGATGGGCCTTACCTGCTCCAGGCTCCCAGCTGAGCCTAGTCTTTCAGCTCTCCCTGCCAAAGCACCAGACATGAGAGGAGTTATCTTGTATATTCCAGATTACTTAAGCCCAGCCAACACTTGATTGCAGCCACATGAGACTCCCCAAGCGAGACAGCAGATGAACTGCTTTGTTGAGTACAGTGGACCCACAAAAATGTGATAAATAACAAAATATCTCTTGTTTCAAGCCACTAAGTTTTGGAGTGGACTGTTTTGTTTCCTTGCAATAGATAACCAAAACACTGAGGGACCTGAGATTTAGTTTTCAGGAGCTGAGTTTTCTCTTGGCTCTTTGCCAGACCTAGGGTAAAGGCAAGGTGCTACATGCAGGCATGTTCCAGTGTTGGATCCACATTTGCCAACTGCATTAGTAGGTCTAATTCACTGAACCCCTCCAACTGGTCTCCAAACTCAAATGTGGAATGATCTGAGCCAATTGCCTCTTCAAGGTCAATAGGTAGCAGCTCAACAAAATGGGTTTCAGCTAGAGTTTGCAACTCCTGCTCTCAGCCTAAAAAGTAGCCATATGATCCTATCCTGAGTATAGCAGCCTTGGGATGTGAGAAGGAGGAGAGAGATTAAGGGGATGTCGCAGACTGCTCCAGATGTCTAGCAACTGGGCAGTAAACTCGAGACTAAGGGACCTTGTTGAGATGAAAACCAAGTTGTAAACTAGGACCGTCTGGCTAATATTGGATTTCAGCCCTCAGACAGTAGGGTGAGTGTTATTGGTGTTGAGCCCCTTCTGAATGGCTTCAGGAGCTTGTGTTGCTGAAAAGATAGTGGGGGAGCTATTATTTTCATTGGGCATTCATATTTCATTATTTTCATTAAGCTATTATTTCATTGGACTAAAAGTGCTAGGGAAGCAGATGCCCATAGTTTACTCCTGTTGGGGCAGATTTTATTTCATCAGGCATCACAAAGTTACTCAGAGAAAGGGTGGAAGGCAGTTGGTGCCTGCAGCAGGGCCTGGAGGGAAAGCTGGAAGGCTCTTCAGTCAGTAGGTGTCTACTCTCAGCCCAGCACTCTCTCCACACCAGAGTGATCAGCCAAGGAGACAACCTGGCCGAGTACAGACAGACAGGCAAGCTCTGCAAATGGCTAGATCGTACGTTCTAAAGGGTCAAACCCTGAAATAAGGGAAGTTGCTTTTAATAATTGTGAGAGGGACAGAGAACCATTAAAATATAGCTTAATGGTGTAAAAAGTTTGTTCTGACATCAAACGTCATCCAGATGTTCAAGTCCTACTTCTGTCTGTCACATACCAGCTCAGCTGTGTGGCCTTGGGTGAGTTATTTAACCTCTCTGGGTCTCTACTTTCTCATATGTCCAATGGTGATAACTACCAGTTTCATTAAATGAGATAGTCCATGCCAAGCACTAGCACAGGGATTGAAAACAATAAGTGCTCAATAGATGGTAATTATTTTTCTTAGTAGTAGTACCAGTACCATCTTCCCTCATTCTGCCATCTCCTGGAAAAAATCCTAGTCATCTTTCCAAACCAGGAAGTCATCCCTGACCCTTACTGCCCTGGAAAGAATTCACCATTTCCTCTTCCATGCCTTGGATTTATCTCTGTTACTGTGCTAGAGATTGTTCTAAACACTTCATGTGTTTTAAGCCATTTAATCCTTGCAAAAATAATACATATGTAGGACTAATAGCACATGTCTCCTTTTACGGCTAAGGCACAGAGAGGTTCAGAAATGTGCCCAAGGTCAAACAGGAAAGGCTGGAGCAAAGATTCCACCCAGGCCCTCTGATTCCAAAGCACATATGACATGCTGCCTCCATTTCTTCACATTTCTTTCCATCCACCTTCCCTATTAAAATGAGGGCAGGGATGGTCTTCCCCCTTTTTATGTTGGCAGAGCTTAATGCAGCACCTGTCACAGGGACAGGACCATGTAGAGGTTTAATGCCATCAATCTGAACTGAGGCCCATCTCCCGCCAGTCTCAGTCTCAAGAACTTCCTTCAATCCAGCCTGGATCTTGGAATTCAGATGGTAAGTTAATGTTTTTTCTCAAAAAGTTATCCCTGATATGTTGTCCTCACCCCAGATCTTGACAAGAGTCCATTAAAATGTGACAACTGGATGAATCCATTACTTCAGGAGCTCCAGGGAGGTCAATTCTGGTGGAGTGGATGCAGTAAAGGATGTGAAGGCCCTGCATGTAGGAAGGAGATGATCAGTAAGCATAGGTCTTCCTCGGCTTCCCAGGGCCTACACAGGAGGCTCTTTGCTTTGCACACACAGGTAGAGCCTCATGGTCTCAGTACATGGGCTCTGGAGGTACGTGCTGGATAGAGACATGATCTGGCTGTGGTCCCAAATCTGACACTTTCAATCTAGGTAACTTCAGGGGAGTTCACTGAGAATGTGATAGGCCCAATGCCGGACACCTGGGAGTAGCTGAGGCCATTTAAAAACCCAATGCTGAATGAATGAAGCCCACAAAAGCTTCTAACAAGAGAAGTCTCAGTTTCTCTAGTTCCCAAATTCTCCCTCTTCCAGGTAGGGATGGGGTGGGGGGAGGAGAATGATGCTTAAAGGGATCTTAGTGGTCACTGGGCTGTATGAATGCACAAGTGAAGGCCTAGGGGACTGGGGTGACCTGCCCAAGGTTGCCCAGCAAGTTAGAGAAAGAGATGGGAACTCATTTCTTTACACCATGTACCCTCCTAGAACAAGCACCTTTTTTAAAACTTTTTTTTAATTTTTAAAAATTTGTTTTTACTTTTTTTTAGAATCTTTTATTTAGATTCCAGTTAGTGAATGTATGGCATAATATTAGTTTTAGGTATACAATAGGCTGATTCAACACTTCCATATAACACCCGGGGCTCATCACTAGTGCATTCCTTAATCCCCATCACCTATTTCCCCCATCCCCCTACCCACCTCCCCTCTGGTAACCATCAGTTTTTCTCTGTAGTTGAGAGTTTATTTCTTGGTTTTCCTTGCTCTCTCTCTCTTTTCCCCCCTTTTCTCATTTGTTTTGTTTCTTAAATTCCACATACTAGTAAATCATAGGGTATTTGTCTTTCTCTGACTTGTCTTACTTAGCATAATATTCTCTAGCTCCATCCATGTCATTTCAAATAGCAAGATTTCACTCTTTTTGATGGCTGAGTAATATTCCATTATTTATATAACACTTCTTCTTTATCAATTCATCAGTCAATGGACGCTTGAGCTATTTCCATAGTTGGCTATTGTAGATAATGATGCTATAAATATCGGGGTGCATGAATCCCTTTGAATTAGTGTTTTTGTATTCTTTGGGTAAATACCTAGTAGTGCAATGGCTGGGCCATAGGGTAGTTCTATTTTTAACCTTTTGAGGAAACTCCATACTGTTTCCCAGAGTGGCTACACCCGTCGACATTCCCACCAACAGTGCAAGAGGGTTCCGCTTTCTCCACATCCTTGCCAACACCTGTTGTTTCTTGTATTGTTGATTTTTGCCATTCTGACAGATGTGAGGTGATATCGCACTGTAGTCTTGATTTGCATCTCCCTGATGATTGGTGATGTTGAGCATCTTTTCATGTGTCTATGAGCCAGCACCCTTTTTAAAAAGGAAGGACTGAAGTGGCATGCAGGGATGGGAGAGACAGAGGCTGCATTAGAACTGTGAAATGCCTTAGGGGTGTGGTAACAGGCATTATCTGGTGTAATGGGGTGTGGTAACAGGCATTATCTGAAACAAAGGAGGAAATGTGGACCTCGATAGATAAACTTACACCCAGGGGAAGAAAGTGCAAAACTAGCCAACGCATCTGAAAAAGAAATTTTTATTATAATTAATAATTATGTGACTTTCCTATATACTGGGCACAGTTTAAAGTGTTTTAATCCGTTTAATATTCATAATGATCTTCTGAAAACAGATACTACTATCATTCTCATTTTACAGGTGAGTAAACTGAAGCACAAAGAGACTAAGTGATTTGCTCAATTTCCTATAGCAGTGATAAAATTAGGATTTGAGCCCTGGGCATATCCTTGATGTTATGCTGCTATCCCCCCTGCTGTGCTTCAAGACAAAGGAAAACCATACAGAGTTTGGCATCAGTCAACATATCAGATCTAGCAGCCTTCATAACCTCACTGAAAAGGAAACTTATGTCTTCCTTACAAGTTTCTTTTAGAGAGTTAATAAATGTAATGTACTTTGCACCAGGCTTGGTGGTTGGGAATCCAGCAGTAACTAGTGATTCCTGCCTTGCTCTTTGCGTGTTTCTTTCTCACTGTTGAGACCAGGATTTTGCAGAGAAAAATACAGAGGTAACATTTTCCATTGGGCTCTAGATTTAGTTATGCATCAAGCTATTTTCCAAAGAGAGAAAATAATGGCTTAAATACTCCCCATATGTTTGTCTTGTGAAATTTCTGAAAACATTGTTAGGACAATAAATTCTCTATTTCCAGTTTTCTTTTTGAGAACTGAATACTTTGATTATAATACAAAGTTTGGCTGCTACCCAAAAGATAACTTGTATCTCAGTGGTTCTCAGGGGAGTTCTGCATCATGAGTATCATGTTGAAAATTTGTGGGGGTCTTTTGGTTGTCAAATTTCAGCGGACGGGACCAGGGATTCTAAATGTCTTGCATTTGATGGGGGCTAACCTGCATACAAAGATTTTTCCCTGTCCTGCATGACTTTTGAATGTCCAAGTAGGCTTTCATATAGGTAAATCAAACTACCTGTTTGTAATTATTTGAGCTTAAAATTGAACTGAATCTTACATATAAACACAAAGAATGCACTGAATTTTCCAGCAAAGCAACTATCTCATAAATAGAGAGGACTGTCCTTTCTCCGATGTAGAACTCTAACAAGAGTAGTTGACCCTTTGAAAAAATCACATCATTGATGGAAACACCACCCAGGGTATTTGAGTAAGCAATACAGCACCTCCTTATCATTCCATGTTTGTAGCTGTCACATTTCTATAGATTCTATGCATAAGCACAAGGGTCTGATTTTCTTCAGTAGGTGTTCTAGTGTAGTCATAGCTAAATAGCTACATATTGCCATAGATGTTCATTTATTTTAAAATGGTTTCCCTTTATTTCTATTATATTACAGTTAAGGTATCATTGATCTTTTAAAAAATGTGTATGTAGGTAGGCAACATCATCTATGAATTTCATTTTACGATGATAAAGGGAATATTACAAAATGTTGTGTATAGAAAGAAAGAATCTGTTTGACAGAGTTGGAGCACTCTAATATAGTAAAGCTAGTTGTGAATCTTATTTTTTGCAGTAAAGCCCTACTATTTCGGGCTATGCCTTTTACAAATTATAATTATTTGACTTGGCTGAAGTTTACTACTAATGACTAATAAAGAGAATTTGCTGGTGAATTGAATGGTATAGCATTTCCTTCACTGAGTTTTGAAGAACTCTAGTTCTAAGTGAATTGATAGTTATATATAAAGGGGAAAAATCCATAGTAAAATTGCTTTGGGAAATGGTTCAGTGAATAAGCTAAACAGGTTTCTTTACTGCAGGACTTTTTAGAGACTTCCATATGCTATTCTGTAGTGTGTATCACCAAGAAGAAAATTAGCATGTTGTGTTCATTCAACTACGGAACATATGCAATTGTAGAATCTTTAAAAAACAAACTTTCTAGGGGTGCCTGGGTGGCTCAGTCGGTTAAGCGTCTGCCTTCAGCTCAGGTCACAATCCCTGGGACCTGGAATGGAGCCTTGTGTTTGTCTCCCTGCTCATCGGGGAGTCTGCTTCTCCTTCCTCTGTCCCCTCCCCCTGCTTGTGCTCTCTCACTCACTCTCTTTCAAATGAATAAATAAAATCTTAAAAAAAAAACTTTCTAAAGGACATTTTTATTTTATTTTGATGCTAACAGGTTTTGCTAATTACCAATGGATTTTTTTAAAAGATTTTATTTATTTGACAGAGAGAGAGAGAGAGAGGAAGTGTGGGAGAGCACAAGCAGAGGGAGTGGCAGAGGGAGTGACAGAGGGAGAGGGAGAAGCAGGCTCCCTGCTGAGCAGAGAATAGTATGTGGGGCTCCATGCCAGGAGCCTTGAGATTATGACCTGAGCTGAAGGCAGATGCTTAACTGAATGAGCCAACCAGGTGCTCCGTACCAATGGATTTTTATCATGAAGACAATACGTGTAAACGTGTCTTGAAGATAATATAGTTCTACAAATGGGAAGTGTTATGTGGAGAGAGCCCTGTGGTAGATGTGGGCTTTTTCTGGTCAGTACCCCCTCCCTTTCTTCTAGTAACTATGTCCAGCCCCCAGTTCCTGGCTTTAAGGATCTACATCTCCTATTCTGCCTGTGATTGTAATGGGGCTTCCTGGTTAGGCACATGGCCCAGGTCTGGCCAGTTGTAGCTCCCCATACACTTGGCTATAGCAGTAGGTCTAGATGTTGGTATGCATCCATGGTGGGCCAATCAGAATCCAGGGAATTCTCTGGGATTCCTTTTGTGCTAAAATTGGGTGGTAGAACTTTGCTCCATCTAAGCCACAATACTGCTGAATGTAAGGTTTGAGCTACTAATGGAGAGGTTTCCCACCATGTGGAAAATGCCATCTGCAAAAAGTCAGAGTCTTGGTAGCCCTGGACTGAATCATTTCTCCCCTTGTGAGCTTGTTACTTGAGCCAGTCAAATCATTTAACCAGAAGTTTGCTGATACACAACTCAAAGTCAGCCTAGGTTGATGTCCTTGAAATTGGACCACTACCCATGTGACCTTCACGAGCTCCTCTGAGACTCAAACGTTTCATCCATAAGATGCCACAGACATCTGACCTGCTTACCCCTTAGATCTTTGGAGACAGTATATGTGAAGATATATACTAAAAAGTATATGTGAAGTACCCCCAACATATACTGTAAAATCTATTATGACATTAAAGCAAGTCCATTCAGAGCTCAACTAGCATTTATTTTTCAGTCACATATTCACATTTATTTCACTCTAGTCAATTAATTGGAGTTTCTGAAGTTTGGACACCAAAATAGATTACTTTTTTTCAAACTGAGGAGAACTATACTGCCAAGATACAAAGAGGGAGCCTAAACATTTTTTGCAAAATATGGCCTCAAAATCGTTTGTCTCTATAATCCCCTGGAGGAAGAAGTTACATCTATTTAAGAAAAAATCTAAGTTCCTGGGTTCTACTCCAGACTTTCTGAAAAAAAATCTCTAGCTTTGGTGCTTAGAATATGCATTTTTTTATTTAAATTCAATTAGCCAACATATAATACATCATTAGTTTTTGATGTAGTATTCAATGATTCATTAGTTGCATATAACATCCAGTGCTCATCACAACACATGACTACCTTAATTCCCATCACCCGGTTACCCCAACCCCCCACCCACCTCCCTTTCCACAACCCTCAGTTTGTTTTCCGGAGTCAAGTGTCTCTCATGGTTTGGCTTCCTCTCTGATTTCTTCCCATTCAGTTTTCCGTCTGTTCCCCTATGATCCTCTGTGCTATTTCTTATATTCTACAAATGACTGAAACCATATGATAATTGCCTTTCCCTGCTTGACTTATTTCACTTAGCATAATACCCTCTAGTTCCATCCATGTCAATATAAATGGTAGGTATTCATCCTTTCTGATGGCTGAGTGATATACCATTGTATATATGGACCACATATTCTTTATCCATTCATCTGTTGAACCGCATCTTGGGTCCTTCCACAGTTTGGCTATTGTGGACATTGCTGCTATGAATATTGGGGTGCAGGTGCCCCTTCTTTTCACTACATCTGTGTCTTTGTGGTAAAAACCCAGTAGTGCAATTGCTGGATCATAGGATAGTTCTATTTTTAACTCTTAAAGGACCTCCATATTGTTTTCCAGAGTGGCTGTACCAGCTTGCATTCCACTAATGATGTAAGAGGTTCCCTTTTCTCCACATCCTTGCCAATATTTGTTGTTCCCTGTTTTGTTCATTTTGGCCATTCTGACTGGTGTGAGGTGGTATCTCATTGTGGTTTTGATTTGTATTTCCCTGATGACAAGTGATGTGGAGGATTTTTTTCGTCTGTTGGCCATTTGTATGTCTTCTTTGAGAAGGGTCTGTTCATATCTTTTGCCCATTTCTTGACTGGATTATTTGTTTTTTAGGTGTTGAGTTTGATCAGTTATTTATACATCTTGGATGCTGTTATGTCATTTGCAAATATCTTCTCCCATTCCTTAGGTTTCCTTTCAGTTTTGTTGACTGTTTCCCTTGTTGTGTAGAAGCTTTTTATCTTGATGAAGTCCCAATAGTTCATTTTTGCCTTTGTTTCCCTTGCCTTCAGAGACGTGTTTTGCAAGAAGTTGCTGCAGCTGAGGTTGAAGAGGTTGCTGCCTGTGTTCTCCTCTAGGATTTTGGTGGATTCCTGTCTCACATTTGGGTTTTTCATCCATTTTGAGTTTATCTTTGTGTGTGGTGTGAGAGAATGGTCCAGTCTCATTCTTCTGCATGTGGCTGTCCAATTTTCCCAGTACCATTTATTGAAGAGACTGTCTTTTTTCCATTGGATATTCTTTCCTGCTTTGTCAGGAATTAATTGACCATAGATTGAGGGTCCATTTCTGGGCTCTCTATTCTGTTCCATTCATCTATGTGTCTGTTTTTGTGCCTGTACCATAATGTCTTGATGATCACAGCTTTGTAATATAGCTTGAAGTCAGGTATTGTGATGCCCCCAGCTTTGGTTTTCTTTTTCAATATTGCCCTGGCTATTTGGGGTCTTTTCTGGTTCCATACAAATTTTAGGATTGTTTGTTCCAGCTCTGAAAAATGTTGATGGTATTTTGATAGGGATTGCTTTGAATGTGTAGATTGTTCTGGGCAGCATAGACATTTTAGCAATGTTTAAGGAATATTCACTTTTACTAAGCTACATGCCTGCTGAAGTTTCAGACTCACCATGTTAATAGAAAGAGCTCCAATAATAAATTGAGAGACTTGATGTTTATTATAAGAAATCAATTCATTAAGGGTGTGTAGAAAGTTTGATATTAAACTAAAAATGTATATAGTTCATAAAGTTGTGTGATACATTAAGAAAAAAGTTGCAGAACAATTTGTATAAGATACTTCCATTTTTTAAATAGACTATTTTTTTAGAGCTGTTTTAGGTTTATAGCAAAATGGAGTGGAAAGTGCTTCAATTTTCAGAAAAAATTATGTTAGCATAATTTATAGCATAAACATAGAAAAAATTGGAGGGCGCCATACCTAACAGTAGTAATTATTTCAGAGGGCTTACAAAGCACTCTCATTTACTGCATATCTATAATACTTGAGTATTTAGTGATACAGTATTACTTATGTCATCAGAAAACTATTATATAAAGTCCTCTATCTAGCTCTATCTAATCTATCTTATCTATCTATCTATCTATCTATCTATCTATCTATCTATCATCTATCTATCTATCTATCCTCTACCCCACCCCATCCATCCAGCCAGCCATCCATCTCTATGAAAGAACATCAGTTTTGACTTCAGAATTAAGTCTCAGTTGGGCTTCCAACTCATTGGGTTATGGGGAAGTACTGTGATGGTTAAGAACTTGATCTTAAAATGAGAAAGACCTGGGTACAAACCTGACTCCATTACTTTTGGTGACATGGCTCAGGGTCATTCCCTTTATTCCACTGTGTCTTTGTTTTCTCATTTGCAAGTGAAGATGAAAATACCCATCTTATCTCCCAAAAAACTATAACTGGGGTTATAGTCGGGAGAAAAAAGATTAAACAAATTTCAACAGATGGGGCATCCTAAAATATACCTAATCACAACTACTCAAAATTGAAGTCTGAATAAAAAATGGACTTTAGTTAATAGCAATGTATCAATATTGGTCCATTTATTATGACAAAGGTACCATACTAATGTAAAATGTTAATAAGGGCAATAGGGTATCGGGTATGTGGAAACTCTCTATGCTATCTTCTCGATTTTTCTATAAATATAAAACTTCTTTAAAAAAAGAAAGAAAGAAACCTAGCTCATCGGGTTTCTATGAGGTTTAATTTGTATAAATGTTAGAGATTAGTGCCTTGTAGGCACAGTGGAGGCCTATAAACAGTAGTAGTTATTATTATTATCTTCTGTTTCTTTCTCTATGTCCCCATCTCTAACCTATGGGGATTGAACTCAGTGCTCTGTAAGATCCCTTCCAGCTCGAAGATTCTGGGTCTCTCTCTTTCCCTCTCCCTTCACCTCACTGGCTCAAATCCCTCAGACATAATCTGCCTAGGGTGAGTCATGCTCACCATTCTTATAATCTCCATGGATCTTAGTGATGCTAACCTTGCTTTTTAGTTTCTTCATTATCCAGTTGTATGCCACACTTACGATCACTCAGTGGTTTCATTTATAAAAAGATTAAGAATCAGAATGACTAGCCACACACATCATCCCGAGAAAGGCCTCAAAATGTTTCCAACCAGACCCAGATTATGATGTCAAACAGAGGGTGCCACTACTGTCCCTATTACTTTATCAGGTTCTGTGTATCTGTGCCTGTAATAAGAAAGGCCATGGAAGGAGAGAAAGGGACCACCAAAAAGGGTCCCAAGAGAAAAATAACTCCCCCTTCTCTTCTACATATAGCCAGGATCATCTGCCTGGCTTCCTGTCTGGGTGTTACAGGGCTGTTTTGCGTTCCATTGGTTCTCTTGGAACCTAATTGCTTTGCAGGGCCCCATCGGCTCTATCCCAAGCAGAGAAATTAACTAAGTGCAAGCTGAAGTGTGTATGCATTTCTGTGAAGCCCCAGAATGACTTGAGTCTCTTGAATGGAATTTCATACATGTGTTGGGTGAGGTGATTTATTATGGGAGGTAATGGAAATTAATTTCACTATGAACCCTGGGGCACCAGAAAATGCCTAAGTGCTGAGCCATTTTCTGTAAGTAGGCTATAAAGCTGCTACTGGCTTCTGACTGGGCGGCGAGGTGGCGATGACCACTTGTAAAACAATGAGCTGGAAGAGGAGGTTAATGGGCCTTGGCCGTCAGGCAGCCTCCAGTGCATGCCCTACCAGCCCCTGCTGTCAGGGGACTGTTAGTCTTCTTGGCGCCACAGATAAGGGGGATGCTGGAACAATCCCTGTATGCAGAAGGAGAGCCAAAGGAGAGGAGAGGAACATTCTTTGGGGGCCAACGACCGTGTTTGACCATGGACATTTGGCTGGGTGGGGTGGCCCCATCTTGGGAGTTCCCTTAGTAGGAAACAGAATGGCTCAGAGTTATAAATGGGCCACAAGGAGATCCCATTTCTAAAGATGGCCTCAGTTCAGGCTCTCACTACTTAATTTGAGAGGGACAGGGTTTCCCAAGAGAGCTTCTGGGCTCCAAGTCTCCCACCCCATAGCCTTCTGATTTAGAATTTTTAAAAGACATGCCAGCCATTACTGGGGGACACACAATCCAGGAACCATTCTAAGGCCTCCAGTGAAGCCATTCCACAGACCTAGTTGTTACATCACAGTCGTGAGGCCTTGTGGCTAGAAGACCCTCTAGGGTTTTCTGGTGGATGGGGCTCCTTTTGGAGTTCATACAAAATTCAAACATGTGCTCACTACAGTGAAGGATCACTATCTAATATACTATGTAAATAGGAATTTAAAAATATACATATATAGAAATTATTTCATTTATTATTTGTTTCTTCATTAGAATGTTTTGTTCACTACAATGTTCCTAGAGTTTGGAATAATGCCTGGCATATTATAGGCCCTCAATAAATTTTTTTCTAGTGAATAAATGAACCATAGTAAGTATTTTAGGGGACATAAAAATAAATGAGGCACAAAATGGGCCTTTAAATAATTTTCAGCTTATTTGTTAGAGAAAGCAAACATTGATTTCATTCAACCATTTATTCATTTTTCCAAAAAATATTTAATGAGTCTGGAATTTAAACAATGAATGAGATATATCGTGAGCCTCCTCTCAGAACCAGGAAAAGCTGAGCTTCTGAAATAGTGATGGTTTGATCTGTTGAACAGTGTGCATCTCATAACTAATCAGGTTTCCCTTTTTCTTTTGGTCACAAAGAAACTCAGAGTTGATTTAATAACCCAGATGTGGTCACCATGCTTGCATTTGTGCTTGTCGAACTTTCATCTCCAACCATTCTGTACCAGGTTTTCTTCTGTCAGTTTTATGTTTTGTTTCAGTATTTTGTTATGGTGGGGTTTTTTTGTTTTTTTTGTTTTTTTTGGAAAAACATAAAAAAGTGTATAATCGTGAAGTACCTCACATCCTTTAGGGAATGTTGTAGAGCATGAAGCCATACAAATAAAAGTGTGTTTGAGTCTATTTGTAAATAGATCACATGACAACAGCTGACCAAATTTTCTCCAAATTTGAAGACTGTGCTTGGGATTATGAGTCTTATACAGGTGATATGTTGTACATGAAACTCACTCTGGGGGGCCATGGGGGGGCACTGCAAAGATATGGACAGTTACTTTCCTGAGTAGCTGAAAACAAAGTACATGAGGTCTAAATTATTGGCTAACCAGAAAAAACGAACCAAAAATATTAAGATGCCAGATGTATTCAGAGAAAACCAACCTTAGTGTAAGTCCCACATTGAAAGTCACAAGTGCAAGACCCATCAAATCACTGTTTCTCCCAAAGACTACTCCCTGTAATGTGCATTATGGTAAAGAGGAGTAGGGATTAATTATTTAAATAATAATTAAATGGCTAATGAGCTATCTTAGCCATCTAGGAAAGCCATCTAGTAAAGGAATAAAGTAACTTCAAAGATACTATGGACTGTGAAGAGTAAGTTCATCCACCCATAATGCAAGGCAGAGACAGTTTGAGAAGCTACCAAAGCTTGAGTTTCAGGGCTCATTTGAATCAGTCCCTTCCAAGTATCTGGGGGGAACTCTAGTAATGTGTTGATGTAGTCACATGTTTTGTAATATTTGCAATATATGTCATACTCGGGGCGCCTGGGTGGCACAGCGGTTAAGCGTCTGCCTTCGGCTCAGGGCGTGATCCCGGCGTTACGGGATCGAGCCCCACATCAGGCTCCTCCGCTATGAGCCTGCTTCTTCCTCTCCTCCTCTCCCACTCCCCCTGCTTGTGTTCCCTCTCTCACTGGCTGTCTCTATCTCTGTCAAATAAATAAATAAAATCTTTAAAAAAATATATATATGTCATACTCTACTGCACTTAGTTAAGACTGCCCTTTTCCCATCAATGTCCCCTCTCTCTCACTCACCTGCACGTCAGGTAGCATCGGTATGGCCAGAGGCATTTTGCACATCCTAAGGGGAAACTGAATTGGGGATGAAATGAACTTGGGGTTGGCAATACATGTTCATGTGGATTAAGGTCTTTAAGGTATTAAGGTAGGTTCCAGAAATAATCCTATTGCCTTCTGTGCTAACTCACTTGGTGTTATGGCTTGAAGGTACAAGGCCAGAGGTCATATGATGATATGAATGTTTTCTGTGGCACTTAGCACCAGAGGTATGTGGAGAGTGGAAGACAAATAAGGTTTGGAATGTATGGAGCCAGAAACTGGTATGTGGAAACTCCTTCCAAATCTAATAGCTTGATAAAGTTTTTGGAAATTTGATAATTCTAAGAATTTACATGATGTTACCTAAAATGAGTTGTAAAGCTGAAAGAAGTTTTCCTAAACTATCAGTAATTTAAAAGTATTTATATTATCTGCACTCCACAAAAATCACATCTGACCTTAACAATAGGGTGAAGCCAGTGGAGAAATGTTATGTGCCCCTTACCCTGCAAAGCAGAGGAAGCCGGAGGAGACTAGACTTGGGGGAACAAGGCTCCCCAGTGTCTGGGAGCCCCTGGGGAACACTGAAGCAGCAAGGGAGGAGAGGAGCCACAACATTTTCACGGAAGCCTTCTCTGTATTTGGGGACTGGGCTTTCTGAAAACAGAAAGCCTGGGGGTGTTTAACTCTAACTTGTCACATGAGTATTTGAGGATGAAGCTTAGCATATAGCTTTCTAGTGGTGAAAAACAAGAAAAATGCAAAACCATGGGTAGAGGGAGAGCAGGCCATTGTGTCTTCTTTTCCGCATCCGTGCTATTCTGGGAGAAAAGGGTTCCCCCAAGAGTAAGACATGGACACCTCTACTTTCTTAGTAAAAACTGACGTGTAAACTGAAGAAGGGAAAGCATGTTTTTCCCAAGCATATTTGGATCTATAACTATTTGAGGTCATGAACCCACTTGTGAAAATAAGTGGCCAGTGGCTCTTCCTTAACATAGTTGGGTTAAGGAAAGAAATAAGCTTCTGGTAGGAATGTTCCCCCAACATCAGCTGTAGCTAGAACTGTCAGGATGCTGAGAGCCAGCCCTCTTTAGCTGCCTCTGCCAGAGGTTAACGGTATTAGGGTTCTCCAGAGAAACAGAACCAATAAGATATGTATTTATATATTTCTAGGAAGAGATTTATTATAATGAGGTATTGGCCCACACAATTATGGAGGCTAAGAAGCCCCACAATCTCTTTTGCAAGCTAGAGATGTAAGAAAGCCAGTAATGTAGTTAGAAAGCCAGAAAGCCCAAGAGGATGTAGATTCCTGTTTGGATCTGAAAGCCTGAGAACCAGGATCACTGGAGGGGGAGAAAATGGATGTCCCAGCTCAAATAGACAAGAGTCAATTCAACCTACTTCCACCTTTTTGTTCTATTCACATTCTCAATGGATTGGATCCACTCCCCAATCCAAATGCTAATCCCTTCTAGAAACACCCTCACAGACACCCTCAGGAATCATGGTCACCAACCATCTGGGCATTCCAGTCAAATTGACACAAACATTAACCATCACAGTAACCAACCTTCTCTTTGTGGATCAGAAGCCAAGGAATACTCAAAGAGGCCCTTCTTGTTTTGCCATTCCAAAAAAAGCTTGCATTCTGGAATTTCAGACAGCAATCTTGGTCATGGGTTTTCATATCAGAGCTTGCTGGTAGATTTCAGGGACACAGCTATGGTGCAAAATGATCCGTTTTTAAGCCAGGCAGCCAGGTGGGAGCCCTGGCTCTGCTACACTGAACCTCATTCTCATCTGAAAAGTGGAGAACAAGGCCATCAGTTCACAGAACTGTTATGAGAGTGGTGCCTGGCACTTAACGGAACTCAAATGTTTGTTAGTTCGTGTCACCTTATCCACCCTGGCCTTCATTTTTCTGCCATCACAGGTACTTAGTCCCTTCTCCCAATTTCATACCTTGGATCCTAAATCTGGTGACTGAGCCTCCCTGATTCAGGGGCTGCAAGTGGCCTGTCTTAAGTTTTGCCAGCTTATAACTACCACTAGGGACAGTGCTTCATTAGGGAAAGAACTGGCCTGGTTATATCAGTACTTCCCAAGTTTGAGTAACGAATGCACCCACCTTAAAAGGAAAAATTATCTCATGGACCTCCAGTATTGTTAAATTATTTGCAGCAGCGTGTTATTTAAGTATGTACAACATGAAACTAAATATAAACTCCATATGCTTCTAGTCCTTATCACATATAAATAGAAAACTAATTTACAATTAACTATAAGCAAATCATAAAAGTATTGAAATTTAAATGAACTTTAATAACAAATGATAGTATTTTGCTGAAACTAAATTGCCTCTCTGAGTTGTGGAGTATGTTTGTGTGTCACATGATTACTTAATTCTTTTATGACTTTATTTATTACAAGTATTATGAATCCTTTGTGCAACGTGCTGTGTTGTTGTTTAGTCTTCACTTCTAACATAGTGACTAAATTACACATTAATTCTGCCTGCTTCTGTTAATAGCTGGCGATAATTAAGCTAGTACTACCTAATGATACTACCAAACATTTATACAGCACTTGTGTGCCAGGCATTCTTCTAATATATTAATTTATGTAATCCTCATCACAATTCTGTGAGTGGGGTTCCTTATCTCCATTTTATATGTGCAGAAACTGAGGCTCAGAGAGATAACATAATTTGCCCAAAGTCATACATACAATGAGTTGCTGGTCTGGAATAACAACCCAGGCATCCTGGATCCAGTGTCCTTGTTCTTAACCAATAATAGTCTCTCAAGTAGACTGTAAATATAAACACAAAGTAACATGGACATTGAGAATGTGTGGTAGTACCCTGTTATGGGTACTCTGTAGCTATAGAAATCAGAGTATATACCTATATTTTTTTAGAGTGCTATAAAAATAGATATTTTTTAAATTATCCAAAAAAATAACTCAGGGAATCCTGAGAGTATGTCCCTGGGAATTTGCAGAACCCAGCTACAAGAAAAAACAGAAACACAACTACTGAAACGGATTGAACTGTGGATCATGGCCTTTTAGCACTGTTCAGGAAAGCTAAGCCCCAACTAGAAGAGCATCTCTTCTTAATCTGATTGACTTTCTGAACTTTGTATTTGAGGAGGCAAGAGATACTGAGTTCCTTATCCCAAGTGATTTCAAGCGTACAATGGAGGACTATTTAACAGACATACTGTAGCAAGGATTCATACATTGGCTAAATGATCACTAAGGTATTTCCAACTCTGAGAAACCATGATTTTATGAAAGCCCCATGAGCCATGGGGCTGGGAGGTGAAAAGGAGAAGACAGGATTACGAGAAATTAGTTACCCAGAGAACTGACCCTGAGTAGTTGGTCCTGTGAGAAGGGCCCACTTTAGGGTCTCAGAGGAAAGACTCCCACAGAGCTGATGCTCAGACTTCTGAGGAAGAGGCTCCACTCAGCTATTTCTGGTCTTCTGATGGGCCAGCATAAGGCTGATCTGAAACTGCCAATAAGAGCTGGGTTTATCTAGAAAAATTAAGTTTGGATTAACATTAGAAAATCAGTCAATTTTACTCACCACAATAGCAAACTAAAAGGGAAAAAATGTGGTGATCTTAATAGATGGGTTTTTTTTTTTTTAAGTATTTGGCAGAATTCAACACTTACTCATGATAAAAGCCATGAACAAACTAGGAATAGATGGGAATTTCTTCAACTTGATAAAAGTCATCTGTGGAAAACCTTAGGCTAACATCAAAGTTAATGTCAAAACAGTGAATGCTTTTACACTCAGAATAGAAACAAAGTAAAGATGTCTGTTCTCACTATTTCTGTTCCACATTGGACTGGAAACCTAGCATGTGCAGTAAGGCAATAAAAAGAAATAAGGTCATATATATGGGAAAGGAAGTAGTAAAACTATATTTGCAGACAATATAATTGTGTGCACAGAAAATTCTAAGAATCCATAATAAAACTACTAAAACTAATAAAGATTTTAACAAACCCTCAGGAAACAATGTCAATACATAAAGCTCAATTGTAATTCTATGTACTAGCAATAAGTAATTAGGAAATAAAAATTTTAAAATATCATTTATGAGAGCATCAATACATATTAACTACTTAGAGATAAATTAAAATATGTACAAGACTTTATGGTGAAAACTCAAATACATTGTTGAGAGATCAAAGTCCTCAGTAATTGGAGAGAAAACATATGTTCATACATGAGAAACTCATTATTATTAAAATGCCCATTCTCCCCAAATTGACCCATACATTTAACACAACCCCAATCAAAATTCTAGCAGATTTTTGGGAAATTGATAAGCTGATTCTAAAATTTATACGGAAATATAAAAGACCTAGGATAACCAAAACAAATTTAAAATAGAAGATAGTTGGACCTGAAATCTTACTAAAAAGCTACAGTAATTAAGACGATGTGGTATTGACATATGGATAGACATATAGAGCAATGGAACAATAGAGTATCCAGAAATAAGCTACCATAAATACGGCCCATAAATTGTTAGCAAAGATGCCAAAGTAATTCAGTGGGGAAAGAATAATCTTTATGGCTAAAATGCTAGAACAATTGAACAGACACAAGAAAACACAAAAAGAACCCTGACCTTTATCTCACACCATACACACACACACACACACACACACATACACACCTTAAAGTTCCCTAAGGACCTCTCATTCTTTGTTGGTAGGAAAGTAAAATGGTAAATCTGTGATTTAAGAAACTGAAATCAGTGGAAAAGTAAAACAATTTGAAAAACAAGTTTAACAGACCCTTTCCTTCCTTCCTTTTTCTTTCTTCTTTCTTTCTTTCTTTCTTTCTTTCTTTCTTTCTTTCTTTCTTTCTCTCTCAACAAATTAAGCATACACTTAACATACAATATAGCAATTCTACTCCTAGGTATTTACTCAAGAGTAATAAAAACAGATATCCACACAAAGACTTGTACACAAAGGTTCATAGCTGCTTTACTCGTAGAAGCTCATAACTGGAAATAACCCAAATTTCCATCAATAGGTGAATGAATAAGCAAATTGTGGTTATACATACAGTGAAATACAAGTCAGCAATGAAAAGGAACATACCACTTGGAGTCCGTGGCTGGCCCACTTGCTAGATAGAGCTTGTGGTCGCACTCTTTCCCTCTCTCTAAAATAAATAAATCTAAAAAAAAAAAAAGGAACGAACTACTGATATATGCAATAACATAGATGAATCTCAAAAACATTATGTTAAGTGGGAGCCTGGGTGGCTCAGCTGGTTAAGCAGCCAACTCCTGATTTTGGGTCGAGTCATGATCCCAGGGTACTAAGACCAAGCCCCACATCGGACTCTGTGCTTAGAGGGCAATCAGCTTCAGACTCTCTCGCCCTCTACCCCTCCCCCACCCCCTTTCTCTCTCAAATAAATAAATCTTAAAAAAAATAAAAAACCGTCATGCTAAGTGACAGAGACCAGACACAAAGGAGTTCATATTGTCAGATTCTATTCATATGCAGTTCCAGAACAGGCGTATTTAATCTATTGTAACAGAAGGCAGATCAGTTTTTGCCTTTATCTGGGGAGTAGGGATTGATTGCCGAGGGGCATGAAAGAACTTTTTGGATTGCAGGAAATATTTTAACATTTTTATTGTGATATGTTTGCTTGGGTGTATACATTTGTAAAAATTCATTGAACCACACACTTAAAATAAGACCTTTAATAAAATACAGATTATTCTTCAATAAAGTTGATTTTAAAAAACAAAAAGAATTAAAAAGTGGTAAACTGATACAAGATAAATTTATTTATTGATTTGCTAGGGCTACATGAAAAACTATCACAGAGTGGTAGCTTAAACAACAAGATTATTTTCCCATGATTCTGGAGGCTAGAAGCCTAAGATCGAGGTGTTGGCATGGTCAATGTCTTCTGAGGCCCTTCTCCTTGGCTTGTAGATGGTCATCTTCTCCTCCTCTTCACATGATCTTCCATAATCTCCTCTTTATAAAAAGATACTAATTTATACTGGATTAGGACCCACTCTAAAGGACCACATTTTAACTTAATTAAAGGTGCTATCTCCAAATACAGCCACATTCTGAGACACTAGGGGTTAAGATTTCAACATATGAATTTTGAATTCAGCCCATAATACTTGTGCAACCAAACATATATTTTTATTTAATAAACTTATGGTGATGATAATATTGATGAGCTAGATCAGGATGCCACAGGACTCTGAAAAAATAATTGATCAAAAAATTTTGCCTTCACTTTATGGATCCTAGTCCAATGAAAAAAGAGGGGAACAAAAGGGAAAGTAGGGAGGCTGGGAAAGGAGAAGAGAAAGGTGAGAACATAACTGCTTGAATGGTAAACTTTCAAACAAAATTACTAAGTGAGGAAAGAAAATTTGAGAGTTTAAGATTAGACTTTCCATTATTATCCTATTATAAGGGAAGATTTGGAGGAGTCCCACCTTTGTGAACCATAAATGTCCCAAGTGCTCAGGGCTGACACTACTGAAGTTATACTCCCTTGAAGTTTTTTGTTTCAGAAGGAACCAAAAAGGTTATACTTGTATTTCATGGCATAAATAGAACTCTTCAAAAACGTAGTTCTTGTTCAAGAGAAATAATATGAGGATAAAAATCATTTCAGATGTCAAATGGGAAAGCCAATGAGTTGATTTTCTGTGACCACATTCCCATGGTGGGAAGAGGGATAGCATCTGAGAAAAAAATGGGGCATAGCAGTATAAAGGAAATCTCTTTTTATTGATAGTCGCTTCAGAAAAGGTAAGAATGATTTCACCCTCTTAGAAGAATAGTTTGGGCAGAGCAATTACCTTTACAGCAAAGGTTAAGCAATAGTGAGCTCTACCTTTCAAATGAAATCATTAATAAAATTCTTTCTGAACTCTGAAATATGCTATTTAAGGCCAATTAAGATTTCTCAGCTAGTGGCATCAGTCCTCTGGCACCTCTGAAAGAAGATCAGCAATCATGAAGGTGTGAGGGTGGGTGTTTGATGCTTCCCAACAGCAATTGGAAAGTAGAGAAAAATCAGTCCATTGACAGACACAGCAAGGATACAAGAGACACCTTCATTGCCATCCCACTCCCACTCCAAATCTGGGAATCCCTAGACAGCTCACTAGGAGTCCAATTTGAATAAAGACCCTCTTGGCTTCCTGGCAGAAAAAGAGTATAGGGAACTTTGCAACTGTCATTTAGGTTCACAGACACTAAGATTAGGGACATTGATTGGAAATAGTGGTAGAGCAGGGGAAGCTTGGTCTTTTCCTTGGAAGTGCTGAGAAGATGCCCTAAGGAGGGAGAAAATTGAGATGCTTGGGTTTCATGTTAAGAAACTGGTTTGAGGGGGTGGCAGTATTTGAATTCTTAAGTGTGTGAAACTGTATAAGAACAATCAAATATCTTCCTATTCAGTCACAAGTAGGATGACTGTATGTCCTAATTTGCCTGAGACAGTCCCACTTACTCCTATTGTTCTGGTGTGGTTATTAAATTTAACCCCCGTGTCAAATATGGCTGATATATTATATAGTCACATTAGCTCTAATTGACTTTCCCCAAATTCTTCAACACAGAGTATGGGAGAAATGGAAAAAACTAGGTTACACTTTCTAGAACATAGTAAGTGACATATAAACACCTGCAGGGAGAGAGCCCTTACCTGTCTTGGTGAGGTAGGCCACACCAACAGCAGCAAAGAGTAGCTCTGCTAGCACCACTGGAGGCTGCAGAGTGGAGGACAGCATCAGTGACAATAGAAGGACATTTTCATGACTTCCAAGGAGACCATGGAAGCCATCTGAACATTGGCAGTGTAAAGTCAAACAGCTCGGGGAGCTTGGGAGGCACCCCCAGATTAGTGGGTTTATTTATAGTTTGAGGCAATGGCTATTGGAGCTTGCATATTCTCAGGGCTGGTTTCATGGGCATGCAACCAGGACCCTCCCCTCAGAATAACCTTGCTTTTGGGGTTTCATGCTCTGCAGTTGCCATCTTGAAATTATTTTTTTTTTAAGATTTTATTTATTTATTTTGAGAGAAAGAGCACAAGTGAGGGAGAAGAGCAGAGAGAGAAGCAGACTCCCCACTCAGCAGGGAGCCCAATGTGGGGCTCAATCTCTGGACTCCGGGATCATGACCTGAGCCAAGGCAGTCACCCAACCAACTGAGCCACCCAGGCACCTGCCATCTTGAAGTTCTTAACAATTATATTTTTGACATTGTGTTTCATAAGTCAAGTACAATAAGGCAAGAGAGCATGTTCCAGGAAGTTAGAGTCTCAGCTCATCCTTCCCATGGTTGCCTCCATGCCACTCCAGGTGGGCCCATTCCCCTGGCCTCCTTTTCTGCACTCTTGCTCAGGGACATCTTTTGCCCTCTGCCTCTGGAGGGGACCTAGGTACAAGCATAGTAAGATCCCAGTTGAGGTGAATGTGGTGGCATAGCGGCACCCATTCCTGGCAAGGTTGGCATTACCTTGGCTGCCCCCATCCCAGTGCTGAGCACATTTGATGCATAGGTTGGGATCTGCTGGGCATCAACTGTGCACTGTGAGTTGGAAAGGTGGGCCTGTAGAAAGGGGAGAATGACTCTCCTGCCCCCAGCCTTGGCTCTGTGCTTTGGTGGCAGGAAGGAGATCCCTGCAGCTGGATGCTGTTTGAGCACCTGACAAGTTGTAGAGTGGGACCTCAAATGCCTGTGAAGGTCTGCACTCAGCTGCTGGGAATCCCCATGCCTGAGCGAGTGAAACATTAAATAGCAAATAAAATACCATGACAGATTAAGAAAGCAAGAGAACCAAAGACAGGAAAAAGTGTTATATTCTACTAGCTTTAATAGCACTTTTTTCCTGCTTCTTGGGTAGGGGGACCACATTTTCGCTTTGCACTGGGAACCTCTATGTAGAGATCACTGTGGGTTCTCCTTGAGCAGCTGGAGTGGCAAATGCCTTTTGGAGAGCAACCTTTATCCCCCTGTCTTGTGATGTCTCTGAGGTGGAACAGACCCACGTCTGAATCCAGTCTCCTTTCTAGAATGCTAACCCAACCTCATCTGCATGCTTGGAGATACCTGCTTCTCTGTAACCCCCCTGCACCTTTAGGACCTCCCTGGCTCCAACCCATTTCCAGTTACTGGCCTCTAATACCAGTCTGATTAGATCAGTTGATTCACGTCTGACTTTTACTCTGGGAACCCAGCATTCTCATCCTTCTTCAGACATTTGTAAAACATTTGGTATTGTGGAAAGGACATGATATTTGAAGTCACATGTCCTGGGCTTAATTCGGACTCTGTTATTCATTAGATGTGCAAACATGAGTGGTTCAGTTCACATTCCTGAGCCTCAGTTTCCTTATCTGTAAAAGGAGGTAAATCCTACTCTCCAGTTCCTTGATTGCCCAGGTGAGTAGGGCACCCAGAATCAGATTTGGTATTTGCAAGTCAGGTTGGTTACTTCTATGACTGCTTTACTGGACACACTCAAAGCCCTTGTCACCATATTCTTCAGGTCAGAAAGTTTTATCTAGGTTTCCTAGTTGCTCCTTCCAAGTCACTTGCTCCTATCCAGTCTCCTAAGCCCTCCTGCCCGAGTTCAGCATCTAGAGTCTCTGTCTTTATGTACTTTTATCCAAATGACCTGTGTTTGGGATAGGCTGGTAGTATTGATTTTGGTTTTTCCCTGAGATGTCTCTCCTTAGATAGCCACTCAGTTCCATGAATTGGCAAATGATTTCCTCCACCTGCCCCAGAACCACCCATCTCACCCCAGCCTCTTGTCTAGCTCAGATTCCAGACCCTGTTAGGAGCCTCTTCTTTTTACAAAGGGAGATTTCTGTGTCATTACTGTGTTGTCCCCCTTACACACCTTTGCTTTACCTCTTTTTTATCTTTGGACTGTGTGGATGAAGGATACATTGCTCAATGATGCGGTTTTCTTAATCACTGTAAGAATAGAAGTTTTGAAAAAACCATTGCTCACTGCATCAGAAGACATCATATTTCCAAGAAGAACGCTGTGCTAGTGAGCTCAGAGCTAGAGACAGTAGGAGCATGCACACAGGCATCTTTCTCCTCTCCTGGGAAGAAGAGAGCAGCAGCCAGCAGGCTGTCCCAGTGGCTTTATAGGTGGGGAACCACAGGCATCAAGACACTGAATGACACTTCTGGAGATCAGAGCTATTTTGTGAATGAGACTCTCAAACACGGGCTGGCTTAATTCCCACACGGTTTTACAATGGAGGGGATTTATGTCTTGGCTTTTCCTGTCAGAAGCCACCGAGTCATGATATGATGATGAGCCTAATCCCCAGGGATTTGGGTGTGAAGACAGAATGGTTTTGGCTGCCCTCCTCTCCCCTCACGTCTCTACTTTACAGCGAAGGCAGCCTTGAGTCAGGCAGGATTCAGAAATGAGGTCTGCACCTGGTTGCAAAACCAGCCTAGGGGAAATCCACCTGATTATGGGTTTTAAGAAATGACCTTCCTGTGGTTCTGGCTCTCCACTGAAAAAAACCCACAAGTTAGTGGGTCAAGATTATTTGTGGTCTTTCAACTATATACAGTGAGATAATCCCGGGAGAAAACAACCATAACCTTTACTTTTATTGCCTAGCGTAGGGCCTGCCACAGCGTAGAAACTCGCACGTTTGAGTTCAAAGAATGAATCTGTTTAGTCTGCTCTGAGGGACAAGACAGAGATGCCAAAAGGCCCTGTCATGGCCATAGGAATCCAAGGGTACTCAGCTATTTGGAAGCTTTTATGACATACCTCATCCATCTATTCTGCCATAAAGGCTGTGCTCCTTCCTCTCCATCTTCATTACCACTCCCTTAATTAAAGTCCTAATAATCTCTGGCCTGGACCATTGCAGTATTCTCCTATTCATCTATCTGCTTCCAGCATTGACCCTGTTCTTCTATCATCCCAATATTTCCTTCAAACTGCAGGAAAATTCACGTTTCTCAAATGTATTGCTGATCATGATTCTCATCTGATTACATTCCTTCAATGGCTCCCTATTTCCCACTCTAGCCTTCTCACCTCCTCACACCCCCAGCTTTAAAAAATCTCATTCCTCATTCTTGCCAAGCTTTGGAAATGAAACTGAGGATCAGAGAGATTAAGTAATTTGTCCTAGTCTAGAAAACTAATGGTGATAGATCCAGGAATGAGTTACGTACATTTTGCTTCTAGATTGTACACATTTAACCATCATGTTACAGCTACTTCTCCCGTGGCTTCCTGGTGAACTCCTCTTTATTCTTCAATAGTCCACTCAAGCAGGACCTTCTTCATAAAGTCTTTCTTCATCTCTTCAGGTGGAGTTGAATCTATCTTCTCTTGTGCCCCACTGAACAATGCCCATAACCTCTAGGACAATTCTTAACATAAAAGGAAGAGAATTAATGCTCCCACGCCCTACTCATACACCCACAGAGATTTCATCTGTGCATACCTAGTACATAGACTGACATATTCTAGATATTCAACAAAATTTTGTTGAATGGAAATTCACATCCTCAACATATGAATTGTTTCCTTTTTCAGTCTCAGCTTTGTGAATCAGTTCTGCCTGTCAGTTATCTCAGCATCCCTCTTCTGGACTGTTTTCAGTTGTAAAGAACACAAAAGCAAACTTTACAGCAATGGCAGGAATCATGAGGTTCAACTCTAGTTAGAGCCGCAACATGTAAGTGGACAACAGAATTATTGAAGCCAACTTCCCCCAGCTTTACAGAATGTATATTGTTTCTTCATCATGATATCCATAGCATGTGTTATACCTGGCCCCACTCTCCCAAAGAAGATACTGTTGCACAGAAGATTACAAATTTATTTTCCATTTATCTATCACTACAAATCAAGCCATCCTAAATCTTACTAATTTTTTTGCTCATGAATCTGCAGTTGACATGAATCTGGCAGGAACAACTTCTCTTGCTTCGTGTGATGTCTGAGGCACCAGCTGAGAGAATGACTGGGGATTGAAGTGGTTGGGCACTGTCCTGGCACGTCTCTATCTTCATGCAGTCTCAGGACCTCACCATGAGCTCTTTCTCGCGTGGCAACTTCAGAGTGGTTGGACTTCTTACATGGCAAGTGGTTTTCCCAGAGTGAGTGTTCCAAGATGCTCAGGCAGAAACTCTAAGGCTTCTTATCACTTTGCCTTAGAATTTTAGAACATCATTTCTTCTGCATTCTAATGATCAAGCAAGACAAAGCTCAGCCCAGATTCAAGGGAACAGAAATTAGACTCTACGTCTCAATAGGATGAGTAGCAATGAATTTGAAGTCATTTTTAAGTTGCCACGATAGCCAAAGCCAAATAATAAGTAAAGCATCAATTAAAAGACACGTCAAGGGGGTGCCTGTGTGGCTCAGTTGATTAAGTGTCTGAGTCTTGATTTCGGCTCAGATCATGATCTCAGGGTGCTGAGATCGAGCTCATTCGGGCTCCCTGCTCAGCTCAGAATCTGCTTGGGATTCTGTCTCTCCTTCTCCCTCTGCTCTTCCCCCCAGTCATGCTCTCTCTCTCTAAAGAGAGTCATGCTCTCTCTCTCTAAAATAAATGAATACAATCTTAAAAAACTAAAATAAAAGAAACATTTCCTAAGAAATCTTTTTTTTAAGATTTTATTTATTTATTTGACACTGATTTATTTGACCTGATTATGGGTTTTAAGAAATGACCTTCCTGGGGCGCCTGGGTGGCACAGCAGTTAATCGTCTGCCTTCGGCTCAGGGCGTGATCCCGGCGTTATGGGATCGAGCCCCACATCAGGCTCCTCCGCTATGAGCCTGCCTCTTCCTCTCCCACTCCCCCTGCTTGTGTTCCCTCTCTCGCTGGCTGTCTCTATCTCTGTCAAATAAATTTTAAAAATCTTAAAAAAAAAAAAAAAAGAAAGAAATGACCTTCCTGTGGTTCTGGCTCTCTGCTGAAAAAAACCCACAAGTTAGTGGGTCAAGATTATTTGTGGTCTTTGTGAGAGACAGCCAGCAAGAGAAGGAACACAAGCAGGGGGAGTGGAAGAGGAAGAAGCAGGCTTCCAGTGGAGGAGCCTGATGTGGGGCTCGATCCCAGAATGCCTGGATCAGACCCTGAGCCGAAGGCAGACACTTAACGGCTGCACCACCCAGGCGCCCTATGGAAAAGGAAGAAATCTTAACACTTGCAATAATATGGATCAAACTTGAGGGCATTGTGCTGAGTGAAATAAGTCACACATAGAAAGACAAATACCATATGATCTCCCATATGAAATCTAAAGAAAACAACAGAGAAAAAACTTGAGTTTGCAGATACAGAGAACAGACTGGTGATTGCCAGAAGTGGGGGATGGGGAGGGGAGAAATGGGTTAAGGAGGTTAAAAAGTACAAGCTTCCAACCATAAAGTAAATAAGTCACGGGGATGTAATATACACCACAGTAACTATAGTTAATAATACTGTATTATTCAAAAGTTGCAAAGAGAGTAAATCTTAGAAGTTCTCATCACAAGGAAAAAAATATTTGTAGCTATGTGTGGTGACAGATGTTAACCAGACATATTGTGATGATCATTTTACAACATATACAAATATCAAATCATTATGTCATACATCTGAAACTAACATAATGAGATGTGTCAATTATATCTCCATTAAAAAGAAAGAGAGACATTAGAGTACAGAATGTGTAATTTAGAAACTGGGACGATAGGAGACCCAAGTGATCTGGGAAGACCTGAACCACAGGAGAAGGAACACACCAAGAGCCCAGAGAAAGAGTGGAAGGGCTACTCCTCCAAGCTTCATGTTGGTCTGTGGGATTTTCTCATAATGGGAAAAACAGTAAGAACTAACGTTTATTAAATATTTGCTATAAATTATTTTCTCTTTTAGGAGGTTTATTTACTAACTTATTTAATCCTCCTAATTGGAAACTGAGGCCTGAGGTTAAATGACATGCCCAAGGTCACACAGTTAGCAAGTAACAGAGCTAGAATTCAGGTTCTGACGATCCATCTCCAGAGGTGGTATGCCTAAGTTCCATTCCACATACATCTCTATCTCTAAGATCTAGGACTTTTTTTTTCCTGCAGTGTATGGGGAGATATGTGGAGGCAGGGCATCTTCTCAATCTTTGGGTCAGTTCTCAACCTCTTAGTCTTCAGAGATTTTTACTACATTTATCTCGGATAAGGCCTGATAATTCCTAGATGATTCTAATGGGCAGCAAGGGTAGAGGATACCTGGACAAAGTCACACTGTCTGAGACTCCCCCTCCCATTTTAAAAGTTAGCCTTGGTTTTGATTTGATTTAGTCATAACACCCAGGACCCAAACTTAAGTTCTGGTTTACCAAGTGGGTTAGGGCAGTGCTGTAAGTGCAAGTAAATGGTGTCTTTCTCCCCATACTGCCCTGCATCAGTTCATTTCTTACTCTGTACCTTCCCCAGAGCCTGGGAGCCCTGTGAGAATTGGAACTGTGTCTCAGTTGTTCCACACTCTATGCCCAAGCACCTGGCATCATTCCTGGCCTGTTGCAGACATCTAGTAAAGAGGTGTTGAATGAACAAGTGGATGACACACAAGCACTTGACTACAAGGGTCTATTTGTTGGAAAAAGCAAGGACTTTGGAGTCAGGAAGACCCAGGTCATAATCTCAGCTCTACATTTCAAGAGAGTGTCAACTTACACGGCAGGGATGTTCTAAAGTATATTAGACAAAGCTAACATATCAGCAACATTACCTTTCAAAGACTTTATAAAGCTGCCTCCAGTTAGACTAATACAGTGTTTCTTCTGGAAACAGATGTCTCTTTCTTCAGTTTTGCCCCAGACTAAGTTGGCTTGCATTTAGGAGACAAGTTATAAGAAAAATAGTGACCCTTAAACCCTGGAATAATCCTCAACTTGGCAAGTTTCTGCCTGTCTGAGCAGCACAACAGAACAGAGAACTTCTAAGCTGATAGCAATCCTATCACTCTGAATATGGAGGTGGGCAGATGGATGGACCCTGCCACTTAAATATTTATTTGAATGTCATTTTTACATGTTTTATATAAGTAAGCAATTTTAGTATATGTATTTATGATTTTTAAAATTATTTTATTTTGTTTTATTTGCGTTCGTGTAAGTTGAATGCTCATATATGTCCCGGTTTGCTTCTTTGTCAGTTGATATGACTGCTCTGGTCTACAAATGAAACAAGAAGGGAGAAAGGGAACCAAGGGAACTGAAGGAGAGAAAGAAGAAACCAGCATAGGACAGGAGAGCTTTGTGCTGCACACACTCTCTTTTCTGACTTGTTCCACCACAACTCCTTTGAGAATTCTATCCTGTCCTCTCCATTTAATTAACAAAATGCTCTGGCAGTGCTAATAAGTGCCAGACACTGTTCTAAGTGCTTTATAAATACTATTTCATTCAATCCTCATAATACCCCCCATGAGCATATTCTTACTCTCATTTTATAGAGGAGACTGAGGCACAGAGAGGTGGAATCATATGTCCAAGGCTAGTAAGGGACAAAGCTGGGATTCCAAACCATGTGGTTTGGCTGTGGAGTCCATGCCCTGTACTGCTACAGTATTCATTAATCTGCTTAAAGGCAGTTCTGAAGATACAGCCCTTACTACTGCCATACCTATGGCAGCATTTGCCTAACGGAATTTCTCAGAACTAATATTAGAAAGTATGGGGCAAACGTTTTTGGAAAATGCTATAGAAGCTTCTCCATCTTGGGAGTAGGAGGACTCTTAGTATGTTAAAGGCACTGCGGATTCTGGGAGTGAAGAGCTCCCTGTAGTTCTACCCAGCACTTCCTGAATTTATTGAGGGCAGACCATGTTCATGCAGTGGTTGCTCACAACTTCCAATCTGAATGTTGTGTAGAACAGATCCTGGATAAAGCCTAAACTCCGTTATTTGGTCAGGAAAGGTCTCTTTCGTGATCTGACCTGATTTACCTCCTCACAATATCTCTGATCACACTTTCCCTTCTCTGACTCACTGAATTTCTGTTCTTTGAACCTGTTATATCCCCTTTCTTTCCTCTGTGCCTGTGTGTCTTCTGTTTCCTCTGCCTGGAATGCCCTCTCCTTTCTCCCCTGGTAAACTCCCTGCTAACCACTAGCTCCAATACCTGCCCCCCTAACCCACCCCACTTTCCCCAAATTCACAATGGATTAATGCCTAACTCCTCTTTTGGCACCTTAGAGGTCTTTATTCATATCACTGTGTCTTTTAAAGCTTATTGTGTTTTCTATTATTCTTCTTTTATCTACTACATCACACTCTTTAAAAGCTGTAATTATTGAGTACGCATTATGTGTTAAGCTTTGTGTTAAGCATCCATCTTATGTGAATTTTTTCATGTATGCTTTACAAAACCTTTAAATTACATGTTCATTATTATTACTGCTATTATCATTTGCATTTTAGAGAAAAAAAAATTTGAGGTTCAGAGAAGTCATGAATCTAAAGTCACTTAGCTCATCAGTAATTGAATTTGAACCCAGATCTTCTCGGCAACCCATTATATTCATGTTAATGCTACATGTCTGTATCATTCCCTGTAATGTGATGATTTCAAGAGGGCAGATTCTTCTTACACATTTCTCTACCCTTCGCTCCTAGCACAGGACCTACTAAGAAGAATGGAATAACTACTTATGTTTCATAAATGAACAACTAGATACATGGATGGAAGATGATCCAGGTGGTAACTCCACCGTCTGAACTAGGAATCCAACTGGTGATCCCAGTCTTTCTGCCTAACTTCCACCCCATTAGTCAAGACCCTTCTCTCTGGCCTGTAACTCTGACTAGAGTGAAGTAACCTGCAGAGTCTTAGCTCCACAACCCTTATAAAGAAGGAACAAGCTCTAGTTCTCACATATCTTGCCATGACTAATTATTTTAAGTTACTATTTACCAAGTACTTCCAACGTGCTAGTCACTCCTCTAAGTGTTTTACATGCAAATTCATCACAACCCTGAAGTTGGTGTTGCTATTATAGGTGAGGGAACTGAAGCAGATGAAATAAAGAAACCTGCCCTAGCTCTGACAGTTAGTGAGTAGTACAGCCAGAAGTCCAAGCTGGGTAATCTGGCCCCAGGGCCCATACTCTCACTCACTACTGAATACTGCCTTCCAACAGCCCAAGCAAAGAGAAAATGGGATCAATTCTTATTCTAGACAGAAAGAAAATGGAGTTTGTTTTGTTTTGGAATTTGAGTGGGTCAGTTAACCCATTTCTTCAATGGATCTATTGTTGGCTTAGCTACATTAACCAGGAATCCTATGTGGCTAGAGGGTCTAGCTCTGCATGAGGTTGTATTAAACAGCAGCGTGATGTCTCCTCATGTCTCTCTTTCTACCTCTAATTTTCTCTCTCTCCCTCTCTCTCTCTCTCTCTCTCTACTGGCCCCCTTAAGCTTTCTGTTCTTTCTCCCTCTTTTCATCTCTCTCTCTCCCTTGGTCCTTCTCAGTCCCATAGCTCAACAGGCATGCTAATAATTTGGGAGATTCGCTCTTTTAAAAAATATAGAATTCAGAATTTACAAGCAAATTTATTTTGATAGAGGTGGGTGGGAGGAAATCTGCCTCTGTTTGTAGAGGGATTATGGTAGAGGAGCAGAAGCAGGAGCCATGTCAGGGGAAATGCAGACTCCAGAGCCGGAATGAGCCTGTAGCCAATTGGATAATAATTGTGTCATTTATTACCTTATTGTCTAAATTGTGTCTTTTGAGTTTCCTGACTCTTAATCCAAGAAATCTCTTCTCAGTGCTCAGGTGGTAAATTATTTATCCACCTTTCTTTCTCTTTCATTAACCTTGTCTTCCTATGGAAATGCAGCAGTTACTAACAACTTACCCAGACAGAGTACAGTAGCAGAGCTGGGGTGTTTAACCCTGAGCATTCCCAGGGATTTCAGACTAGACTTGGGACTAGCCACCATGACTTGAAAGGGTAAGAACCCATGCTTTAGAACCAGAGTGTGTAGATTGAAATCCCAACTCTTTCCCTTAAAAACTTTGGGCTCTTGGATGAATTACTCATTTTTCTCATCTGTAAAATGGGAATGATAATAGTATCTACCTCATAAAGCTATGGAGATTGTATGCATTATGCATGTGTGACACTTAGAAGAGCTCCCGGCACATGTCAATGCTTTATAAATGTTTGCTTTTGCTGTTGTGATTGTTACTGGTAGAAGGAGTAATTGTTGGTGAGAGGGGCTGGTTAAAAGGGAAATGATTCTTTGAAAATCTTCCATCTATTTTCTTGACTTCTTGGTTTTACCTCATCAAACATTTCTGATCAGTGTCATTATACTGAGGATTAAAAAAGAAATAAGATCCCAAATTAACTAGCTAACTAAAAGATATAGTTGGATGGATAGATAGATGATAGATGATAGATAGATAGATAGATAGATAGATAGATAGATAGATGATAGACAGATAGATAGATAGATAGATAGGTAGATGATAGATAGATAGACAGATAAAGATTATCCCACCACCCAGAGCTTACATCCTTCTTGGTAAATTGGACACATTAACAGGTAATTCTAATAAAATGTGTTACCTGCTTAGACAAAGAAATGCAGAGCATTTAAGGAGACCTCATTGGGAGGAGAATGTCCAGTCTCAAACTGCATCAAGGATGAGTAAGTTGGGAATAGGTGAATTGAGATAGTAATGGAATTCCAGGGTGAGACCATGGCATGAGCATAGCATGGTACAGTAAAATAGCCTGCTGTCAGTAAAGCACTAAAGCCATGAGGCATTGCCAGATCACAGCAGAGAGTTCAGGGGGTGAGGCAGGTAAGTTGGAGTCAAGTCATGGATGGAGTAACAAGTATTCTTGGATTTTACATGAAAAGATCCCAATGGAACTCATAGTTTCTATCTCAGGTAATAAAGACACAGATGAATGGTACCTCAAGTTCTCCCATAAGACCTTTCTTAACAAATAGTAGATTATTCACAGTAGCTATAATTACGAGGTGTGTACTTTACCCCCAAGAAGCTGGCTTATTCCCAGCTTGGACTGCTTTGGACTTGGAGAGAGGATTCTGGGAGTTCTGGCTGTTACCACCCAAAAAAACCACTCCAAAACTCAGCAACTTAAAACAAAAATTTATTGCTATTTTCATGTTTCCATGGGATGACTTGGCTCAGCTGAGTGATTTTCTACTCAGTGTTGCTCATGAGATTGCAGTTGTATGTTGGCTGGGCTGCAGCATCTCAAATCTCAGCAATTCTGGATGTCTAAGATGGCTCACTCACAGGACAAGAGTTGATGTTGGCTGTTGGCTGGAATCTCAGTTGTGCTGTTGACCACAGCCTCTCCAGATGGCTTGGACTTCTCACAGAATGGTGGCTGGGTTCCAAAAGGGAATTTCCTAAGAGTAAACATTCAAAGTAGCCCAAGCAAAACTGCAAAGAAGCCACACTATATCAGCATTACTTCCGCCACATCCTCTTGCTCAAAGCAGTCATAGGGCTCACCTATATTCAAAATAGTGGGAAAATAGACTACCTCTTGATGAAGGAGTGGCAAGAATCCACTGTAGAACAGTGGGGCTAAATGATATTATTAAGACCACCTTTGGACAATACAATCTGTCACATGAGCATAAGGAGGATACTCCCCTGGACTGTTTTAAGAACATATTCTCATTTAGAATATGTGCTCTGAGTGACCTTGGGGTTTCAGACAGGGGAAGGAGGCCAGAACTCACACTGAAAAGGAACCAATACTTCTGAGGGCTCTTCCATTGAGGAAAGAACACTGGACTAGAGGACCAGAGACACCTGGGTTTGAGTCTAGCTCTTCTACTTATTAGCTGAGTGGCCTTGAGTGAATTACTTCTTTCTGAACCTCAATTTCTTTGTCTGAAAAATAATAACATGAAAAACAAATCTCAAAAATTCCTTTTTTAGAGACATCTGGGATTTCGATAATCGTATAAGGGATTTGCTTCACTGCAACTGTGTCAACCTCATTAATTCTTTTTCAACTGACTCTCTTTGAGGGAGTACAGTGACCATGATAGCCCCAGTTTGTCCAGGAAAGTCCTAGATTAAGTCTGTTGTTTTAATACGATTATGAATAGCTCCCCCTTTCACTCTTAAAAGTGTCACAATTTTGGTAATAGATTGTATGATCACCCTCACAATAGGGCATAGGGTAATGACAGTTACCTTCTGTGATTTTATGTTTACAATGGGCCTGATTCATTATTGAAACTATTAGGTACGAGTAGTGACTAAATCTAGGTTCTTCTGATTGCCAGCAACAGAATTCAATTTAAATAGCTTAAGCTGAAAATGGAATGTACTGGGTAGATACTAAAGTATCTGCAGAAGTTAGGGACAGCGAGGTCTGAAACAAGAGACAGTACCAGGCAGACCTATCTTTAGGTTTCTGAATTTTGTGCCATTTTCTTTCTTTCTAGACTGGCTTTCTCTGCTTCTTCAAGTACACGATAATCAGAAGATGGCTGTCCCATGGTTACCACTTGTATCCATCAGTTACAGCCATGCACAGAGACTAACTTGTTACCAATTTCAAGTTCCCTGGGAAAAAAAAAAATTGGACCAGTCCACCCCTGGTCCAAATTGCTAGAAGTGGGATGAAGGACAAAGAAGATAATTAGGGGCCCACCCAGTGGTGTAGAGGAAACTCTCAAAGAAAGTGGTTGTGTTAGTCCAGGTCTCCCAAGAAGCAAATGCCAAGACAAGATTAAATTGGATAAAATGTATTAAGGGAAATGTTTGTGATATAGAATGGTAAAGGAGACAAACAAGAGCCATTAGAAGTAAATATGACCCCTGTGAAGGAGAGAGAAGGAAGGAAGGAAGGAAGGAAGGAAGGAAGGAAGGAAGGAAGGAAGGAAGGAAGGAAGAAAGAAAAAAGAAGAAAGAAAGAAAGAAAGAAAGAAAGAAAGAAAGAAAGAAAGAAAGAAAGAAAGAAAGAACGTAAGGTGGGAGGAAGGGTGGAAGTGCTTTAGACTGGATTAGATCCAAGTTTTAAGCTTCAAGGAGAGTTTAGCAAGGCCAATGCAGAGTCCTCAAGCCAAAGTTGCTCATAGGGGAGATCCTAGTCAATAAGGAAGAAGTATGCCTTAGTATCCCTGCTGGACTCAGCCATTGACTAGAAGTAGCCTTTGGAAATGGTAGTCTTTGGAAATGGTGGCCTTAGAGCAAACATGGTAGTGGATTTCAGGGCTCAGCAGCTTAGGCAGTGGATCATACTCTCATAGTTGAACATTTGAGAGATGCATTCCCATGGCCACAACAATGGTCATTAAGAACAGAGTAAATACCTGAAAGGTATTTAGTGTAGCTGGTTCCCCAAAGTGGCTTGAAGGTCACCCAAAGTTTGAGTAAAATTTTCTATTCTAAACCCAATGAGAAGGCTAGCAGAGGAAATAATAGAAAGCAGAAGAATGAGACCAGAGGCTGAAATTGGAAAATTCTAAGATCAATCATACTTTCATTCAACAAAGATCAATTGACTATGTGCTGTTTAAGTGTTCCAGGTTCTGGGAATACAGTGGGGAATAAGGCAGGGATTCTCTCTGTAGTCTAAGGACCACTTACAGTCCAGTCAAGCAATGACAATAGTCTATGATGTGTTTTTACAGGGATAAACATAAGATGCTGAGGTTGCATCTTAAGAGTGATGAGTATCGGGCTACCAAGGAAGGCTGAGGGAGACCTTAACAGTCTCCAGGCTAACGCTACCCTCGCATCACATCTGAGGTTGGCAAAGTGTCTTGATCAAGGTCAAGGCCCTTTGCTAGTCATTGAGGGAGTTTTAGAACTCAGAACTCTTGAATTCTGTCTAATTTCTATGCTCTGCATCCGATGGCAACCTAATTATTGCCGGTGCTAGATAAGTATCCATTCCTCCCAGCAGAGCCAAGGGTTGTTATTATTTGCTTTCAGCCTATCAACACCACTTCCAGAAATATAGATGATTAAAAACCAAGCTGAGGATGCTACCTTTTAGAACTCTTTGAGGGCTTCTGAACAATCAGGAAACTTTAGCCTGTATTTTCAGAATATACTGTCAGGGAAGGTCATCTGAATCATATCCATCAAATGTTGGGGATGACTCACTGTCAAACAAATCCCACTTTTAAAAACTTGCCTTTATAAATACACAAGAAGAAATCACTTCTGTTGTCTTTGAGAGGGTTCTTCATTTCCTCTATGTCCCCTCCTGGTTCTCACTCTGAGCCCCCCCAAACAAAAGGCCTGCAGAAGAGGTACACACCTCCTAGCTGCCCCCAGCTTGACTGGCTTCAGACACCCAAGATAACCCCAGAGCAGCTGCCCTCCCTTCATTTTGTTCTTCCCTGGCCTTATTGGGGCTGACTCACTAAAGCCTGAAGGCTTTGCCTCCTCAGGGTTATGGCCTGTGGGGAAGGGAAAGAGCTGCTTGCTGCAGCCAGTGGTAATTAAAGATATGCAAGCAGCCCAATGAGTAGTTGTTGCACAGAAAAGGCTTGCAGTCAATTGAGGCCAAAGAGTGAATATTCTTAAAGAGAAGCCTGGGCTGCCTTTCCCTTTATTGGGTCATCAGGAGGAAGAGGGTCTTTCAGGTTGTGATACTGGGTACACTTTCTTCAAGACTCTTCTTCTGAGTGGTTCTCTTATTTGAACTTTTCTATGTTGGAAGGAAGGATTTGTAGAAACAACACAGTTTACCCATCCTTCAGGCTTTGGGAAAGCTTTATTCCATTTTTCCAGAAAAATCCATACCCTGGGTCCCTAAAAGAGCTGTACCCCTTAGGGAAATACAAGAAGAAAAACAAACAAACATATCAAACAAATCCCCACTGTTTAGGCTTAGAAGTAGCATATCCCTTTCCTTCCAATCTACCTTTAAAAAAAAAAAGTAGATTCTTTTAGAAAATATAGAAACAAAAGAAGAAAAGAAAAGCCTGTAATTCTTCCCTCCCAAGATTTTCATTGCTAACATTTTGGTGTATGTCCTCCCATGGTTTTTGCCTAGACCAAATATATACACACACATATATATACACATGCTGAAGCAAAATTGATCTGGAGCATATTTCCATGTTAATATACTGTCATTTTAATGGTTATATAATATTTTATTATATAGGTATATCATGATTAATTTCACCAATCTTTTATTGGGTATGTAGATTGTTTCCTATTTTCACAAATCCCCATTAATCTTTACTTCAAATACCTCCTAGTGCAGTGGAAATTTAGCTTAGCAAAATAGAAAAATGTTGACTACTTTCTTCTAAATCAGTAATTATCATCTAGGGGTGATTTTGCCCTCCGGGGTACAGTTGGCAATACCTGGAGACATTCTTGGTTATTAAAACTAGGGGACTCCTCCTGGCATCTGGTAGGTAGAGACCGGAGATGTTGCTGAGCATCCTGCAATGTATAGACAGCTCACCGCAACTAAGAATTCTCCAGTCTATGATGGGTGGTAAGGAGGGCACGGACTGCATGGTGCACTGGGTGTTATACGCAACTAATGAAGCATCGAACTTTACATTGGAAACCAGGGATGTACTGTACGGTGACTAACAAAATATAATAAAAAAAAACATTAAAATAAAAAAAAAAGAAAGAAAGAAAGAAAGAAAGAGGCTGGGATCCTACTGGAGAAGGCCAGCGCCGATCTCGTAGGACAGGGTCACCTCGTGAGCAGGCTCCAAGGAGCCTTGGTGGGGGTGAGCTATTGAGCCCCCTCCTCACCCACCTATCTTGCTGGTCTCCTCCCCACCTTTTGGGCCATTATGAATAAAGTGCTATAAATTATTTTAAAAAAAAAGAATTCTCCAGTCTAACATGGCAATTGTACAGAGGCTCTAAACATTGGTCTAATCGTAGTTATACACTTAAGTGAGCTGTCAGTCAGAGGATCTCCATGCTAATCCCCTTCTTCATAGCTCCTTATCACCACCTTTTTTCACTTTAATTCATCAAATACAAATAGAACGCTGAGCTGGACACAGAAGGGACAAAATGCATCTCCTTCCATGCACTGAATCACACCTTGCATTGCAAGAGCTCTTTTTCCAGATCAGTGGAAACTGTGCTTTTCCTTGTCCATGTTGNCCCATTCTGTGGGCTGTCTCTTAGCAACCAAACTCTCAGTCTTTATTCAATTACTCAGTCAGCAGTCACGTGCTGTTAACATTCTCCCCTCTGAAAAACAACTTTCCTCCTAACCTTCGCCCATCCCCCTCAGGTCTATGGCAGTCACCCCTTCCTATATGCTCCCAGGCCTTTGGTATATAATTGTAATGATAATGATCCGTTTACTTATCTGTCTCCCACATAAGACTGTGAGCTCCTCAAGGGAAAGGGGAGTGTCTCATCGATCCCCATCTCCTTAGTTTCAGTGCCTCAATAACTGGCTGGTGAATGAATTAATGGTTGAGTGAAAGCCCCTTTGGAAAGTCAGGTGCCTTAGGTATTCCTGTCCAACACTCACTGTGAGGACTGAGGCAATGCAGAGAAATGACCCTTCATAATAATGCTCAGTGGAATTTTTTTAAACATCATGTAAAATCAAAAAGATCTCATCCTGTTTTCTACCTGCATTAGCCAGCTTTTAGGATTCCCAGCAATTAGTATTTCCCAGTTGTCAGTATTTATCTCATTAATGTTCATGGGAAATTCTCTGGAAATTCCACATGGCTTATTTATTTTCCACTGGCGATAGCATTGACAACTGAGGTTAGGGTATCTCCAAAAATCAAAAACCAGTTGTGGTTTTTGTTCTCAGAGATCAATTTAAAAATTATCACCCTTTTTCTACCTTCAGATCTGTCTCACCCCACAGGCTACAATTGCCAAGTACTTGCCTAATTCAAGTTTAACCCCAGTTGTGGTTGCTCTCCATCTCTCAGCCCCTTGAAGACCAAGTCCCAGGCAAAGTAAGCCAGGACCAGCTTTCTTCCTAGTCATCACAGGGTAGGTGTGAAGGGTTCTAGAGTATGAGTGGAAGGGTCTGAAAAATAATTTGCAAACCTCATTGTACCTCTAAGCTGAGATATTCTGTCTTTGGAAGGTCGTTGCTAATAATACAAACATGGTCCTTGGAGGTGGTGCAGGAGAGGGATGAAATGGTAGCTTCACAAAAAAAGGAATGGAGTTTAGGACTTAATTACAGAGAAAGTTCCTGGCAGGAGAGGATGGGAAAGTGGAGGGTTGACATGAAATGAGAACAGAATCAGAAGTTATTTGTTTGGGAACCGGATATCAGACCATTTTCAATATAGAATGACTTAAGTGCCCAGGAAGTAAATGCATATGCCTGCAAACTCCCCTAAGGCTACTGTCATTTCCAGGTTATGGGGTGACATTGTATCAATAACAACAGTTAATATTTGGGAGTGTGACATGTATCAGGCTTTATACTTACAAGTATTAACTCATTTGGTGCTCACTACAATTTTATAAGGTAAGATTATTATTATTCCCATTAAAGATATGGAAATTGAAGCATTGAGAAGTTAGGGAACTTGCCCCAGGTCACATACCAACGCAGGAGTAGACCAAGTTGGAGTCAAGTGAGAAATAGCAGGATACAAAGCGATATGGACTGTCTTTTACTGTGGCACATTTTATAATAATAATACCTTTGTAAATAGTGACTTAGAGTTCACCCAGAGCCTGTGTACTCACAATTCCAAGTGAGCCAGGGGAAAAGAAAATGAACAATCGAGCTTATGACTTAAAGAAAAACACATCAGTTAATACATGATGTGAGTGTTTCCCCACATTTTTCTAAGCAGTTAGAGACACACAGTAATTTTATGAAAACTCAATCCATATTGCTGTGTAGCCTATTTCTCACTTGAAAAACTATTGCAAATATTCTTCCATTTCATGTTAATAAATATTAATCTACATTATAATTGATAACCACTGCCTAGTATTCTGAAGTATGGAAATAACATGATTTATTATAACAATACTATAATTTTAAGCATTTAGGTTATTTTAATATTTTTACTATTATAAACCATGCTAGAATAAATACTTTTATTTACCTTCTTAATTATTTCCTTAGGATACATTCTGAGAAGTGAAATTTCTGGGTCAAAAGTCAAGATAAATAAATCAGAGCTTTGGTATATGTTGCCAGATTTCCTTCTGGAAAGATTATAAAAATATATATTCACACCAGAAGTTCACATGGAGTTCATTTCTCCATACCCTAAGCAACATTAGATATTATAATTTTTGTTTGTGTGTTTGTCTTGTTTGCCAATTTGATAGGACAAAAGCAGCATTTTCATTATTGACTTAATATTATTACTCTTTTTATTGAGGGAAATGTCCTGTTTCTGTTTTCATTTTTCTAATGCGGAGATCTATAATGTCAAAAGGTATAAAATTCTCTCTGTCCTTTTTGCTTTACTCTACTTATTTGAAAGATATGCATATTTATATTTATTTACCTTTCCAGTGGTTACTCTGAAACTTTTAACACATATATTCAAATGATTTTTTCTAATGTGTAGAATTAATAAGTATCTGTCCCTCTGACAAGCTAAGGACTTTAGCTTGCTTTTACATTTATCTGACTTCCCTACCTCCACCACCAAGTTCAGAAGTTTATTTTCTACCTATAGTTATTCAGTCTACAGTCCATCAACCCACAGTGACGTTCTGGCAGTCCAGGATGAAAGCAGATGAGTACAGCGGTGGACAGCAGAGAACAAATTACTATGCAAATTATCTCAAAAAAAAAAACTTAAACAAAATAAAGAAGACCTAATATCTCATCATCTCACTTACTCAAGGCATTTTAGTCAGTGTGCTTCTCCAGTGAGACAGAACCAATAGAATATAATAAATATATATATAGAGAGAGGAGATTTATTATAGGAACTGGCTTATGTAGTTATGGAGGCTGGAAAGTACGATGGTCTGCTGTCTGCAGCTGAAGAACCAAGAAGTCCAATGTTGTAATTCAGTCCAAGTCTGAAGGGCTGGGCATCTGGGGGCTAATGGTTTAAGTCCCAGTTTGAGTCCAAAAGCCCACAAATGGAGAGCACTAAAGTCCAAGAGCAGAAGAAAAATAGATGTCTCAACTTAAGCAGAGAGGGTAAATTCATCTTTCCTCTGCTTTTTGATCTACTCAGGCCCCCAGTGGATTGGATGATGCCCACACACATCAGGGAAGGGGTTCAGCTTTACTCAATCTAATGAATGCTAATCTCTTTCAGAGACACCCTCACAGACACACCCAGAAATGAAGTTTTACCAGCTATCTGGACCTCTTTAACCCAGTCAAGTTGACGCACAAAATTAACCATCATGTAAGAGTAGAGGAAAAACAAACAAACAAACAAACAAAAAACCCAAAAAAGAAAAAACAGGCATCCAGAGGGACTAAAACCAGAAATGGGAAACACTTGAGAATTGTGTACACTTCTCACTACCCCTCTCCCCCTCTCTCCTTACCATCTATCAGTTTCATTCTAAAAGTTTTCTGCGTTACCCAATCTTACAATGCAGAAATTTCCTTTGAGACTCAGGAGAGTGACAAAGCTTAAGACCGGAATATCTTTGTCCCAGTTTTGAATTCCCAGGTGAAAAAAAACCCTACTATAACTGACTTATTTTAAGTCAGGTGACAACCCCTACACAAATTGACTACAGTTGAGGGCAGGATCACAGGGCAGACAATTGGCTGCTGACCTCTGTGGAGTGTGGTCATTTCCCAGAGAAGAACTGCAACTCAATGGACACCCACTACAGAGTAGAACACCTAGAAAAGCAAAAGCATTAAGGTAAAGACACAGAAGTGTGAATGAGATGGTCAACCATCATACTGATTCTTATCTGAGTAGCTTTTTCAAAATATAGCTGTCTGGGCTCTGCCCAGACCTACTGAATCAATCTCAGGGGCGAAAGAAAAAGGTGGATAATCCCACCTGGATAAGTTGAGGCCTATAGAAGGGAAATTATTTGCTTCAGGTCACATAGCAACTAAAAACATAACTGTGATTTGGAAGAGCATCTGACTCTTGATCTCAGGGTTGTGAGTTTGAGCCCCATGTTGGGCATAGAGCTTACTTAAAAAAAAAAATTGCAACCGGGATTAGAACCCAGGACTCCTTCTAATAAAGACCTGTCTGTGTCAACTATGCCAAACTCATACATACAAGAGCCAGGGCCTGGGTGAGATAGAAGACTGGAAAGTTCATATGTATTCTTGCAAATGGGAAATGAAGCTGGAAGAATGCAAATGTTCTGGGGATGCAAAATTGCTCCAGGAAGGAGACAAATTTTCCTAGATTTTATTATCAAAATGCTCTAAGCTTTAATGGCTTTTCTAGGTCTGTAGAGTCTATTTTCTGGGCTCAAACCAATCCGCCATGGCCAAGGGAATAGAAGGATTTGGAGTATTTGGCTCCCTTCACTTAACTATAATCACTGCGGTTGGGGCTGGGGGCAGAGGTCGTTGCAGTGACCTTAGAATTCTCTCTTCTACTTCCCAGCATTTCTCCACTATATACCTATCAAACAATCTTTAAATTTTAAAAATTGGAACTTAAGTACATAGAATTGAATTAATCATAATCAATGGTTCTTGACTCACTGTCACTATCAGTCCAAGCATGACCTTCTTTTAATTACCTTATTTGTTTCAACAATACAATAAGCATCTCTGAACCCAACACCAATACCAGCGCCTTGGCAATAACTTACACATCCCTGTGCCTTCCTTCCCCCACCCATCTCCCTACCTCCATCCATCCAATGTAGTTGAAAGCCTGATTCCTGCATTCATCATTCATTTACTTTTCTTTTTATGTGGTTCTAGCTCACCTATACATATCCTTAATAAGCATTTTTTTAAAGTTAGTTGTTTCTAACTTTATAAAAATACATTATACTATTTATAATTTCTGGACTTACTATTTTTTACCTAAAATTATATTGCTAAAGGGGAAAGGGTGACTTCACAGAGGAGAAGTTTGGCAGACACCGTCTTTATCAAGGGATCAAAGTGAACTTCATCAGCAACGGGACAAACCAAAATCATGTGTTGATAGGATACAATGAAAAGAACACAGCACTGCTTCTGGAATATTCCTGCCAAAGACACATAACCTAAATCTCATCATGAGAAAATATCAGACAAATGTCAATTTGTCACATTGAGGGACATTCTATGAAATGACTCTGCTATAATCTTCAAAAGTGTAAAGGTCATGAAGTCAAAGAAAAATTGAAGAATAGTTCCAGTTGAAGGAGACTGAAAAGAAATGACAACTAAATACAATATGTGATTCTGAACTAGACATTTTTGCTCTAAAAAGCCGTTTGGAATACCTGAAAAAACTTAAATGAGGTTTGAGGATTGCATGGTGGTCAATGTTAATGTAATTTCCTGTTTATGATGGTTGTACTGTGGTTGTGTAAAAGCATGCCCTTGTATGTGGAAAATACACCCTAGAGTATTCAAGGATGCTGGAGTATCAGATTGGCACCTTCTTCTCAAATGGAGCAGGGGGAGAAAAAGGCATTTAGAGTGTATTTGTAACTTTTTATAAGTTTGAGTTGGCTTCAAAACGAACAAATAAACACTAAAAGCATATTGCTAAGATTCATCCAGATTTTTGCATATTGCTGTAATTTGTATGTTTTGACTGCACTGAATTTATTCACTGTCCCATTGATGGGAGGAGGAAACAGGCCTGAGAGTTTATGTGACCAGACTTAGGCTACACAACCAGTGACCATCAGAGCAAAATGTCTGTCCAGGCCTTTTGTCTCCCCAAGTCAGTGTTCCTTCTACCACGTTGTATGGAAAAAGCTTGTTGGCACGAGTATCATCACTAAAAACCCTCTATGGTAAACTGCAGTCACTGCTGATTAACCAGGAAGGGACATGGGAAGGGGAAAGACTGATGAATCATCAACAACTCTAAATCCGGCTTAAAGGAGTTCCACAGTTAAACTTTTTCTTTTTTAAAATATTTTATTTATTTATTTGACAGAGAGAGAGGCAGCGAGAGAGGGAACACAAGCAGGGGGAGTGGGAGAGGGAGAAGCAGGCTTTCCGCTGAGCAGGGAGCCTGATGTGGGGCTCGATCCCAGAACGCTAGGATCACCACCTGAGCCAAAGGCAGACGCTTAACGACTGAGCCACCCAGGCGCCCCCCACAGTTAAACTCTTATTGGCCGAGATGGGAAGGGCTAGGGGGTAAAGAAGGAAGCAAAACAGGTGGGCATGTAGGCTCTGCTCCTGTTAACGATCAGAGCCATTTTTAATCTTCTGAACCCTTTGTGGTGGGAGAGCTCATTCAGGTCCCCATTGCACCTTAGCCATGGTTCACACACACCTGATAACCAAGCTTTGCACACATGAGGCCAAGTTGATGCAATCATTTCTCTAGGTAGAGAAAAGAGATAGAGTTCTACTGGAGTAGAAACACAGGTTAGTCGAGATTGCACGGGGTTGAAAGATGGGAATGTGTAGTGTCATTAGGACTAGCGTATACGTGGTGGGTGACATAGCATCTGGTACACGACTAGGGCAAATTGTTGTTGGATATCCTCCCTCAAACCCTTAGGAAATCATGAAGAAATTCAGGGCAGAATAAGAGGGTGTTGCTTATTACTGGAGATGAGGAAGCTCAGCTATAGGAAGCACGAGACATCCACAGATATGGGCCAGAACCCGGGCTCTGCCCAACCTCAGCAGGTTATTTTTTCTCTTTGATCATTTGTTTTCTCAACTCCATATGAGTGGATTTAATTGCTTGATTTTTACAATCTTCCAGTTCAGATATTCTATGAGTGCTTCTATATAGCACAGAATGGGACCAAAACACTTCCAAAGGAAAAGAATGGTCTTCCTCTGCCCCTTCCTCACTCGGTCTCTGGATGCTCTATGGAAATATCATTTTCCATCCAGCCACAGATTATTTAGAGCAAAGGGGATGCACAAAGTCCTGTAGTATTTCCCAAGATGGTCCCACAGACCACTAATCACCTAAGATTCCCTTCCAAAAAAGGCTTCATATTGTAGCAGAAAAGACCCCCTTCATAATAACAACAAAAGATGAAATAGCTAGAAATAAATGTCTAAATTTTTATTTATTTATTTATTTATTTATTTATTTATTTATTTATTTATAGAAGGGGCAGGGAGGGGCAGAGGGAGGGAGAGAGAATCTCAAGCAGGCTCCACACCCAGCATGGAGCCCCATGCAGGGCTCGATCCCACAACCCTAAGATCATGACTTCAGCCAAAATCAAGAGTTGGATGCTTAACCAACTGAGCCAGCTAGGCACCCCTAGAAATAAATTTAATAAAAAATATCTATAGAAAGATCTATATAAGGTGGAAAATTTTTAAACTCTTTTGAGGGATTCAAAAGGCTTAAACAAATGAAAACAAGCATTCTATATTGTTGGAAAGGAAGCTGCAACCTTAAAAAGGTGCCAATTCTCAGTAGGTAATCTATAAGATTAAAACAATTCCATAAATATACCAACTAAAATTTAAAAAAAATAAGACAAGCTAGCTCCAAAGTTTATTTTGAAAAATAAACAAAAATGTATAGCCAGGAAAATTCTGAAAAAGAAAAGTAACGAGGGAACAAGTTCTATCAGATATTAAAACATACTATAAAGCCTTAATAATTAAATGTGCTATTGATGCGTGAATAGAAAATGATCCAAATAACAATTAAAAGTTTGGAAATAGCCCTAAATACTCATGGAGACTTAATACGTAAAAAAGTGGTATTTCAAAATATTGAAGACAAGATGAGTTATTTAATAATTGTTGTCAGTACAACAAGTTAACCATCCAGGAAAAAAAAAAACAGATGTATAAACTACACCTTACCCCAGTATAAATTTTTTTTAGATTTTATTTATTTATTTATTTGAGAGAGAAAGAGAAAGCGGGGGGAGAGAGAGGGACAAGCAGACTCCTTGCTGAGTGCGGAGCCTGACACAGGGCTTGATTTCACAACCCTGAGATCATGACCTAAGCCGACACCAAGAGTTGGAAGCTTAACTGACTGCACAACCCAGGCACTCTTCTCCGGTATAAATCTTAAAAGAATCAATTATTTAAATGTAAAAATGAAAATATAAAAAGTACTAAAAGAAACTGTGGAAAATTCTTTTACAATTTCAGGAAAAACTTTCTAACTATGATTTTTAAAATACCCCAAAGTCTTTTATTTTTATTTATTTATTTTTTAAAGATTTTATTTATTTATTCGACAGAGACAGAGACAGCCAGTGAGAGAGGCAACACAAGCAGGGGGAGTGGGAGAGGAAGAAGCAGGCTCACAGGGGAGGAGCCTGATGTGGGGCTCGATCCCATAACGCTGGGATGACGCCCTGAGCCGAAGGCAGACGCTTAACTGCTGTGCCACCCAGGCGCCCCATAAAATACCCCAAAGTCTTTTAAAATGGATGAATAATTTTGTTTACGTAAAAAAACTCCAGATGGCAAAAAAACCCACCATGTTTAAAGATAAAAGGCAAAAAACAAATTAGAAAAAAAATATTTTCAACTCATTAAACAAAGGGCTAAGGGCCCCTGGCTGAGTGAGTCAGTAGAGCATGCAACTCTTGATCTCTGGGTTGTGAGTTTGAGCCCTAGGTGGGGTGTGAAGATTATTTAAAAGACAAAACAAAGGGCTAATTTTTCTAATACCTAAAGAGTTCTTACAAATCATTAAAAACAAGACTGACAACCCACTGGCAAAGAGCATAAAGAGTGCACAGAAATATAAATACAAATGGCTCTTAAACATGTGAAAGAATGTTCAACATCCTTCATAATAAGAGAAATGCAAATTATTCCTTCACCAAGAAAATATTCTTCACCTATCACTTTGGCAAATCTCCAAAAATTTTATATAGCACATGCATCTTCTTTGTATTACAGTTACATTAACATGGGAATTCCACTTCTGGAAATTTGCCTCACACATGTAAAAAAAATATGTATGAAATTATTTATTACAACAATGTTTGTAAAATGAGAAAAAATTATGTATTCACAAAAGACAGAACTCGCACATCCATGAAATGGAATATTACAGTGTTGTTACAAAATAAAGGTGATTTTTAATGTACTAACGTGGAAAAAATATTTGGTAAGAGAAAAATTAGGTGTATACCAGTGTTTATAGTATGATACCATTTGTTTAGAAATGGATAGAAAATATATATATTGGCTATACATGAATAAAATATTCCTAGGAAAATTATCAAAAAATAATAATACTGCTTGTGGTGAGATAAAGTGGATATGAAGAAGAAAAGGTTCTTAAAGTATCTATCCTCTTACACATTTTGAATTTTGAGCCATATGACTGCAATGCCTACTCAAAAAATTAAATGTATAAGATGTCTATAGAATTACCCCTGCTCTAAGAGATCCATATGAACCATCAGGATAAAGGCTCTGTGAAGTCCTATAATAAATAAACTTGTTTAGGGGTGCCTGGGTGGCTCAGTCAATTAAGAACCTCCTAGGGAATAATTGACTCCCAATTCCCAAGGCCAAACACAAACAAGCACAGGTTTCAGGTCTTTGGGGGACAAAATTGCAAATGGTGGTGGATTGACACCAGAGAGACAATTCACCACAATGGCGGGAGTCTAGCCCAAGGACCTGGACTTTGTCATGGAGCTTGAGAATCCAAGGGGAGCTGATGGTGCTCATTCCCCTAGTGAACTGGTTCCTAAATCTGTTCTCCCTGCTTCTCCGCTGGCGTGGGACTCCCCTGTGGAGAAAAGGGCTCAGTATAACATTTCACATTTATGTCTTTAGTTTCTGAGGCCTAGGAAATCCTACCCAGGGCGGAGGTGGGGCAGTCCTGCTCAGTTTATTAAGAAGAGAAAAAAGTTCTTCAAGATATCGCCAAGCTGTGTGGGACCCCCAGGAACATAAACAATGAACATAGGATGGTAGAGAGCAACTGAAGCCAGTGAAAGACAGGGCCACTCAGCGTGGCTGGGGCCAGAGGAAGTGACAGGCCAGAGGTGCAGGAGGGGGTGCAGAGGTGGGCAGGAAGCTTAGAGCAGTTGAAGCCAATGATAGGTTTTATCCAGGACTAATTTTTTAGCATGAGTAAGCAATACCTCTTTCCATGAACTTCCACTTCCCCACAAAATTTCATACTCGTTTTCCCTTAAATATAGCCTGTGTTGCCCCCTTCTCTTTAAGATGTCCTGGGGAAGTCACGTGCTTTGGAGTCACACAGGTATGAGTTTAAATTTTGACTCTGTCACTTTCCAGCTTGTCATTTTGGATAAATCACATCATTTCTCTAAGCCTCAGTTTTCCCATCTGTGAAAAGGATAAGCCAGCTTCGTGGGTCTGTTTTGAACAACAATAATAATGAGGATTACTTATCACTTTTTGAATACCTGCCAGGTGTTCCACATACATGATTATCTCAATCCATCTTTGTAACCACACATTGAGATAAATATCTTTTTCCTTATTGTAGATTAGGAAACAGCCCCAGATGGGTTAAGAAATTAGCCCAAGGTAAGTGGCAGAACCAGGATTTTCAAAGTCAGGTTGAATCTGGCCCCAGTATCTACGGTGTTTCCATAATGTAGCACTGTCTTTCACAATGTCAAGTACAGTGTCTGAGAGGAGGCGTCTACAAAGCCTAAGCTTTCTTTTTCCCCTCTTCCCTGCAATTCTCTTCCCTTACCCTCCAGGTCTGGCTGGCATGTCACCTTCTTCCAGATCACTCTGGTCAAAAGTGATGTTCTTTTACCTCCCATCGATGACGACCCTTGACCGATCACACTTGTGAGCCTTTTGATTTCTCATCTACAAACCATGTACTGAGGCCAAGTAAAGTTGTTTAAAGCTTTTATTGTGACCTCTCTTTTGTCTAGTGCCCGCCTCTTTCTCACCCACCAGCTTGCAGACTTTCCGTGCACAGATCTTATTATTTTCTGCGTTCTCTACCCCTGGGGCCTCCCTGGTGCCTTGCACACCCTGCACAAATTGAATTCGGTTAGCTCCTCCTCATCTTGTGTATTGAGAGCTGTGGAAGGAAGGACCTGGAACCTCTCCAGCTGCCTGACTTGGAGAGAATAGCCCTTGTTCAGGGGTCCCTGGTGCACCCCCCTCCCATATTTCCTGCCTGGAGGCCCACAGTGACAGATCCCCTCGCTTGTTTTCTGCCTCACAGGATTCACTGCTCAGACATACCCAGTAATAAATAACAACCTAGATGATTGTGTCTGGTAGCTAATTGACTGTGTAACATAGGCTACCAGCCTCTGGGGTAGCACAGCATGCCGCTTGTAATTAATCACCCTCATCCCAGCCTGACTACCCAGCTATGTCGAATCACAGAACAATTAGGCATTTTCTGAGTGGGTTTCCCTGCCTGGGTTGGGGAGGTAGAAAACATCCTATTAATGCAGCTTTCTGTAGGTTCTCAGAACCATATCGATTCCATGGGAATCAACGCTCTGCGAGACACTGTGGTAAATGCTTGTAGGAGCTGGCAAGATGAGAGAGAAATAATTTGTGCCCTCCAGGACTGCATAACTAAGTTGGGTTATAACACAAAATTGGAGTAAATGTAGTTTGAAAGTTGTCGGGTGAGGGGTACAAACACATTCCTATGAGATAAGGGTGTATTTTGATTGAAAAAACGAGTAAATTAGCAGCATGAAGGACAGAATCACAATATAATATAGCGGTTCGTGTTATAATCGCCCATGAGAGCAACTCCAAAGTGTAGATTCCCAAACCCTACCCAATAGCTGTGAAATCAGAATCTCTGGAGGAAGATGAAGTCAAAAATCTCTGTCTAGGTGTTTGAGAAATCCTGATGCAAGCATGGTTTGGGGCAGCCATCCAGCCGCATATACTGTAAGCTTTGACCTCCCTCCTATAAGGATGGGTCATGACAGCTCCCCAGACAATGCAACCCCTCTTCCCCAGCCTGCCCTTCCGTAGCTGTCTGAACCAAGGATGCGCATCCTACACAAGCTGGGTCCCTTTGGAGTTGAAAGTCAGAAGTTCTAGTCGATTAGCTGAGTGTGCTCGACCTGACAGGTGAGCTGGGGTCTGAGGCTAAGGGGGCTGTTTGAGAGTCATGCACAAAGAAGAAGGGACAGAAATGGCTTCTGTCCCTGAAAACCTTTTCGTTTCCAGGCCTCGTCCTTTATGAAAAATTTATACTTTTTGCAATGAGTCTCATGAGAACTTGTTTCTTTATAAGATGACTCTATTAACTAAAATTTGCTTGCCTAAGTTCCCCTGTCTCATAGGCAATACTGTTAATGGGAGAGAGAACCTCAGAACTGGGGAGACTTCAGGCCAGCTATTCCATCATCCCACCTGACACAGGACAGATCCTCCCTAGTCCACTCTGTGAAATTGCTTAGCACCGTGTTTGGCAGAGTAGATGCTCAAAAAATCACCTGGGCCTTACACCTTCTAAGAAAGGAAACTCAGTACCTGAACTGTGGATGTTCCATTGGAAACTCCTCTTATTATTGGACCCAAATGTTCCTCCCCATAAATTTTTATCATTGGATCTCCTCTTTGAAACCAAGCAGACTCATTCCATCCCCTTTTCATCATAATAGTAAACAAGTATTTCGAGACGGCTTTCTGCATCTTCCTGTCTCATCTCTTCTTTGACCTGAATAACTTGCTTTATTCAGCTGTTCTTTCTGTGTCTTCTCCTCCAGATCCTTCATCATTCTGTTACCTCTCAAACTGGTTACTCCAATTTGCCAATGTTCCTCTTGAAGTACAGTGTCCAAAATCAGAGATCTCAAGTATGTTACTTCATCTCTGTGTTTTATAGTCATTTGAGACAAGACAAATTTGCAGGTCCGAATGTTGCTATAGTCCTTTAGAGTCTCCTTTGCCTTCCACAACAATCTTGTTTCCTTGTTCTGTTTCACAGATTGACCTAAAGACTGGAGCAGTTAAATGCCTTGCCCAAAGTCATACAGCTGAACAGTGGTGGAGCCTGGTTGTTATGAGTTAACCTGTATTCCTCCCAAGAACCAACTGTTCAAGTCCTGAGACCCAGTATCTCAGAATGTGACTACATCTTTAAAGAGGTAATTACCCTAAAATGAGATCATATGGGTGGGCCCTAATCCAACATGACTGATGTCCTTATAAGAAGAGAGCATGAGGACACAGAAACACACAGAGAAAGACCATGTGAAGAGACACAGGAGGAATGTGACCAGCTGCAAGCAGAGAAGCCTCAGAAGAGAGAAACCCTGCCAACACCTTGATCTTGGGCTTGTAGCTTCCAGACTGTGAGGAATAGATTTCTGCTGTTTAAGTCACCCAGTCTGTGGTACTTTATTATTACAGCCCGAGCAAACTAACACACGGGTCTTGGACCTCTTCCTTAGATTTCAATTGCCATGTCGTCTTTGCTTTACTGCGGTCTTCTGGCAGATTTCCTTCCTGGACTATTCTCTCTTAGAGCATGTTGAAGGCATTAAAAAGGCTCAGCTAAAAACTGTCCTGAATGAAGTCTCTGTTAATGTAAAAATGGCACACAGCTTCTGAGATTGGTAGAGTTTTTGGATTCAGATCCAGGCACAGGGCAAACACAGACAGGAGAGAGAAGGCGAGTCGGGTGAGCTGGGTGAGGCTTTGGGGCCATTTGGGTCTTCCATGATGGAACACGTGCCCAAAGAGAGCCGTAGCATCAAGGAGGATGCCAAGTCATAAAACATCTAGCTCATGAGTGTGGGAAACAGATAGACCGCTAGGGGTAGAGGCAGCATAGTGAAATGGTTAAGTGTCAGCTCTGGAGTTAGGCTCTTTGCATTTGACCCTTGGCTCTACCATTTGAGACAGTGCCTTATTTGTTTGGGGCCTCAGCTTTTGTCTTTGTAAAATGAGGGAATACATATCTTACAGGGTTGTTGTTAGGATTACATGAATAATGTATATGAAGTACTTTAGGGCACTGCCTAGCACATAGTTTTAACTTAAACACTTACTTTGTGTTCACTATGGTTGCCATTAGCCTAAATATTACAAATTAATCAACTCATTTACTTCTCATGTCTACTCAAAGTGAGGGCAATTATAATCCCCACTTTAAAGGTGATGAAAATGAGCCATAGAGAAGATGAGTGATTTACTCAAGGTAAGTGACAGAGTTGAGATATAAGCCCTGGATGTCTTGGCTCCAGAGTCTATCCTCTAAACCTCTAAACTATATAACACTCAGTAAGTCTTTGTTATTATTATGATTAGATACGTAACCTCGAGTGAGTTCTTTGGTCTCTCTGAACCTCAGTTTCCTTATCTGTAAATTGGGGATAGCACCAAGAAGTATTGTAAGATAATGCTTGAGGACAATGTAACATCCTATGTAAAGCATACAGTAATATTCAAAAGATGTTCTTTCTCTCTTTCTCTTCTCAATTCTTTAGATTTCCTTAAACTTCCTTCTATATTTATAGGAACATCCCCAGCCCAAGGAGGCAGAGACTGATCTGGCATAAACCTGACTTGTCTCCAGTTTTTCAGTTACTTGGAGCTCAGCTTCACTGTCCCGAGGCTATATTGTCTGTTCTTCGGCCCCTCGGACATTTACTTCAATTTCACGGGGTACTGAATATTATTCCACCCCTCTCCCAATCTGAAATGCCCCCAAGGCCCACTTTTGCAGGAAGACTCTTCTAGTTCTAAAGGGTGTGTCTTCCCATTTACTGCATTTTTGTATAGATGAGAATCTTCTGAAGTGACTGGAATGCTCTTTAAAAACACTCAATTCTCATTTGTCTGCTCAAATTTTTTATCCTGCGGACACATCCAAATCTTTCAAAATGCTTCTAATGTTGGCAATTTACAAAGGACCCCAGAGTCATTCATTGCCACTTTTATGATCATCTAGGCTCTCATGGAATGGTTTAGAGATGAAAACAATGTGCTAGCCATACCATTTGTTCTAGATTTTGCTAGTCTGGTCTGAGCTGAGAAGAGACAGGGCCAATAGCAGATTTGGGGACTGACTGTATCACATCTACAAATTCACTTACAGGCACACTCCATCATTTCCCTTCCCACCTACTGCCTCCAAAGAATCAATACTTGGAAGACCAGGATTCTAGTTCACTTGTTATCCTGACAAGTTCAGTGATGATTTAAATCAGGGGTCAGCAAATGTCTTCTCTAAGGCACTAGCTATTAAATTTTTTACGGTTTGCGGGCCAGATGTCCTGTGTCTCAACTACTCAATTCTAGTTAGCAAAAGCAGTCAGAGACAATAAATAAATGAATAGGCATCAGTGTGTTCCAATAAAACTTTTATTTAAAAAACAGGCAGCAGGGGCGCCTGGGTGGCACAGCGGTTAAGCATCTGCCCTCATCTCAGGGCGTGATCCCGGCGTTGTGGGATCGAGCCCCACATCAGGCTCTTCCACTATGAACCTGCTTCTTCCTCTCCCACTCCCCCTGCTTGTGTTCCCTCTCTCACTGGCTGTCTCTATCTCTGTCGAATAAAAAATAAATTAATTAATTAATTAAATAAAATAAAAATAAAAAATAGGCAGCAGGATGAACATGGTTAGGTGACACCAAATTGAAATAACAGTGAAAAAGCATGCCCACTGCAGAAAGTGTAGGAGAGGACAGAAATGACCACCAAGAAGCAGCAGGCAGATTACTGCAGTGGTCAAACGGAAGGCCCCTAGACTCAGCCTGCCTGCTTCAGGGTTATGGGACCCTGCGCGCGTAACTTAGTGTCTTCAGACGCCAGCCGCTTGATCTGTGAAACGGGAATCGTTATAATGTAGTCCTCACAGTGCTAATGGGATGACCAAGGTGAGAACTAGAAACCTAGGCAGCTCTCTGTGTTTGCTAGCTGTCACGGCGAGGCTGGCAGAGTACTGTGCGTAAACGTGGACTCAGAGGCCACCGAGGAACTGACGCAGAGGTGGGTACTGCGCTCAGCTTCATCTGTAATGCTCCCTGTCTCATGAGGGTATTGTCTCAGTCAGTTCAGGCTGCTATAACAAATATTCCACAGACTGGTGGCTTCTAAACCACAGAAATGTATTTCTCTCAGTTCTGGGGGCCAGAAGGCTAAGACCGGGCTGCCAGTGTGGTCAGGTTCTGGTAGGTGCCTCTTCCAAGCTGCAGACTGCGACTTCTGATTGTGTCCTCACATGGCAGAAAGAGGCAAGACTGCTCTCTGGGGTCTCTCGATAAGGCACCGATCCCATTCATGAAGGCTGCACCCCTGTCACTTAATCTCCTGCTAACGTCCCCACCTCCTAATGCCATCCACACTGGGGACTAGGATTTTAACATAGCCATCTTGCAGGGATGCAAACATTCAGTCCATACAGTGTGGTGAGAGTTAAATGAATGAATTCTTGCAAAATGCTTAGAAAAGAACCTAATATATTACAACTGTTCCCGATTCTACTTTTTAAAAATTACTAGTACAGGGGTGCCTGGGTGGCTCAGTTGGTTAAGTGTCTGCTTTCAGCTCAAGTCATGATCCCGGATCCTAGGATCAAGCCCCACATAGAGCTCCCTGTTTAGTGGGAAGTCTGCTTCTCCCTCTCCTTCTGCGCCTCACCCCTGCTTATGCTCTCTCTCACACACACTCAGCTCTCTCTCTCTCAAATATATGAATAAAATCTTTTTAAAAAAAATTACTAGTATGTTATTGAGAATCACTATCCCAGACCCTGAGGTAATCACTGTTAACACTTTGGAATATTTCTTTCTAGCAATTTTATATCGTTGTCACCGTACTATTGTTGTATACATAATTTATTTTCTTTGTTTGACATTATACATTATCATGTTCCCATTTCATCAAAAACCTTTTGCTAAAAGCCCTTCTTATTTGCTCTATAACAGTCTATGGAATGGGTTTGCCTTAATTTCCTTAATCTTTGCCCTAAGCCTGAGCATGTTGGCGGTTTCCAGTTATTTTTATCTTAAATAATATTGCTATAAATGTCTTGGGCACACAGCTTTTTGTAGATTTTTGGATTCTCTCCTTAGGACAGTTTCCCAAAAGTGGAACTACTGGGTAAAAGAATATGTGTATTTTTAAGTGGCTGTATATGTGTGCTCAAATTACTTTCCCAAAGGAACGCACCCATTTCCAGCATCATCACAGCACGTGCATTCACCAGACATCAGTTTCCTCATCTGTCAGGTAAGGGTGCTAAAACTTGCTTGGTCTAATTTATATAATTATTGTGAGATTCCAAATGTATGTAGACATGCTTTGGAAACTGCCATGAGATCTATCCCGGTACTTATTTCTCATTGGTGACAGCATCTGATTAGGCTAAGTGTCATCGAGAGGCAGGAACGGTGTTTCAGACACGACCCTCCTCTGGGCAGCTGAGCCTATCTGTGGTGTAAACCGGGGTGGTAGCATCTGATTCAGTGAAGAAGGAAGTACACTGTGGCCCCGGCCAGCCTTTCAGGACTAACCCTAGTGAGCGGCCGTCACCATGATTTCATGACTTGAGTGACTACTGTCTTAATTTAGGCTTCTCAAGGAGGAGCACTGCTCACTTAATAAGAATGGTGTGGAACCTTTTCCCCAGTGGGAGACAAACTAATGCCGTGGCCCAGGAACAAGCACCTTCTGCACTTCCCTGTGTACCCGTGCTTATGAGTTTTGCATACTTTTATCGTGTGCCAATCTACAAATCAGCATCAGGTCAGCCAAGGCACTCGTGCAAACACACAACTCTGAACGAGGAGACCTATGCTTACATCCCACGACTACGACTTAGTTGTTTGACCTTGAGCAATTTGTTTCTTTTTCTCTGAGCTTCGTTTTCATGACATTGAAAAGAAGGATATTCATACTAACCTTTACAGAATTCTTGAGAGACTTAATTAAGATTATATACGTCAAAGCACAAATTAAAAATTAAGCAAACTGCCACACAGTAGGTGTTCAATAAAGGATAATAAAATATAATTATGTCAAACAGTTAGTATATTGCATATCACTTAGCAGTTGCTCAAAGTTATTTGTTAATGCCATTTCTGGAGTAATCATTTGTTTATTTTCCCAGGACTTTGTTCATTTGTCAATTCTTCCAGGAAGCATTTCTAGAATCCTCCTCCAACTCCTACCTCAGAGAGAATTGTCCTGGTTAAGTAGATGCACCATGATTTTTAAAACAATTTAGGAGGTGGTGTTGTTGTTGTTGGTTTTTTAAGGTAAATTTGTGGGGTTTTTTGTAATGCATAATGTCATGATAAACATGATAAAATCTTTTGCATTAAGTTTTCTCCATACTCAAGAATTTATTTTTCCCCCATCATTTAGGATAGATTCCCCAAAGTGCAACTACTGGGTCAATGTGTATGTCCTCTTTTAAAGTTTTGGCTCTATACTTTCAAGTTGCTTTCTAGAAAGTTTACACTAATTTTCACTAATCTATCATTTGCATGCCTAGAATTTCACCTAGTCCTAATACATGTGCTGCCTACATACATCATTTATAATACCAGTAACACTATATCATATCTTTATTATGTTTTCCTCCATGCAACTGGGAGCTCTTGGGGTCAGATTTGTTGAAATTGGTTGAAGTATGATGAATGAATGAATGAAAAGGAAGAAGGAAGGGAGGGAAGGAGGGAGGGAGGAAGGAAGGAGAAAGAAGGAAGAGAAACACAAAGTGAGAGAAATAAAGGAGAGAAAGAAACAGAGAAAGGAAAAAAGAGAAATTAACAGAAAAAAGTGAGAAAGAAACGGAGAGAGAGAAGGAAGGAGAAAGAAAGAGAGACAGAGAGAGAGAGAGAAGAGATAAAAATGAAAAGAAGAGAAGGGAAAACAGATCTGGAAGACCAGACAGCATGAAAGGAATTAAGTATGGCAAGGAAAGAGTTTCTGGCCTCAGCAGCCAGCACTAATTAGAGCCTCCTATAGAGTACTTTTCCTAGAAGAGAGGAAGGGCAACATGTCCCATACCATAAGGTGGATATACATGAGTAAATAAATTGCCAACCAATACATTTTTAAAGGCAGCCCATTACGCTTATTTATTGAAGCTTTCAAGTGTTACGTTGGATTCTGCAATGAAGTAAATTATTAAGCATCTCTGTATCTACTCTGAAAAATATCATGGCTTCTTTTGAGCTTTGTTTCTATTTCTACTCTGAATCCTTCTTTTTGGGCACTTGGAGCCATTCTTTATATTTATCACTTGAGTTCCTCTCAAGAAAATGCCAGAGACCACCCACTCCCAGTTTCCTCAGGAACTCTGGTACGCAGAAATTCTCAGTGTCTGCTTGATGTGAATGTTGAAAATCAAAGTAATGTTTATCATATTTCTTTTCCTGTGGCCCCTTTCCCCTTTCTCCCTGTTCCCCTGTTCATCTACCACCTTCTCTTAATTTCTCCTCAAAGAAGAATTGTTTTCTTTCAGAAGTCAGGCATTGCAAATAGCTGACCTGGAGTTGGAAGGCAACTAGAGTGGTCAGTCATATGACTGCTTCCCCAACCTGCAGAGATTTCACTTTCAAAGTGAAGGCAAAAATAACTACACGACTCAGTCAAATGAAAGCAAATGAAAGGGCTAGAAAATTAGAAAAGGTTCCAATTCTATTTTTATAAATGCTCTAGCTCATTGATTTCTGCGGATTCAAGTTTACTTTCCAATGCTGTCATCCCTAGCTCCCCTGCATGGAACTCTGCGGGGAAGGAGAGTGGGCTTCAAAGCCACACAGCCACGTCAGGGCCTGGCTTGACCATTTTGGTGCAGGATATGTGTGGGCAAGGGACTCAACCCCGCTGAAGCTCAGTTTCCTCAAACGCGAGAAGGGGATATGAGAAGGACTTATCTCATTAGACTATTAGGAGGGTGAACACGTGCATGTGCCGAATCATAGTGCACTTCCTTGCTTTTGCTTTTCCCTATACGCTGAAACTTCTCCCCATACAGAATTCTGTCCATCCTTCGAGGCACAGTTCAAGTGCCATCTTTCAAGTGAATTGTTCCCTGACCTACCTCTGGCATCATTAGTTACCTGCACATCTCCTGTGGTTTGTCACTTACTCTGCCCTGGAGCTCTCTGGGTCCTAGGATCCAACACTTTTTATTTTTAATCCAGGGTAATGGCAACATAGGTCCATCCATAGGTCGATGTTCCTTGCCTAACCAATTCATTTAGCAGGGCAGCGGCACTTAAGAACTGGAATGGCAAAGCCGGCTTAATTTCATGGTGGGGGGAGAGGTGACCATTTATCAAACATGAGAACTGACATCTCATTTTCTCTGCTTGGGTGCTGCTAATGTGATCTTTTTGATGGGTCTGGGTTTTATCCCCTCAACTAGAGTATAAGCCTTTTGAGAGCAGAGATCAAATCATAGTCTTCCTTACCATTCCCCTTAGTATCTGGCAGAGTGTTTGCAGTAGTTTTAGTAAGTTCATTTCAACCCAATATTTAGAGATATCTGGAATGTCAGAGAAAGACTACTTGTTAAGCAAGGAGGCAAACTTGGATGCAATGCATAGGATTTATTCAGGAAGATGATCACAGCACTTGTCATAATGTGAAAACAACCCCGTTTCCATTGAAGGTAATTTGCATTGCCTTCTCATTCATGCTTTCATCCAGCAAATACAAAGTGATAGTCTACTACTAAACAGGTGTCTGCTATCGAAAGTTTACACTCAAGTTGAAGAGGTAAAGTCTCTAGACCCACAAAAATGATCCTGGCAGCAGTCCCTAGATTAATGAAAATGAGATGCCAGCTCTTGGGTTTGATAAATGATGTGACTCATCTCCGATTAGGTTGGGTTCTCATTAGCTGGTCACAAGTCTCTGTCCCTCATTCATCTAGGACCTATTCAAGGGCAAGAGCCATGCATTAATCATCTTTCTATTCCAGTGTGTAGAACATTGCTTGCCATTCATTCATTCATAGATTCATTCACTCACCACATTTTTAATGAGCATCTACTATGTGCCAGGCATTGTAGGTATCCATCTGACTCAACTCCTTCAAGGCCTCTGTCTTCTTCCTGAAGTACATCAAGGTCTATTTCAAAGGAATGTCATTTTAATTTAATTCAATTAAACAACACATTTAAAAAATCCCCTGCTATGTTGCTAGGCATTGGGGATACACTAATCGGATGAACACAATCCAGGCCCTCAGAAGTCTTTCGGTCTAGCATGGGAAGACAGATGCCGAATGAACAAAAGGTGTCCCAGGAAACATCTGCATTGACACACTCAAATCCAACTGTCCATTCCCTGATCCGTTCTTACAACTTTTCCTGCTGTGTGACTCATCTCAGTTTATGCCTTTCCTACTCCCTCCAGCCTGACCTACCTTCTGGCCATGACCCAGCTTCACATACCAGCACTTGCCCTGAATCCCTCTTGGTTTGGCAAACTGTGAGCAGTCTTTCAAGTAAACAAGTCAGTTCAGCTTGGCTCTGAAGGCCTCCCCCACTCATTTACCGCCAGGGTGTGGTCCCCCAAGGCTGCCTCCAAAGCAGTGTGTAGTAGTACACACTCACTTTGTAGTTGCTAAATGAAGGCATGAATGAAGAAGCAGTGTAACTTCTCTTTCTGCGAAAAGGTTTGCCAGGGGTCAGCCCTCATGTTGTGATAAGTCTGCGTGCTTGCAATTATCTTCCTGGCAATAGAGCCCTTCTAGCACTCATGGGTGAGGGGGAGGGGTGCTTAAAACACCATTTTAATTAGGCAATTATGACAATTAAATATTTGAGACTCAGGGTTCCTAATCCTTATTTGATTTCTACTTTAATTTTCTAATAATGTACGTCTCTGTTCTCATTGTAATCTTCACCTTTGAATTTGTGTGGAATTCATTTGCTCAGGATAATTGCTTCTCCATAAACCTCTCTCTTGTCACGTTCACAATGATCTAACAGTGAGGGGAGGGAAGACATAAATTTATTGTCATGAGGAAAATTTTTTAAAGACGGGTGAATACTAGCTTTCTCATTATGTCCCATTAGAGACAATGAAATAAAGAGGTGACAGGAGGAAAGTATAGTTCCGGACGTTCTGATCGAGATTATGTCAGTGTATTTCCTCTTTGTCAGAGTGCCTGAACTCAAGATTGAATGAGGAGAGACCAAGGAAAGGAGAGACAGAAACAAACACTGAATACCTACTAAGTGTCAGACTGTGCTGGACACTTTACAAACACGGTTCGTTAGGCCACTAACAACCCAGAGAGGTAACTCTTGTTTTCCTTTTTCTACAGATAAGGCTCCAAGAGTGCATTGTGCAGGGCGAATCAGCCAAGTAGAACCAAGCTCTAATCCAGGTGTCCCTGAGCCTGTAGCCTGTGGTCCCTCAACCCCACAGTGCCACCTCCACTGGTCTTGACTTCAGAAGCTATGTGACCTCAAGTGAGTTACTTAACCTCTCTGAGCATCATTTTCTTCATCTGTAAAGTAGAGAGAAACTTCTCTGTGAGAATTAAAGTACGTAAAACACTTGGCACTAGAAACATAGTAGTTTTACAATTCAAACGAGAATTACTGTTATTATTATTCTTTTTCAGAACAGGGTCTTGGGATCGCATAGGCTCCTGAAGCACTAGGGTGTAGCAATGTGATACTGAGACAAAGCACGGACATCTAGAGGGTGGTGGTCTCAGACTGGGCAGCAGTTGGAGTTGACCACAGGCCTCTTGCATTTGCAGATTCTAGATGGCGCTCAATTTAGTCTCTCATCTGGCATAGGCTGGGAGGCAGGGGCAGGAGCTGAGCTCCTGCAGGAATGGGTGGAAGTAAGGGAGGACAATGTCCGGTGCCCAGAGGGAAAACTTGGGTTCCCGGACAAGTCATGGAGCAGGGACTCCAGCAATGGTGTGAAGTGAGGCTGTAAGACAGGGATCTGACTCTAAGGTTCAAGGAAAGTTTTGGTTACAGGAACAAGGTCCTAATTCAATCTGTTTGTCCACTGCTGACTGGCCTTCACCTGGGCTTCAGGTACTGGGCTGGGGCTGAGGATATAGCAGTAAACAAGATAGAATGACTGCCCTCAAAACACTTCAGGACTAGGAGGCAGGAGAGTCAGGCACATTAACAAATTTCTGTAATACAGCATGATAAATAACTCTCATAGAAACATATATATCAAAAGCCTCAGGAAGACGAGAGGAACTTGCTGGAATCACCAGCAATTAGTCGTTAGAACTAGGACATTAAAGTCAGAAACTGATGAGTACCCGGGTTGCCAAACACTGCATGGAGCTCCTTAAAATCACCCCTCTCTACTTGAGCTGGCAACAGGCCCACCAGGAGAAGAACTGAAGCCCTAAGCTGGGGGGTGGGGGTTGGGGGGGTGATGGGAGCAATGGAGTGGCAGGTAGCCTTGGTAGGTGACCTTGTCCCCCACACTCTTCTCTAATAATACTCCTACAAATGCCCTCATGCCTACTTGGCTACATCCCTTCCTCCTACAAATACCATGGCAGAGGTGAGGCCTTTGATCTTCACAGAGCTCTCAGTGCCCGTTGTGACTGGAGCACTGAAAATATTTACAAAGCCACCGGATTGATGGCTACATGTCAGGTCTCGCTCAGATCAAATATGGGATGTTGGCTTTGTAAATCACCATGCATAGCGCCAAGAATGGGCAAGAAGCCTGCATGACATCAAAGACATTTCCTATGTCTGCAAATCATGCATGTTTTCTGGAGTACAGGATGTGATGGTAGGAATAAGCACACACACAGATGTATGTGTTCATATTTTTCATAGGCACACAACCACATATTTGGGCCTACAGCTACACCTTTGCACTCGTGTGCTCACTATTTCAGAGGCACACCAGCACGTGTGCACACACATGTAAATGCAGTCCCAGCCATCCCAGGTGTTATTGCGGCCTTTGGCTGGGACTAGCAGATGGAAGTCCATCCTAAACCCAGCAGCCATCTTTACTCAAATGCCGTGTTCAGTGCAACTTTAAAAGCACGGCAGGCTCATTATGATGCCATTACCTGGCACTTGTGCAGGGATGGGTGCGATTAGCCCGGCCACAGAGGCAGTGGAGCCTGCCTGCCTGCCTGCTGCGGCCCACCCAACACCTCCTTAGAGGAAACGGACAGTGCCATGTCTCCACACCTGAAGACAAATCGCTCCTTAGCTGCTCTCCTGTTTTAACATCTGAACTCCACTAATCTGTGAATTTGGGGCAAGAGACTCAGACTTAATTCCAGGACACTTGAGTTTCTATTCTCTCCTCTGTTCCTGCCTTGCCTTGTGGTCTTGACAGGCCACTACCTATCTCAACACTGCTGATCTATAAAATCAGGTCTAGATCTAAACCATCTGTTCACCAAAAACTACTGGGGAACTAATAGAAGTAAGTAAAATATAGATTCATGGGCTCCGGACCTCATGAGTTCAAATTTCTCTGAGCAGGACCCAGGAATATGTGTTTTCACAACCACGCAAAGAGATTCTGATACAGATCTGTGAGATGGGATTCCAGAACACAGGATTATTTTCTGAACCCCCTTTTCAGCTGCCTCTGATCTAAATGCCGCCCCCTCAATGCCAAGTGCTTTCCACTAACATGGAAGCATATCTATGGGGTTTTCTTGAAATGCCCTGTATTAGCTATTTATTCCTATATAAAAAATTATCCCCAAACTTAGTAGTTTAAAACTACAATGATTATTTATTATCTCTCATGGTTTCTGTGGGTTAGAAATTCGAGAGTGGCTTGGTGGATGGTTCTGGCCCAAAGGCTGTTATGAAGTTACAGCCAAGATGTTGGCTATAGTCATCTGAAGACTGGGGCTGGAGGATTCACTTCCAAGATGGCTCCCTCTCATGGCTGGCATCTTAATGCTGGTTGTTGGCAGAATGCCTTAAGTCCTCTCCACATAGTCCTTTCCAGAGGGCCGCTTGAGTGCTCTTACAATACAGTAGCCAACTTCCCTGAGAGCAAGCGATCCAAGAGATCAAGGTGGAAGCCATGATGCCTTTTATGACCCAGCTTTGGAAGTCACACCTTATACCTCTGCAACAACCTGTTGGTCACACAAATCATCTCTGAGGAGATGTCTGAGGAGATGTCACAAGAAGTCTGACTACCATGAAGATCACAAGGGGCCATCATCAGGGCTTCATGGGGAAGAAGCTTGGTGACGGCCAGGCCTTAGGTAGGAGACATGTGGAGATGATACTAGCACCGATGGCACTAAAAAGATGACAATGGGGGAAGCTACCCAGCTGCTCTCTGAACTCAAAAATCCCCACATCTTTCATAGGTCTGCTTAAGGGTTCACATGCAAGTCCTTAAGTTGTGTTTATCTGCCTTTTGACCTTATATACACATCCAAAAGGGCAGGGCCTCCCATTTGCAAACACAGCCCTTGTTAGAAGCTCACCCTCCCCCAAAACCATAAGCATCAATGCTCAACCTGAGATACCAACCCAGCTATCTTTACAGAAAGGGAAACCAAACATTGTCTCAATTGCCCCTACTATTTTGTCAGCCTTTTGCCCTCCCCTGGTCTTATCTAGAGATTTTGCCCTGGGGCCCTTATCAGGTTAAATATTTGATTTAGCCTTCATAATAACCTTGACAGCTTGATATCTTCATCCTCACTTACGGCCAAGGAAACTGAGACTCAGAGAGACTACGTGACATTACAAAGTCACACAGGCTTTCAGAGGTGGAATTTCAGGCAGCTTGGCTGCAACCCCCTGGAAGAGATGACTAAGTCTGAAACAAGGCTTTCAGCTGCCTTGGCATAACAGACCACCCCAGCACCCGACAGGAGCACTGATGTCTCCCCCGCATGGGGCTCCCCCAGAAGCCTCTCTGGGGCCTCAGGTCATAGGTAAGCAAGTGGTTTAGAGTTCCTCCAGGGCACTGGGGCTCCCCACACAAGCTGGCCTCTAGATCTGTAGCTGGAGGGTCCTCGGTCTCCCAGCTTTGAGGGGCCAGGGCAGAGGTCATGCCTCTTGAAACCAGAGAGCCCTGCTCTGCTGGGGCCACGTGTGTCAATGTGCTAATGTTTCATGATTGCGACTCAGTCTCTCACTTTGACACAACCTCCCAGAGCAATCGTTGCAAAGCGATACCTGCCGGCTGCCCTCCGATTATTTTACAGCCCGCCCTGGCTCCAGCTGCACCAGCCTCTCCTCTCTGGTTTCTCTTCCCTCCCTGTTTCTGGCAGGTGGAGGGGGTTTAGGACAGAGGGCTAGGAAAGAGGGAAGGAATTACTATCTTTCTGTCACCCTGTGACTTCTCCAGCCTGGGTCCCCTCTCAGACGCAGCAGCCCCAGTAGAGAGAGGCAGCTGGTATTTACCCCACACCTACACTGTGTCCAGTACTGTGTGGGCTGCTTGGCACAGGTGATAGACCAACTCCCCACAGCGGCCCTAGAAAATGGCTGGGAAGGGGCACTCTTCCAGCTGCCTGGTGGCTCTCTACATGCTCTGAAGAGAAGGAAGGCTCAGGCGGCAAGTTGAAAGATGCCCTAGAGATCACTTTTTTCCAGGGACTTCAGTTGTCAGTGGTGCCTAGGAGTCTCCTGTCCCAAAGTCACATGGTTTCATAGCTGCTCAGCCAGGCTGAGAAGCCAGCTTTTCCTTCTCCTGGCTCAGGCTCTTTCTAATACCCCAGGCTCCTTGGCATTGGCCCTGTCATTAGAAATGTATCTGTGGAGAACAGTGAAGAAGGTTAAGGGAAGCAGGGCAATATAGGGTAAATGTGTAAAATTTTTATTTGAACATTTATTAGAAAAAGCAACCAGCACATCAAACCTATGATTATTTTGGAGTTTTGATTTAGGATGAGGCAAGATGTATTAAAGTGAATAAAGGAGGTGGGTTCATTTGAAAGAAAAAAAGTAAATTCTAAGGTCAATGTATGAGCATATGGAAAAAAAATCATGAAAATAGCAAACAAATAACTGAAGTTAGGAAAATGCCAGTACAGGGCATGGGATTTGAGCCATACAACTTGGACTCAAATCCCAACTGCGTACCAGCTGCCTGATCTTGGGAAAATCTAACCTTGGGAAAACAATAGCAGAATTATTGTGAGACTCAGATTGCATAAGGCACATCAACCCCACAGAATAGCTTTTTTCAGGAGTGTGTTAAGGGTGAGGGCCAAGCTGAGATGGGTACTCAGGGTTCAGGGAACAGTGGGTCTCTGGAATGTTGAGTTTGCACTTGATACAATGTGAGCTATGGGAACCACAGAGGTGGTGGTGGGACTGGTCCTGGGCTGATCTGGTTGCCATGGAGCTAGTAGAAGATGACTCAGGAAGCATGCGTGGATGGAGCAAGGTGAGTCCCAGAAAGCCAGCAAGTGGGCGTGGCCCTCATCTAGAGAGAGGGTCTGGACTGTGATATGCAGGTCTAGAAGGGTTCAGCCAAGTGGTAAGGTGCACAGGTAGCCATGGGGCAGCAATGGGACGTAGACGTCCATGTGGATAATCGAGGCAAGGACACCAGGGGCCTCAGACCCCAGCTCTTCAGCATCTTCACCCTGCATGATCTATCCTGTCCAAGGCATCAGCTGCCAGGAGGGCTGTCTTCCCCCAGAGCAAGAGTTCTGAGGTCAGACCACCTGGATTCAAAGCCTAGGCCACCTTCTCTGAGCGTTAGCTTCTTTATCGATAACGTGGGATAATAATCCTACCTACTTTGTAGGATTGTTGTAAGGATCAAGTGAGGCAGTGCATGGGATACACTCCTCGTGTGTGGCATATAATAAGTACTCTACAAGTGTCATCTCTGCTTTATCACCAGTACCTAGCACAGTACCTGGCCAATAGGAGGTACTTAGTGAATTGTGTTTAATGAATGTCTAGGTTAACTCATCCCCATGGACCACATCAGGCCTCAGCCTTGCTTAGCAGAAGTGCTAATCCTCAGGGCGCCTGGGTGGTGCAGTCGTTAAGTGTCTGCCTTGCGCTCAGGGCGTGATCCCGGCGTTCTGGGATCGAGCCCCACATCAGGCTCCTCCACTGGAAGCCTGCTTCTTCCTCTCCCTCTCCCCCTGCTTGTGTTCCCTCTCTCGCTGGCTGTCTCTATCTCTGTCAAATAAATAAATAAAATCTTTAAAAAAAAAAAAAAAAGAAGTGGTAACCCTGCTGCAGTTTGACTTTAGAGAAGAGAATGAAACTGGGCAGGATGACCCAGAGTCTGAGACAAAATGCGTCCCAAAGTCTCATTCATATCTTCTCTAGGATGCCTTCCAGATGACCTGAGATCTTGCTTTTCTGGAATCACAGGTTCTTGGAGGGAGTCAGGATCCTTAGAGCTGTTGTTGCTTCACCACTTACATACAGACAGCATTCAGAGAGGCCTGTGACTTGTGGAGAACTAGTGACAGTGCAAGGACTAGAACCTGGATTGCTCACTCCTAGCCAGAGCTCTTTCAAAAATCCCAAATGGCCTTCCTTCCAGGTGTCATCTGCTCCAGAAAACTGGATTGAAGGCTGGCTGCTTCCCTCTAGTAGCCACAGACAGCTGGAGTCCCTTCTTCCCTGGATCCTTCCAGCAGGAAGCCTTGTTTGTTTTCTGATTTTGAATAGACTGGACACCCTAGTCACAGACCTCACGGGTTTAGGGGTTTAGGGAATAGAGAGAGTGTTTTGCAAATGGAAATACAAATCCAGGCCCAGCAGGAAGCAAGTGCATGCTGCTTGTCTTTGTTCTGTGGGGAAAGGGGAGGGGAATCAAAGGCCTGGGTCGAACCTGCAGGAAGAACCTAGTTAGATGCCTGGCAGGTCCTGTATCTGCCAGAGGCCTGACTGGGAAGGGGAGACTTGGTGGAGGGGGCAGCTACAGCCAATGAGGCCAAAGTATAGTAATAAGATCTTACATTTTAATATTTATTAAGATTCCTCAGCACCATTCTCTGTAATAACTTGGTCTAGGATAGAACCAAGAATCTGCATTTTTATCAAACACCCTAGTGAATTTTGATTACCTTGTTCTGCAGACCATTCTTTAAGAAACACAAGAATTTAACCAGGTCTGACTTTGCTCCTTACTTACTGTATGACCTTAGGCATGTTATTGAATCTCCATGAGCATAAACTTTCTCACCTGTAAAATTCATACAGCAGGGACACATTTCTAGGAGGGTTGTTGTGAAGGTAAAATGAAATAACAATCTTGAGACTTAGCACAGGATCTGATATGTTGAAGGACCTCAAAAATGGTATTTATTCATGTAATAAGTGAGATTTTCTTTTCCAGAAATTGTCCAGGAGAACTACTCATTGAGAATAGTCAAAGCAAGAAAAGAACTAAACTTCTCAGGTTATATGTCTTCCCTGGGACATGAGCAAAGAACAGATGACCCAGAGCTGCCTCGTCCCTTGACAGCCATGGAAAGGTATCTCCAGACACCGCTTCTGGAAGGAAGGATGGGATAGGTGTCAGGGAGAGTTCTGAGAGAACAAAAAGTGTAAACTGGGAAAGAGAGAGGCAGTGGAATGGTTTTAAGGTATGAATAAATTAGGAAAGAGAGACAAAAGATTTTTAAAAATCTGTGCGAGTTATGAGATGGATCCCATTTAATTTTTTTGGAAAGAAAACCAAAAAATCAAAATGCATTTATAATTATTTTTGGCTCTGAACTGTACTCTTTTGTATATGACTCTAGGCACGGACTGGACCATATGGGCTCCCAGCTATATTAAGGTCATATTACGCTTCCTTGAAGCACTTGTCACATATTCCTCATTTGGCTGTGAATCTACTAGAGGTCTCTGCTTTGAAGCTTTTTGGATAAAGTACCTCCTGAAGTCTATTCATGAGCTCCACAGAAGTCCGGGCAGAGAAGACCTAGGCTTAGCTCAAATACTTCCTCCAAAAATGTGAAGGATTTTTATAAATTGTCTACTGTGTAGGTGTTTTTGCCAACCCCCCAGGCTGATCCAGAGGAAAATAACATGGATTTAGCTACAATAGTAGAAGAATGAGCTTAAAATGCAATTCAGTATAGAGGTTAAAAGCACAGCTCTAGAGATAGATTGTTGGGGTTTCTATCCATTCCCTACTACTTCCTAACCAAATGACCCTGGGAAAGTTCCTCAATCTCACTGTACCTCAGTTGTCTCCTCTGTAAAATGGAAATAATATTAGTACCTGCCTTATAGTTGTAGTTTCTGTGATGATTAAATGAGTAAATATTTCTCTGGTACTGCGAATAGTACCAGAAACACAGTAAGCATTGTATTAGTGTCAGCTATTAATTTAATTGTTTTTCCAGGAGAGGAAACCATAAGATAAGCTCTCAATGGATGTCATATTGCTCCAAGAAGTAAAGGGAGTAGTTTAGACAAGGGTTGGGGAAACCATTGCCACATACCCAAGGATGCAATTAAAATATTACTGGTACGTAATGGCCAGAGCTATGGAGAGGGACCTACATAACAACAATTTCAAGTGCACAGCTTGGCCAGGCCAATGGCAGGTGGAAGGAAGGAGGCTCCGACATTTTGTGCCTAAGACTGTATTTACCCCTGCTTCACGTCTTTAAATGGAGTGATATACCTATACCCTAATTAGCTGGCAGCCAGAAAAGAAGTTGGATACCCCAGGCTTTGTTTCTACTCTGTCTCACTCCACAGTCCGTTCATGTTCTACCCAACTTTTGACTGTTCGTCTTTCCATTCTGTTTCCACCCCTGCTTTCTCTTCTTAGAATTTAGCCTCCACCAATCAGACCACTCCAAGGAATCAACTGTTGCTCACTGGACATTTCCTTCTATTCCCAGCTGCCTTGTTAATATGCTCCCTTAGTCTTTAAACATCAAAATTTGCATAGGTCTACACAGTCCCCCTAAGTGGAAATCCAATGTCTACTACCACCTCCCTCACACCCACTTCGAGTAAGGGAGGAAAATGAGAACAACTTTGGAAAGTTGCCTGCTCCCCAAATGAGTTGTCTACCTGCCTTGAGATCCTAGATAGGACCAGGTGTGTATTGGCTCCAGGATTGGGTAGAATCCACTCCCAGGCCTCATCACCACTGCCTAGGATTGAGCCTTTCCTACATGCCTCCCACTCCAAAGAACCCCAGACATGATGTTAAGTCAGTTCACAAACTGGTGCCTGCCCTCTGGGAGCTCAGGTTCAGAGAGTTTGTGATCTAAGTGGTCTCCCTGCCGAGGGGTCTTAGGCAAGTCACAGAAGCTCTTTGCACCTAACATCCCCCCCCCGGAGGGGGGTGTAGCTCCCATTGCTCAGTTGCCATTGCCAAAGGGAATTGCCAAAACCAGTACTCCCATAAATGCCTCTTTGAGACAAACACCTGGCATTACAGGATGTGAAGGGCATCTCAGTTCATTCCAGGATTGGGTGCACTCCAAGACCTCATTAACTCTTCTCTAGGTGGGTTCTAAGATGCTGGAAACATGCTTTAATGTGACTGGGGCTGACATCCAGCCACAGCTGCCCCAGAAGGGAGACTCTTTGTGTAACAGTTCCCCATCCTCCCGCAGCTCTGGGTTTGCAACCAGCACTGAGGGGACTCAGAAGTGGTTCCCTTTAGCAGTACTAGGTGTAGGAGCTGGGTGGGAGAGGAAAAGTTGCTAACAAGCAGCTCACTTGGCCCCATCCCAAGTCCCAGAACTCCAAAGGTAAAGCCGAAATGGCGGGTTGTTTTCTCTTTCTTACAGAAAGCAAACATTGTAACCAGGGCCTGCTCTCCATGGCAGTTACAACTTGTTTGACATTTGAGTTAGTGGTGCTGAAAAGAGGAAAATCCACCCTGGAGGAAGGAATGCTGTTTCCATGGCTAATTGACTGGCTGACACCTCCCCACCCCTGGCTCCCTCCCCCACTGGCTGCCAGGCAGCCTAGCTGGATTATTTGCCACGGATGATGGCCTCAGCAATTTATCGCACAGGCCAGAGGAATGCCAGGCTGCCTAATCTGCGGTGTGTTCACTGTGGTTTAGGGGAGCCATTCTCCAGCTCTCCATGGGCACATTTGTTCACTAGCAGAAGAGTATCCAATTGCAAAACCAGAATGATCTGAAGTAGGCTTTTCAGTAACTGGAACCGAAGTGGGCCCTGAGCATTTGCTGGGGAAAGGTATGGCAGCTCTGGAGGCTGCTCCTTCTCTTCTTCTTGGGGGACGTGTTGTCAGAGGACCTGCTGGTCCAAGTGACAGGCCACCCTATGGGAGCCTATCTCCTGCCCCTGGAGGCATCAGCCATTCTTCTCTGTCCTGGGTCAGGCCTGCTCAGTGGGACCATCCACTGATTAGTATGTCCAGCATAAATTCCAGTAAAAAACTAAGTCACCTGGCTTCTCAAACTTTGCCTGCATTTGAATTACCTAAGGGAGGATCTTACGAAAGTGTGGATCTAGATCAGTAGGTCTGAGATGGAGCCTGAGATTTTGCATTTCTGACAACTTCCCAGCAATGCTGATGCTGCTGGACCCCAGACCCTCCCTGAGGAGCAAGGGCCTAGAGTTTCCCCAAGTCTTTCCTATTACTGGAGACACCTGGGGGCTGTAGCCACTGAGATTCTGATTTAATTAGTCTGAGATTGAGACAGAGGAGTTTTTGTTTGTTTTAAATCTCCCCAGTATACACTAGGGAGACACACATATACTATAGGTTTGAATATACAGCAACCATTTCTGGAAGATGCACAAGAAAAAGTAATAGTAATTGTTCCTAGGAAAGGAATCTGGAGGACTGAGGTGATTATTCACTGTACACCCTTTCAAAGTACTTGCATTTTTTGAATAAACACATATATTGCTTTTTCAAAAGCATTAAAACAATTTTAAAAAACCTCTCTGAGTGATCCTTATAATCACCAAGTGCTATGGGCTGAATTATTTACCCTCAAAATTCATGTTGACGGACCGACCCCCAGTACCTCAGAATGTGACTGTATTTGGAGATGGAGTCTTTAAAGAGGTAATTAAGGTTAAATGAGGTCATATGGGTAGGCCCTAAACCAACAGACTGGCATCTTTGTTAGAAGAGATTAGGACACAGGTATGCACAAAGGGAAGGTCGTGTGAAGACACAGAGAGATGACAATCATGCGCAAGCCAACGACAGAAGCCTCAGGAAGAAGCCAAGTTTGCCAACCTCTTTATCTTGAACTTCGAGCCCCTAGAACTGTGAGGAGATAAATTTCTGTTGTTTAAGCCACGAGTCTGTGGTCCCTGTTATGGCAGCCTTAACGAACTAATACATCAGGTTTCACCATCACTCACCTCACGGAAGAAGCAGTAGGTCTTGGAGAAGGGAGAGACTAAACCTGTTCAGACACCAACTGGCCATGAGTCCTCAGGCAGGTCACTTCTGCTTTTGGTCCTCAGTGTCTTCACATGTCAAAAAAAGGAGTTCACCCATGTGATCCCTACAATTCCTTCTTACTCTGAAGTGATGGTTCGCTATATACGTGAAAAGGTATGGAAGTGGGCAGCTTTGTTGAGTGGTCATCTATCATAGCCCAATGAGTTTTCAAGTTTTTTAAGTATGAATCCATTTTTAGACATAAAACGTTATGCAAAAGTCCAATATAGAAATCAGTTGACTAAAATGGAGCAATTCTGATTGAAGTAGCTAATGTTGTTCCAGCTCCCCTTTGCCTTTATAGTGGGCTTTGCATCACTTCTCCATCAACCACCAGGGACTGTGGGGCTATAGTCTGAGAACCACCTATTGGTCTAATCCTGTCATATTCCAGTCATGGAAACTGAAGCCCGGTACTGTTGAGTAATCACCTCCGAGTCACCTCGTGAGTCAGTCTGAAAGCTGGGCTCTATTCCTGACTGTCTGGCTCATGAATCTTTTCTCTGCATTTTGTGAGGCATGAATAATTTGATGTTGCCAATAGCATACAAACTATAACTTTTATTTTTCCTATAAAACATGACCAATATTTATTTGAGAGGCAATATTTTACCAGAGAAGCCAAATCAAGATATATTGTCTATATGCGTGTCTATATATGTCTATACATGTAGACATAAGTGAGTTTGTATACACCCAAAATACAACAACTTGCATTGAAATTCCCTGTTCTCTTCTGAAACTCAGCAGGCTACCCTGTCTCATAGGGCTAACCTCTTGCAGCCTTGCGTGATAATGTGGGCTAAACAAAAGTGGGCAGACAGAGGTAGAAGTGAGGCAAAAATTCTGAAATTGATTTGAAAGGAGGGAATTAACAAAAATTTTTCATAAAAAATAAAGAGACCTCAAGGAAAGAAAACATCACATAATATGGACTCTGCATTTCTTGGCTCCGGCTTCCATTCTCATACCTTGTTTCCTTTAAGAAAACCTAATTTTCCCCCAAGCTGTCTCCTGATTGACTTTCACTTGATATGGTCACTCGATAGCACCGATCAGTTAATCCTTCCATATGGTTAAAATTAAACCACCAATCCATGCTCATTTCCCCCCTGATGCTTGCTAATTTCTTGTGAAGATTATCCTTCCAGCTGAATTACCCTCTTTCCTTTATCATCGCGTCCGTTATTTCCCCTGGAAACTGTAAGGGTTCTTGGAGAATGGGAGACTTGGTGGAGACTTCCTCTGTCTTGACGTACCGCACACATTTGTGCTTTCCCAGGTTAGGTGAGAGCCTGACCAGGAGTAAGGGTTTTACATTCGGTGACCTCTTAAATTTCCTATAACCTGGGGACTGGTTATGTGAGACCTTTGCTGTGATGTGGGTCTTGCTCCCAGAATTCTCTGCTTCTCCTCTGGACTCCAAGGCTTAAAGCAAGACAAATGGTCTTCTGTGTCATCCTGACCCTGAGGGCCAATGCTGTGAAGTTATTTCCTTTCAATGGTCACGGATGTCGATTCCTAATACCTCATCACAGTTGCCCCAGAAGAATTTGATCTGGCCCTGCAGTCCCAGCCTCAATGTTTAGAATAAGAGTTTTTCATAAACTAAGGGTACCAAGATTTGAATGTAGGCATAGGAGTAAGTTATCCAGATCATTTTGAATGTAACCCAACAACTTCCCTAATTATTGAGTTTTATCAACCAACTCCATTGGCTTTCTGATGGAAAATGAACAATTTATGAGATTTTCAGGTTTAGCTTGAGTCCTATAAGGTTGACAGGCCCTTGACCCTGAAAAGTCATGGTAGACACAAGTGCCCCTGCATCCCAAGATGGGGTAAGTTTTGGGCCTTAATAAGTTAAAATTTTGAGGACCAGTTTCAATTTTCTTCTCCGGGGTTGTTTCTCATTTAGGCAAACACCCATTGGCACCAACATGAGAAAGCCCATTATTTTTGCTTTTTTAGTGACTCTTGCTATTTCTTTCTGCCGAAGTTGGCTGTACACAAGCCCAGTTCACACAGTACAAGCAAAGATAGGATTCCTGCCCCAAGGGTTCAGCAACCTCATATTTTCCTCTCTGCTGCCTCTACTTTTGTTCCAGTGTACCATGAGTTCTAAAGCTTGGCGGTCCTGAAATACTTCACTGTGTTTTGTTTTGTAGGAAAGACTTGGGTTTTATGGCTGTGGGTTATAAAAGGTTTTTTCCTCCCCTCCACTGATCCCCCAGGGAAATTTGATGGGTGTGACCGTTACCAATGAGCTCTGCTGGGAAAGCCCAGGCCATGGTCAGCTTTCAACCTGAGCCATGACTCTTTCCTTTTTGGCTGTGGCCTGGTCCTAATTTTGTCCCCCTCTGGCTGGCTTTGTTTATTGGCATTAATGTTTCATATTAAAATTTAATATTTAACTTTTGCTTTCAATATTTAATGTTCTGCATCTTACATTTGGATGTCTCCCTTCTGGGAGCGGTCAGCTGCACTGCGTGATGCAAGAACGAATCCCTTTGACTTCCAGTAAAATGACCCCCACCCCCCTCCTTTCTTTCATTGTTCGCCATCACTCTGCATTCAAAGCCATCATGGGACCTACCTGGAGAACACTTCTGTCTTTTGCTCACGCATGCATGCAACACATATTTATTGTGTGACAACTTTGTCAGGTATTAGAAAAAGTACTGCTAGGGACCCACAAAAATAAATACATACATACATACATAAATACATAAACAAACAAACAAACAAATAAGACCAAAGTCCTACCTTGAACAAGTCAAAGAGAAAGAAACATACATGTAAGGTGATAAGGTTAAAGTTTTGTGGGCGCACATAGGAGAGAGAGACTAGCTCTGCCTCAGGAGCTCTGGAAGATTTTTCCAGCAGGGGAGTGACCTGAAACAAGTCTTAGAAGGAACAGAAGGGCTTCTCGGATTGGGCAGAAAGAAGGTCATTCTACATACAGTGGGCAAAGACAACAAAATGTAAAAGCATTAATGATGATTAATAATGATGGTGATGATTATTTGTGGAATAGGGAGGAAATTAGTTATTACTGGAAACTGGGCTGCCTGTGTGGGAAAGGGAAGCAGAAGGCAAGATGAGCTTGCTGACATGGTTTGGTACTCGGTTATGAAGGACTTTGTAAACCATAATAGATGGTTTGAGCGTAATCACTCATCAAATAAACCTGTGAGAGACATTGTCAGCAAGTGAGAGTCCTGGGAAATCTCTTTTGCAAAATATTGTGGAAAAGCAGCCTTCACTGGGGAAAGAATCTGGATCCAGAGCATAGAAAACATTTTTAGCCCCTTCTACATGGGATAAAGAGAACTATTGTTTCAGATACCTGCCTTTGAGAAATTTAAAATATAGTTGGAAAAATAGGGCAAATACCAAGAAGCAATGAGAAAACAATTGGGTGTATTACCTGGTACCTGATTGCGTGGCAAGAACAGGAATTGCTGTGAAGTCAGAGAAGGGAGCTTTATATTTCAACCATCTTTCTTTTGAGGCTTTCCCTACTTGATGAAGGTCACCTTCATAGATCATTTGCTCATCCATCAGCAAAGGAGTTGTAGGGTCTCAGGGAGGTATGAGCAAAAAGAGGAAAGTGAAAATAAGTAAGCTGGGAGAGCAGAACTAGAGCCTTGTAACTTGAAGGGACCACTATGTGAGCAAAACAAGGAGTGGACAGAGTGGACCCAGATACAAGTGAATGAGGTAGGATAAGGTTATATATTCTCAATGTCTGCTGGAGTATTTTCAGTGTGTCTTACTGAGCTGATGCCAAAAATAATTTTTTTTAATGAAAATATCTTTGCGGGGGATGGGCTAAATAGGTGATGGGCACTTGTGATAAGTTCTGGGTGGCATATGTAACTGATGAATCACTAAATTCTACTCCTAAAACCAATATTACATGATACGTGAACTAACTAGAATTTAAATAAAAACTTAAAAAAATCTTTGTATCTGCTGACTATAAAAGTAATAATCTTTGTAAAAAGGTTATGCTTTTTTTCAATTCACAAATACATAAAGTAGAAAGTAAAATCCTCTCCAACTCTAACTTTGGACAAAAACTATCAAAGCATACGCACTTAAAATATATATCAATGCATATTGTCAAGTGGGCTGAAGGTTGAAGGCTTTATGAAGAAATGACACTGCCACCCTGGGTCTGTAGTTGACCAGGGGATTAGGAATCCTAGCATTGCCAGGCATTAGTTAAAGAATGTGCTGGAACTGGAGGCTAGGAGCAGAGCTCAGCAGGCTTCCAAGTTGGTAAACCAAAGGCCAAGTAGGTATCTGGATGCTGAGAATGAGCAATACCCACAAGCCAGAAAGCCACCATGAAAATTATCACAGAGAGAGCTCCGCTTGGGGGAAGTGTCCATCTGCATGAGGATGGACATACGGACAGCTTGGGAGGAACTTCTATGTAGCTGGGCAAATAAACATGGAGTGAAAGACAGTTTATTGGAAAGAAGTTGCACTTCTAAGGTCTGCCTCTCAGCTCTGCTGCCCATCAGCTCCCTGTCTCGGGGTTTTTATGCCTTTGAGCCTCCTTTTGCCCTTGGTATGGATGTGAATGATCAGAATAACACCTGCCTTACCAAAGTCACAGAGTTGCTGTGAGAATCACACGATAACAGTCATTCACTCAGCAAAAGTGTGTTGAGTGCCTACCTTCCCCTAGGAACCAGAGATAAAGAATAAACAAAATAGGCAAAGCTCCCTTCCCTCAGGCAGCCTACATTCTAGGGAGTTCAGAGTATGTCAAAGTGTTTTGTACCCTGTAGATTTCTGATTGAACACAAGCAGCTCTGCCCCTTGGCATAAAAGGATATCTCTGTGCCATTGAGTGAATTTGCTAGCATCTGAGCTGTGAGAAAAGCAGTGAGTGGGGTCTCATGGACATGGATCTTTAAAGGGTGCTTAGATCCAATTAGGCAGAAAGGAGGGAGAAGAATTTCTAGTAGGTTGGCAGAATGCATATAATGGTGGGAAGCAGTGGGTTGTCTAGGAAGAGATACTGGTTTTGAATGAGATGGGCCATTGCTTCATGGAATCCCCTCAGCAGTATACTCCAGGGTCTGCTGCTTGTCTTCTCACAAGAGGCCAAGATCACCACAAGTTGGGTAGGACTTCTCAATATTGCTGGTACAGCAAGATGTCCAGGTGCTCTGAGCAGCATTGCAGGAAGGAAGCCTGCAAACTCTGGAAGGATCCGCTACGACCCGGGGCACTGCATCAGCCTCAACTCTCTTTTTCTCAGGTCTATTGGGCACATAGATTTTACTTGAGCTTACAGATCTTTGACCAACTTGGAGCTGGAGAGGAATCTGGATGGAGGGCAGGGCTAGCTGAGAAAAGGAAAGAAGAGGAGAAACTAGCACCGGATAAACAGCAACTAAGGGACTGTTTATTTACATGATATTCCATTTACTCAGTCCTATTAACAGATAATAATAGCCAGTATTTTTTGATTGGTTATTATGTGCCCATTGTCAGCTTTCTATACATGTTATCATATGAAATCCTCTCAACCACCCTCATTCATGTAACAAATATTTACTGGGCCTTTGCTATGAAAGTCAGATATTGCTACTATCCATTTAGCAGATGAGAACGCTAGACCTCCAAGAAGTTACTTTTTCCAGGTTTACCTAATCAGTCACAGCGGTAGGACTCAAACCCCCATAGCGTGATCTAAACATAGAACTTCCATGCATTAGGCTATATATTATGATTCTGGCATGTCTTAGTGTTTTAAAACATTTGCTGTTATATTTTGTTAGCATCACTGTCATCTTTGTTTTATAGATGATGCACTGGAGCCCATACCCATGACAGACCCTGTTTAAAGTCACATATCAGAAACTGGCTGAGCTGGGACTTGAACGCAGGCCTCTCTGACCCCGGCTGTCTACTCTTTTTGCTGCACAACGTTGCCTCCTTCAGGCTGATCCCCGACTGATTCAGGAATGCTTCCCTTTTTCCATTCATTCCCTTTGTACATTTCCAAATGTACTCATAGCCTCTTGGGTACCATTGCAAATATAGCTGCCAGTAATGGTCAGGGGTCCTGATCCTTTGCCAACTTTGCCACAAGACCACCATATCCATCTCTCTTGCAGCCTCTGCCTTTCTTCACAGCCTGCCTTCCAGACCTGCATTTGGTTCTCACTGGTGGAAATGCTGGGTATACATTGAGGTCGCACTGTCTTTACTGCCCCCAGTGAGACTGAGGCTGACGTGATTGGTCCTGACTTGCTCAACAGCCTGTAGCTTGCCCTCAGGCCAAGAAAGTCCTGTGTGCAGCACGTTCCACCTTAGTTTTCCTTTCTCCCTAAACTCCCCCCCGCCCAGAGTCTTTCCCATTGTGTTCGCGGTGGTGAAGCTAGGCTGCTGTGTCGGAGCAGGATGCCTTGGGCTGAAATGACCCTGCAGGTCACACCCGCCAGCCTGGCTCTGCTGTCAGCCAGGCTAGCCACTGTGGGGCAGAGGACACTCCAGGGTTCTGAATTCCCCCTGGATTATTCATGAGTGCACACCACCCCCTCTGACAGTCACAGGTAAATCCCAGATCAAATTTTTCTCTTCCCCTGAAAAGAACCCTATCAATATCCCTGGGGTCAGGCAGACTCCCCATCTAGCCTTTCTTACCTGGGCTGGGGGGTACCTGGAGGCCACTTGGAATTTGCCAGCTCGGATTAGGTTTCCACCTCCTCATTGTGTCCTGGTGAATGAGATCTGGGAGTTACGGGGTGCTCTCAGAGTTATTGAATGGTTTGGGGTAATCCGAAGGTGGTTTCTGTACTTTTCCAACCCATCCTATTGCTGTCCAGCCCTCCCCGCACCTGGCTCCTGGTCCTCCAGTCTTTTCATGCGCACTTATGCCATACTGTCTTCCTTAAAGCCTTTGCACACATCCCCCCGTGTCTAATGCCTTGTTGCTCTGCACTGCTTACAGGTTTGTCCCAGTCACTGATGTTTCCCAATCACATCAGGTATGCCTCTAGTAATTTGTGCTTTAAAATAGTGAAAGTAGTCATATTTGGAAGTAATCAAATTATTAAAATGAATTAGAACAGATTGAGGGTCATCTCTATTGTCTCACACTCATGTAATTGCATTTTTTTAAAGATTTTATTTATTTATTTGAGAGAGAAAGCACAGAGGGAGAGGGAGAAGGGAGAGGGAGAAGCAGACTCCCCACTGAGCAAGGAGCCCAATGCGGGACTCAATCCCAGGACACTGGGATCATGACCTGAGGCAAAGGCAGACTTAACCGACTGAGCCAGCCAGGCACCCCCCCCAACATGTAACTGCATTTTGATATGATTCCTCATCGCACGTTTTGATATGCCATCACAGCAAATGGCCTCGCCATGGGATTCTAGAAAAAGGACTAAGACTCAGTTTCCTCAACTGCAAAATGAAGGTAAAAAGGGTACAAAACTCACAGATTTACAAATATCCCTGAACAAATATTTATTGAGCTTCTACCACGTTCCAGGCACTGCTTATGCCCTCCTGCATGGTTGTGTCAGGTATAGTGAACAAAGCAAACATCTCTGGGCTCACAGAGCTCACCTTCCAGTAGGTTCTGAGAAAGATTAAATGAGGTAATGACGGTTGACATTTGTTGAGGGCTCAGAACCCAGCCTGGCAAGTGGGAAAACCTCAATGAGCATTCCGCATGCTTAATCCTTAAAATAATCTCATGACGTGGCTGCTATAGCTCTCTGTTTCGTGGACAGGTCTAAATGAAGAATCATGGCCCAAGTAATGTGCCCAAATTTAACACCTACCAAGTGACAGGATCTGAATCCAGGCAACCGTTATTCTTTGTTGCATCTGCATTTGAAGTAAAATGCTTCATACAACACCTGGCATATAATAGCTATTTAGTCAAATCTATTGTTTCGGTCCCATTTTCATTAGTATTTTCAAACTCAGGAAAGTGCTTATAACTCATTTAATCTGTTATGTATATTCTTTTGCATAATTGTGCCAATTATAAATTGTGGTAGTGCTTGTAAGTGCCCCATGGATCTATTTGTTTACTTTCATACAAAATATTGTTTGATTTCCATTAAACTCTGAATACATCATAAGAATGTATTACACACATGAGTGTCTTCTGCCACGTCTGTTGTGGTAGGGAAGGAAAAAACACTAATGCTCCAAATACATTCTCAAAGAACGTGCCTCTCAAGGTCACAGTAAGGAAGTGTGATGAAGTAGAAAAGGCAGGCATGGGCTTTGGTACTGGGTAAGTTGGTACTGGTTCAAATTCCCAACTCTGCAGCGTATTAGCTGTGCCTGTTTCCGTAGACAACTTACCTTCTCTGAGCTTTCCTTTTCCTGTTCTGCAAAATGAGAGGGTTACCTCAGGTATCACTCTGGTCCTTTCCAGCCCTCAAGTGTGTGATTCGAGGTGCAGGTACAGAGTCTCATAAAGCTTTTCCTTAATCCAATTTTCCTGAGACAAATTGCTAAAGAAAGACTATTAGGCCAGAGGCAAAGAACATTCAGTGACAACAGCTCTGAATTCCATTACTAATAGAAAACCAATAATGAACATTGAACTTTTTACAGGTGCCTTAAAAATAATTGGTCATGGATTTTCTTTCAAAATGTAGGGGTTTAACCTCACACTTTGCATGTAGATGTTGCCAGTTGTTTTCAAGTGAAGGAGTGTACTGTGGTTATAATTCATTTCTGTAAACTGATTCCAGATCCAGCAAACTGAGATGAGCATTCAGAATAAAAAAGAAGTGAAAGATTGTTTATCTGAAGGTAACATTGATGTTCACATTTATGATGGAGCTTTGAGACTTGACTTTCTTTCTTTGAGTCATGGATAAATAAATGGATATTTTCAAATAGAAAGACATAGATATCTTACAAAACAAAAACTTTTGAGGGGAAAAAGAGATCTTTGCAATTATTTGGCTCCAACTTTTTTGTTTTACAGATGATGAAATTCAGCTTCAGTAAACCTTATTCTTTAGAAAGAGCTAATAATGGTACCTTTCATGAGCATTAATAAGGTAACGTTTATAAACCACTTAGCACAGTACATGATACGAAATCTATGCTCAGTCAGTGATAGTACCTATTTATTATAATTTTTGCTCAATATTTTACACTTGCCTAAATCTACACAGGTAGTCTTGGCATAGTCAAACTAGAAATTAGGGCTCCTCAAGTCCAGACCGATGTTCTTTTAAAAATTGTCACTCATTCAACAAATAGTTTTTGAGTGTCTACTAAATTCCCATGCACTTTTAAAATACTGGGCTTGCAGCAGTGGAAAAAAAACAGACCCACCATCCCCCTCCCAAAAAGTGTTCTGGCTTAATGGAGCTTAAATTCTAACAAGGAAACAGATAATAGGCAACATAAATAAGTAAATATATCTAGGGTATAAGATGGGGAAAGATAAAGGAGAGAAAAATTAAGATATTTGGGGAGGTATGCAGTTTTAAATAGGATGGTTGAGAAAAGCAGGAGGTAAAGGAGCAAGCTGTGGGGATTTCTGGGGGAAAGTCACTGCAAGCAAAGGAAGCATGAAGTATGCATGTCCTGGGGCAAGTGTGGGCTGCTCATATGAGGACTGCCAAGGAAGCCAGTGTAGCTGGAACAGGGTGTGCAGCAGTGTGGTAACAGATATGCACCATAAATGCCTAGGACCTTACAGACAATCACCAGGGCTTTGCTTTTATTCCTAGAGATCTGGGGAGCTATGGCAGGGATTGAGTAGAAGAGCTGTCGGAGGAGACAGACTTGAAGAAACTGCTTCTGAACCAGAATACGTGGGTTCCTGGGCTTGGCACACCATATATAAAAGAGACTATGAGACAGAGATGATATGTGTCCTGCAAAGCCTGAAATACTTACTATCTGGTCCTTTCTAGGATAACTTCTCTTAAAGAGAAAGATCAGGCCAAACAAAAAAAAAGGGGGAAGGAAGGAAGGAAGGAAGGAAGGAAGGAAGGAAGGAAGGAAGGAAGGAAGGAAGGATCTATACTGGTTATCTCTTGTTGTGTAATGAATTACCCAAAACCCTAAGGTCTTAAAAAACACACATTTATGATCTCACAGTTCCTGTGGATCAGAAATCTAAGCACTGCTTAGCTGAGTTTCTATTATGGACTGAACATTTGTGTCCCCCACCGCCAGATTCATATGTTGAAACCCTCCCCCAGGTGTGATGGCATTAAGAGGTAAGTAAGGCCTTTGGGAGGTGATTAGGATTGGATGAAGTCATGAGGGCAAGGCCTCAGGTCCTTTCCAGTTGTTGGTCAGAAGAATCAGTTCCTTGCCACTTAGTCCTCTCAAAGGGGCAGCTCACGACTTAGCAGCTGGCTTCCAGTTCCTTGGACCAAGAGAGAGAGCGAGAGAGAACATCCAAGACAAAGCCATGATTTTATAAGCAAATCTTGGGAGTGACATGCCATTGCTTCTGCCATATACTATCATTAAAAGCAAGTCAGTTGTCCAGCCCTCAGTTAAGGAGATAGGGGTATGGTGAGCATGGATCCCAGGAGGTGAGAGTCACTGGAGTGCCTTCTTAGAGGTTAGACACAAGCTCAGGAAATAGAATCAGTTTTCAAAAAAAGAGGGGAAATTATAGCCAAAATTTTAGGAACTCCAAAATTAGTCCCTCCTGATTTCTGCAAATGATCAATTGGGAGAGAGGGCCGGGTCCCTTTTCAGTGACCACAGAGCCCACAGACAGGAAAATTCCAGAGCACACAACCAATTCCATATCACAGGCACCCCATCAGCTTAGTTTGACTAGGTAACTGTGACAGTCAGAATAAGAGCCCCCAATGTGTCCATATCTTCATCTGCAGAACCAGTGAATGTGTTACCTGACTTGGCAAAGGAGACTTTGAAGAAGTGACTAAGTTAAGCGTTCTGAGATGGGGCAATTATCTTGGATTATCCAGGTGGACCCAATGGAATCATAAAGGTCCTCATAAGTGAGAGGGAGGCAGGAGGGTCAGAGAAAGAGACATGGTGACAGAAGCAGAGGTTAGAATGATATGATCACTGGCTTTGAAGATGGAGGGGGAACCAAGAGCCAAGGAACGTGGGCAATCTCTAGAAGCTGGAAAAGGTGAGAACATGAATTTTCACCAAGACTCTCCAGAAGGATGGTAGACTTGCTACCCCTTGAATTTAGCTCAGTGAGATCTATGTTGGACTTGTGATCTTCAGAACTATAAGATAATAAATTTTGTTGTCTTAAGCCCCTTAAGTTTGTGGTAATTTGCTACAGTAGTCATAGGAAGTGAAAACCCAAACCTGGTTCTTTTCTAATTCTTTTTTATTTTTACCAGCAATTTTTCTAATTGCAAATAATCACTATCTTCTTTTTTAACAATACTTTATTTTCCATTACACAAGTAATATCCAAATATGCATAGAAATGAAAACATATATAAAAAGCGAAAACACATACAGATGAAGTTTCTTATGATCACTTTCTCCAGCCTGTCCTTCCCCCAAGTAACCACTGTTGTCATCTTGGTGTATAGTCTTCTTCATTCATAGATAAAATACACAGCCATTCAATAATTAGCTCTTTCAGCAAATATTTATTATGCCATTACTATGTGCTAAGCACTATTGTAGGTGCTGAAGACTTATCCCAAATCCCTGCCTTCCCAGAACTTATATATATAAAATATACACACTGGATGAGACAGACAAGACTCAAGGAGGTGATATGCTCTGCTAGGTCTGCACCGTCCGACATGGTAGTCACTAGATGAATGTGGCCATGGAGCACTTGCACTGCGCTAGCCCTAACTGAGATGTGTTGTAAGTGTAAATATATATTGGATTTCAAAGACTCAGTACAAAAGAACGAAATGTAAAATATCCCATTATTATTTTTTTACATTGATTACATGTTGCAATGATAATATTTTGGATATCTAATGGGTTATATAAGTATATTTTTAAAATTAATTTTATGAGTTTCTTTTTACTTTTAATTTTTTATTTTTGACTATCTTTTTTTAGTTTTTTTAAGATTTTATTACGTTATATTAGTCTCCATACAGTACATCATTTGTTCTTTTTACTTTTTATTAATGTGACTGCTAGAACGTTTAAACTTACATATATGGCTTATATTATGTTTCCACATTCCATTGTTCATTAGTTAGTGCCCAGAAATTAGAAGCACTAGCAAGTGCGGGCCCCATTCTTCACTTTGATTGGGCCCATCCAAGGGAAATTCCTTAGCAGGACTAGACTCATCATCAAATGTATTCTCCCTTCCTCTACCACAATGCCCCTCCTAGAGTCCCAGCATTCGTGGCCCTGATCCACAAATGTCCAGGGCTTATCACTATGGTAGAATCGCAGCCTCCTTCTCCCCAAACTCAAGCAATCTTCGGGTTTTCAGGGGCTGTGTGCAATGCCTACATTCACAACTCTACCATTCTCTTTGACAATTTCATGAAGTAGAGCCTATGGACTGGGATTTCCGTGCCTCTTAAAACAATACAAAATTAGCTAAGGCTAATTCTCTGAAATTCACAGAAAACATTTCCAAAGGCCATTTTTTTTCACCAACCCAGTGAAACAGGTAGAGAAAGAAAGAAAAGAAAAGAAAGCATTTAAAGAATAACATTTTCTTAAGCCTTTGGCACTTGACAGTGCATGTCAGATCTTATTGGGCAGCAGATTATCGATTTAATCATTTTAAGATTCACATATTGATTTTTTCATGGTGTCCTGCAAAAGCATCATGACTTTTTAGCACTGGGACACCTGCACAGGTATGTGAATTTCTAATGCAAACACACTCAGCCTCCTGGTGTTGGTTATGCTGCAAATCCACCCCAGTGACAGTATTAGGGTGTGGAGTTTTGCTACCCCCGTTAACCATTAATGTGAGTTTGAACAAGCTCTCTGGCCTTTCTCTTAGGTTTCTGTATTTGGAAAATAAAGAAACTTTCAGCCATAACCCTCCAGTGTAGATACTGTACGTACAGGTAATTACATGGGCTTCATTTAAGAAAGAAATAGCAGAGTGAGCACAAGCTGGAAGATAAGAAACAGCTGCTCCCTTTACAGTCTCAGTTCCTTTCATTGTGTGAGCATCTTGCCTTGATGAGTATTTTCTAACCAACATGTATATTTTTTACACTTTCCTGTTTTCTTTATTACGCACTACTATAGATTACCACATACATTGTACATTTCTCCAGACGTATCCAGGCGTACTTACGTAGGGTTGTGTATGCAGACCCTGTGCCTTCTACATCAATTATTTAATGACTTTTTCAAGAGTACTTTCACTGCATGCAATTTTGCCTTAGGTGTTAACTTTAGAACCTAGTTTGACATAACTGCAATGCCACTAAACTACTCTTCAGTATTCCTCAGGCCTAACACAGGCATAGTCACAGAGTAAGAAATTGCATGATAAATGTTTCCTGAACAACAAAATCTTCAGACCACCTCTTACGCCAGTACCCATCAGACCTTTGTTTGGTGCCCTTCAGGTGAGCCTAAGAAGACTACTTTCATTTTAGTATCTTCTGGGACCTCTGAGTTCTGGGATAAGTAATAAAAGTCATCCAAAACAGGGCCAAAGAGAACCAAAACAATGAATGTTCTTTTGATACCCTGGAAAATGAATTGATCCCTTATCTCTAGAGGAAAAACACATGATGTTTTCCATCTGGCAAGGCTGCTGAAGAATAATGTTGTGGAAACAAGAGTCTATTCACTGGAGCCATTGTACCATGGTCCTGCAGCTAGGAGTGGGGAGTTTACATCACTCCACCCACTCATGAACACTCAAATGTAGAGTTCTGTTTACTGGCAAAGTGTTTTCAAATTCTCTCTTCTTCACCCCCTGGAGTAATTTTTGCCTGATAAATGACTAAATGTCATTTTGTTATCTCAAAGTTGAAAGGGTGATCAGAGATCTCACGGCCCTCAAGTCACACAGCTTCTAATGAAGAGCTAGCTACTGGGTCCTGGTTGAGATGCTTTGGGCTTCATGTAACATCATTACCTGACTCAGGCCTTAATGATAGGAGAAATAGTCTCCTATAACCAGAAACCCAGAAGAGGAAGAGGCTAAGTCTCAGGCAGGTACAACATAGTTGTAAGATGTCATCAAACACCAATCTTGGAAAAAAAAAAAGAAAGAAAGAAAGGAAAAGGAAAGGAAAGAAAAGAAAAAAGAAAAGAAAAGTAAAAAGAAAAGAAAAAAGAAAAGACCCATCTTCCTTCCATCTCTCTGCTCTGTAGGAGCTTTTTTCTAAGGCTGATTCCCCTTGCAATCAGAACATGACTACCGAAGAGGCGCCTGGGTGGCACAGCGGTTGGGCATCTGCCTTCAGCTCAGGGCGTGATCCCGGCGATATGGGATCGAGCCCCACATCAGGCTCCTCTGCTATGAGCCTGCTTCTTCCTCTCCCACTTCCCCCTGCTTGTGTTTCCTCTCTCGCTGGCTGTCTCTATCTCTGTCAAATAAATAAATAAAATCTTTAAAAAAAAAAAAAAAGAACATGACTACCACAGTTATGGATGGCACAATCAGGGTCCAGAGGCAGCGGAGAACTGTTTATTCTTGTGCTCCTTCTTAGAAATGGGAAACATCTTCCCAGGCCTCTCCCCAACCCCAAGCAGCGCTCCCTCCTCAAGAACTAAACTATGCGTTCACTTCAAAATCAGTCACTGTCAAGGGTAGTGGGACTCCCATGATTGCTTGACTGAGGCATATGGTTGTCTGGAGAGGATGAATCTCTGGAGGGAACAAAAAGAATGTTCTATTAGTAAGAACCAAAAGAAGAAATTAATTTTGGGTAGACAACAACACTGTCTTCTGTATTCACACTTTCATGGCACACAGACAGTGGGATAGCCAGGTACTTAATATTGTCATCATATACAATAGAGTTGAGCAGTTTATGTAGCTTTCTGTGGTGTTGCGGACTGAATATTTGTGCCCACCTTCCCTCCCTTCCTCAAATTCGTATGTTGAAATCCTAATCCCTAATGTGATGGTATTAGGAATTGGGGCTTTTGGAAGGTGATTGGGTCATGAGGATGAAGTCCTCATGAATGGTATTAGTGCCTTCATGAAACAGACCTCAGAGAACACTCTCACCCTTTCCACCATAAGACACAGTAAGAAGACAACCCTCTGTAAACCAGAAAGCCAGTACCTTGATATTGGGCTTCTAGGCTCTAGAACTGTAAGAAAAAAAAATGTTCATTGTATTAGCTGTGTTATTTTTATTATAGCAGCCCAAATAGACTAAGACATGTAGGAACAATCAAAACCCTTTATTTGACTTTTCATTCTATTTTCTCTCACTCTTGGATCTGAAATTATACCCTCTCATCATTGTTATTATTTTCATCTAAAATTACTGAGCATTTAATATGTGCCAGACACTTTGCCAACCATTTTTCATGGATTTTCTCATTTAATTTTTTTAACTTGTTAAATCCTTTATTTGTTTTTTATAACAATTTTTTATTATGATATGTTAGACACCATACAGTACATCCTTAGTTTTTGATGTAGTGTTCCATGATTCATTATTTGCGTATAACAGCCAGTGCTCCATGCAATATGTGCCCTCCTTAATACCCATCACCGGCCTATCCCAATCCCCCACACCCCTCCCCTCTGAAGCCCTCAGTTTGTTTCCCAGAGTCCCTAGTCTCTCATGGTTCATTCCCCCTTCTGTTTACCCCCCCTTCATTCTTCCCTTCCTTCTCCTACCGATCTTCCTGCTATTTCTTATGTTCCATAAATGAGTGAAACCATATGATAATTGTCTTTCTCTGCTTGACTTACTTCACTTTGCATAATCTCCTCCAGTCCCGTCCATGTTGCTGCAAATGTTGGGTAATTGTTCTTTCTGATGGCTAATATTCCATTTTATATATGGACCACATCTTCTTAATCCAGTCATCTGTTGAAGGGTATCTTGGCTCCTTCCACAATTTAGCTATTGTGGACAATGCTGCTATGAACACTGGGGTGCGTATGGCCCTTCTCTTCACTACTGTCTGTATCTTTGGAGTAAATATCCAGTAGTGCAATTGCTGGATCATAGGGTATCCCTATTTTTAACTTTTTAAGGGACATCCACACTGTTTTCCAAATCATTTAATTTTTTATAACAGCTCTGTGTTACAGTTAAGCAAACTATGGCCAAGAAAGTTTAGGTAGCTTGCCCAAATTTGCACAGTTAGTAGAGGGACCAGGACTGAAGTCAGAGCACTAAAATTCCAAATGAATAGGCATTTATTAAACAGATGAGGCTCCTTGGTAGGTGCTAGGAATAGCAAACATAGTTCTTGCTTTTATGAAATTCACAAGTCCAGTGGAAAAGAAAAACAGGAATAAATAGATTACACAAATTCTATAAAATTTTGGTAGATATTATAAAGAAAAAGGAATGAAGGAATGAAAGAGGGCCTTTGTATATGCTGCAGTGGTCAGAAAAAGCCTTTCTGGAAGGTGACTTTATGCCCAATCCTGAACAATGAGTAAGAACTATTCAAAGGGAAAGAATGAAGTATTCCAGGAAAAGTCTCTGAGGTTCAAAAAGTTTGGCACTTTTGACACATGAACAAAACCAGTGTGGCTGGAGCGAAGTGAGGAAGGAGAGGGTGGCATCAGTGGTTCTAGAGAGGTAGGCAAGGGCTAGATCACTTGAGCCTTGGAGGTCCCTTAGGAATGTGGAATTTTATTCTAGGTGCATTCTGACATTATTGAGGAATATAATCAGACAACTAATGTGATGAGATTTGACCTTAAAACTGATCAATCAAACTACTGTTTGGAGAATGGATGAGTTGGAGAGATCAGTGGGGAAGCTATTGCAGCCACCAGGAAATCAGTGATGGAAGGTCGCAATGGAGATAGAGAAAGGAGGATTGATTCAAGAGATGTTCTACAGATAGAAGAGGCAGAAGTTGCGTGGAATTGAATATAACAATAAGGGGAAGGAAGGAATGGGTTTCTGGTGCCCAGGAGTGGGGTTGAAGATGGAGGCCACTTGGTTGGGCGAGGGGGGAGGCTGGGGGAACAGATTTAAGAAGATAAAGGTTTTGCTTGAGACAAATTAAGTTTGAGGTGTAAGGTGTTGACTAGGTTATTGCATATATGATCTGGAACTGAAAAGTTTGCCGGAGATGTGTGTTTGGGCATAGTAGGCATATTGATGGCTTTCAAAGACATGAGAGGAACTGGTTGTACCCAGGAAATACTGAAGATAAGATAAAATAAAGCACCCAAAATACAAAATACAAAGGGGATTAAAATGGAGCCATTAGAAAGCTAGGAAGAAAACTGTAAGAGTGAGGCATTAGCCAAGTCAAATACAGGCATGTTTTGGGAAGGAGAGAGTGGCCAGTTATATCGCTTGTTGCTGAGGGTCAAGTATGACAAAGTCTAAAGTTATATATTGAAAGGACCCATCCATTGGCCAATACTTGGAATTTAAAATGACCTATTCAAAGCACATCATTATGAAATTCCATTACATCCCAGACCAAAATAAGATTCTAAAGTCCTTGGAAGAGGTCAGAGAGGGGCAATGAGAACAAGCTACATATAAAAAGTTCGATTCAAAATAACAGAAGACTTCTGTACAGTACCATTAAAAGCTAAAATACAAATGGATAATGCCTTCAAATTTTCAAGGGAAAATGATTCCAGCACAGAGTTATATCATAGCCAAATAAAAGTAGAGAGGGCTCTAGGAGATGTTGGGTGTGGGGGCAGTGGATAGACTATCTGGTGTGCCTTACTATATTGCATAAAGTTTAGAAAGAAAGAAAATTTTAGACTGAATGAGTAACAGGATACACAGTGAATAACAAATGAAAAAACAAAACAATTGTCCATTCCAGTGTTAAAGGGTAATTTTCTTAAAATCCCAAAAAAGATGCAATTACGACTATAATACAAATAGAAAATGAACATGTGTCAAAGATTTTTATTTAGGTTAGGGGCACCTGGGTGGCGCAGTCGTTAGGCCTCTGCCTTCAGCTCAGGGTGTCATCCCGGCGTTCTGGGATAGAGCTCCATGTCAGGCTCCTATGTTGGGAGCCTGCTTCTTCCTCTCCCACTCCCTCTGCTCGTGCTCCCTCTCACTGGCTGTCTCTCTGTGTCAAATAAATAAATAAAATCTTTTTTAAAAAAAGATTTTTATTTAGTTTAGGAGAGAAGCAGTAAAATGGTACAACTGACACAAAGGATGAATTCAAAGAGCAGAATCATATATAAGGAAAAAGGAATTCTGAAATGAATTTACCAAGAGAAGCAAAATGATCTAAATCAGAGCAATAATCAATTGCATTCATATTAGTTTTCTATTGCTATGTAACAAATCACCACAAATCTCCCATCTCAAAACAACACACATTTATGATCTCACACAGTTCTGTAGGTCAGAACTCTGGGTGGGCTAAACTGAGTTCTCTGGTTAGTCTTACAAGGCCAACATTAAGATGTCGGTTGGATTGGGCTCTTCTGTGGAGGCTCTAAGGAATCTGCTCCCAGGCTCATTCACATTGCTGGCTAAATTTAATTCCATATGGCTGTAGAACTGAGGACCCCATTTCCTTGCTGGCTGTCAACAGGGATTGCTGTCAACAACTAGAAACCCTTCTCTGGTTCTTGCACATGTTCTTTGCACAACTTCAAAGCCAACAATTGCATATCAAATCCTTCTGAGTTTTGAATCTCTCCAACTTCCCCTTCTGCCACTTGCTGGAGAAAACCCTCTACCTTAAGGGCTGGTGAAATTAGGGCTCATGGGATTAGATTAGACCCACTCAAATAATCTCCCCATTGCCATGTAATATACCATAGTCACAGGAGTGATATCTCATCCACATGTTCTGCTCACACTCAAGCGGAGGAGTTTTTCTTAGGACATGGTCATTGGGAGATCATCTTAGAATCTGCTTACCACAGTGTTCCACCATACATAACCATTTGTGTGTCTATGAATAACACTAATTGCATTACTATTAGTTTTCTGCAATTTATAGAATTCTTTTAAAAAGGTCAGAGACAATGAAAGACAAAGACAACCTAGGTAGATAAGCTTCATGCACTAATCTTGTTTTGCCCATTTCAAAGTCTTTCATAATTTCCTCTGACACCTATTATACAAGAAAAAAATATAATTGTAACACATGCCATATGGCTCACTTTTGATCAGTATTTAGGTAACCATTGGATATTCATGTAGCTAAAACGTGTGATGTGATTTTATCGACTACTTGTTAGTTTAACTTGGTTTTTCAGAATAACCAAGGACTTGCAAAGACTGGGTATAGTGCCTATAACAGACATTTGTTGCGTTTTCCTACTTGGAATCCTTACCCCTTTCTTCTAATACTGGCACCTGATTTTCAGTTGGAGAGTCACTCCTTTTCCATTAAGGTGGGTAGCTCATGACCTGGACAAATGTGTACATGCTAAGGTTGAAATATTGTCATAGCACAGATAAAGGATCAATCAACTCAGAATGACAAAGGCAGAAAGACCTTGACACTGGGTGACAAGAGAGTTTGATTTTGAGGGACCATGAAAATGTTAATACCTAACATCTATTATGTAGCTGTCATATATCAGGCACTACTTTTCACACTCTTCAAGCATTATCTCATTTAATTCTTACAATCCAGAAAAGTAGAATTGGTATTGCTTCACTTTACAAATGTGGAAACTGAGGCACAAATATGTAATTTGCCCAATGTTGCACAGCTAACAGGTGATAGAGACCATTCTCTCATGCTATGCCACACTTATTTTCAGAAAATAAAATCAGCTTATGGAAAAATAATTCCATTCATAGAATAAAATAAATCTTTTCTTACACTGAGAATGACCAAAGAGGTTCCAAGGTCCTCCTTATTTGTCCAAAGGTACCTAAGGGTGCACTCTATAACTTCCAGGAGAAGACCCTAAATCTTGGATACAATGGGCTTCTACTCTGTTGAAGATTCAGACTTGAGTATATCTCGGGAGAACCTGGAAGCCTTCTGGTTGCTGGGCCCCACCTCAGAGTTTCTGATTCAGTAGGTTTAAGGAGAGAGTCCAAGAACTTGTATTTCTAACAAATTCTCAGGTGATGCTCCTGTTGCTAGTTAGGGACCCACATTTGAAAACCACTGGGATAGGGTATGAGTAATAGCATTATAGGCAATCTGGGCTGGGTCCCCACCCACCTCTTTCTTTGCTTCCAAACCTAAAGAACAACCACAGTGACAAACTGGTGTGGTTATTGGCGGGTCACCCAGGGACAGAACCACCAAGTGGAGAAAGCTAGCTTGGGGAAGATCTCACCAGAGCTGATGGAAAGAAATTCAATATCTGTTTGAAATGAAAGTAAGTTGGGTCTTTCCTCTCTGTCTATCAGGAGGGAAGGAAAAAGCTAGTAACGTGGAAAAAAATACGTACTTTTTTTGGCAACTGTGAATTGATTCCTTGGAATCACCAGAAAGTCATCCTTAATAGCCCCAATGCTTTGTATTTCTATGGCAGTCTTTTCTAAAGAATTGTAAAGTTACTGACAGAGCCCATTAACTTTCTAAAACCTCTAAGAGGTTTCTGGGTGTTTGATTTGTCTTTTAAAAACATGAACCATACAAAGCTTGGTTTTTCTCCTAGATTCTACAAGAAGGGAAACTTTTTAGGATATCTCATATGTTGTGTGTCTCCTGATGCTTTCAAATGGCCCAGCTTGAAACCCTATGAATCCTATCTTGCAGATCTTAATTTGAAATATTTACTTCAGATTTTTTTTTCTCCATGGCTTGAAATTTTATTTCTTCACATCTCTAGTTCTTATTTCTACATAATTCTGCCCATGAATGCATACTAAAACGGTGTGTTTAAAAGAAAAAGCTACTTTTAGGGGTTAAAAAAAAAACTTCATATCTATTGAACTATTGGTTGTAGACTAAGAAGTGAATATTCATCAAAAGCTGCCAACTTCATCCTCTTTGGAAGAGTTCGAACTATAGTATTCAAAATTCAAGGGTGGTGAGTGTAGACAGAGTGAGAAAAGACCCAGGACTCCAGTTGGCTAGAGAATAAAATCCACGCAATACAGAGCAATTCCTTATGACGAGTTGTAAAAATAATACAATGGATCAAATGCTTTGCACCACAGGGTTTATTCACACCCTCCAGGGAAATTGCCAAAATTACTTAAAAAATATGGTAAATCAAAGTTGGTTATCCATCAGCCTACAAACATTTCTTTCACCGCTTCTAATCTCACACAGATGTGACAAGACTATTGACGATTGGGTTCGACACACTTGGGCCTTGCTTTAAAAGAAAGCAGAATTATAAATTTTTTTGAATTTCTGCCACCTACTGGCAACTCAAAGTGCTAGAATTGAGCACAGGGTAATAACGCTTCCTGTTTGAGGCTGGTTATTGTCTTCATCTGGAGGATAGTTAATTAGCACATGCTATAACTGCTCTTCAGCACATGGAGTTGATCTAGTGAGAAAACAGGGGAGATTGAGTTGTTGGGGGCTAGCTTCCAGGCCCCAGAGCAACCCTTAACCATCCCTGCCTGGTGGACCTGATTACAAAGTAAACTTGGCATTTTTGGATTCCTTTCCCTCGTAGTGTGAATCATATGGCTTCAGTCCTGGTGAGTCGGTGCTCAGATGGTGCTGCTGTTTGCACACGGGTCGAATAACCCTTAGCGGAGAGGCTGGTGCGTTGCTAGGTGTAATTCTAGAAGGCAAATAGTGTGTGTTTGTGGACTGCGAGAAATAAATCTGAATATTGATTTGTATGGCATCTGGAATACATTCTGGAAAGTTCTTAGGGGGAGAATGTGCAATGGTTTGGGATTGCCACCCAGTTGCATAGAGCCGGGATAGCGGGGGAAGATCTTTCAGCTTGAATCATCATCTAGTTTCTGATGCTAATTTTGACAGCCTAAACCTAAATTCTTGGATAATCTCCTCAAATCCATTCTTGAACAAAATAACTTCCATGCAGCACCCTCTTGGTCTTAACCTCATAATTCCTGTGGTCCTGTTTCATCATTTCTAGGTGTGCCAAACTTTGCTTCAAAGAGTTTATTTCATTCCAAGGGGCACCCAGAAAGGGATCAAAGACTTCACTTCATTTTGCAAAGCCCAAGATGGAGAGTTTATTACACTGAATCAATCTCCCTTTGAAGATTGCTATCTGTGAGTGTGAAACTTGAATCCCAGGAGAGACAGATGAGAAAAACCTTGGGGCAGCCACCAGACAGAAAGGTGTCATTTATACCACAATGGGAAAGCAGAGTCAGGGATGCTGGAGAAGATCAAAAAGTTGAAGGTACATTGGACATATGGCAAAGAGTAGCGACCATCTGGAAAAGTGGCTATTGTAATGGGGCAAGCAACAATCAAAAAAGAGAGGTGAAATTAAAAAAGAAATTAAAGGCCAAGAAATACATTGAGTGATATACCAGTGGGCATGTTTGAAAAATAAGGGCTGTTGATGGTGAAATCCCAGCTCTATGGTCCAGCTATATTAAATTTCTTTCCATTCTGCAAGCATGGTATGTGTCTCTAGCCTGTATGCTTTCCGGGATGGCCTTCTCTCTGCAGGAATATTGTTCTCCCCCTGACCTCCCAGCATTTTCTTTCTAAACCAACTCCTCCTACGTATTGTTCAGGTCTCAGCTTAAATCTCTCTTCCTCTGAAAAGTCCAAGGAAGTCCCTTCTAGACCTAAGTGAGTTAATCTAGCTCTCACAGGGGAGCACTCCCTTTACCAGAGGACTTCTCACGCTTCCACTTCTGTGAGGTTTTCATTACACCACCCTCCCCCCACCGAGAGCTCCACGCTCAATCACGGTGGGAACTTGTCTATCTTGCTTCCACCATGACCACAACCTCGGCACCCGGCACAATACCCACCACATGGTATGTTTCATTTCTGGAATGAAGAACAGTTAAAAACAGCTTGAGGGGCCCAGCCGAGCTATCCGTTTTGAAAGAACACCCTGTCAGTTTGCCATCTCTGACACAACTCTTTCCACTGAGTGAACCTCTGGCGCTCACTGAGTGACGCCATGTTGGAGCCTCACAGCTTGTAACTACAGTCGGACACCAGGGCAAAGACGCTGGTGGTTTGAACAAATCATAACACTTCCCTCTTCCTTCGGGCCACAATAAGGACATTGCCTCAAATAAGGCAAACTTTACTGTCTTCTTTGCATATATGTGGAAACATACGGAACCAAACCCTATCACTGCATTAATGGGGTTAGTTGAGAATGGTTGCCAGCATCTCTCACAGGGGATGGACCCTGTGTTCAAACAAAATATCTTCTTAGAGCCCCAACAGAGTGAAGAAATAGTTATTTTGCTAGAATAGCTCTAAACTGAAAATTTAGATCAGACCATGTACTGATCTTAAAGTTAATGAGAGGACAGCAAGGGCAAGCAGTGGTGTTTTGCTGTGTGTTGACACTGCTACAGGATGCCTTTGGGAGTGCATCCTTTTGTAAATTGCAGTTTTAAAAATAGTTTAGAATATAATTTAAAATTAAATATTTTCCAAACTTTGGGGAACTTCTGAGTACCCCTGTAGGATAGATTTAAAGAATACTTCTGTGCCGGGCACGATTCTAAATGGTTCACCCAGGGGCGCTTGGGTGGCTCAGTCAGTCAGCGTCTGCCTTCAGCTCAGGTCATGATCCCAGGTTTCTGGGATCAAGCCCCACATCAAGCTTTCTGCTCAGTGGGGCTATCTGCTTCTCCCTCTCATTCTCCCTCTGTGTTCTCTCTCTCAAATAAATAAAATCTTTTAAAAAATAAAAAAAAATAATAAATAATAAATGTTTTGCCCATATCAAGTCGTCTACACTCCAGAACAACCCCATGAGGCAGATACTAGGATCCTGATTTTATGGACAAGAATGCTGAGGCACAGAGAGGTTATATAATTCCCTTACAGCTGTAAGTAAGAGAAGCAGGGTTAGGGGCGCCTGGGTGGCACAGCGGTTAAGCGTCTGCCTTCGGCTCAGGGCGTGATCCCGGCGTTACGGGATCGAGCCCCACATCAGGCTCCTCCACTGGGAGCCTGCTTCTTCCTCTCCCACTCCCCCTGCTTGTGTTCCCTCTCTCGCTGGCTGTCTCTATCTCTGTCAAATAAATAAATAAAATCTTAAAAAAAAAAAGAGAGAGAAGCAGGGTTAGAACACAAAAGCTGGCTCCGTGTGTTCATTCTCTTAACAAATATTTATTGAATGTCTATTATGTGCCAGGCACTGTTTCAGGCAGTAGGCACACCACAGTGAAGAAACAGGCAAAATCCTCGCCCTATGAAGCTTCTGTCATGGCAGAGCTTCCATTCCCACACAGTCACTCTTGCCTACCACCCTGCTGCTGCTCCCCTCTCCCACTGGCTACCCTGGGCTCTGTGGGAAGAGGGCAGGGTGATAAGAAAGCCAGAGTCAGGAACAGATTCATGGACAGAGACCAGAAATATGAATAGGAGTTGGCAAGGAAGGGCAAGGGCACCGCAGGCACAGGGGACAGGTGGGAAACCGCGGAGCCCGCGGCAACACAGAGTCCTTACCACTCTCTCCACAGGTGTCCTCATCTAGCAAAGGGGTCAGAGTCATGCCTAAAGTGGCTGCTGGTGAGCGTTCTATTTTATAGGGGTTACTCCTACACTAGCCTTGACTTTCCTCCTTGGTATTTTGCAGTTACCCACCACTGACCCCAGCTTTGCTTCCTACCTCCTGCCTGCTCCACTTTGGTGTCGACCTGAATCAGTTTCAACTTTTGGTCTTCCTGCTTTCTTCCCCAGCTCCTCCTCTTTTTTTTTTTTTTTAAGTTCCATCAGTTTAATAACAATTTTTAAAACCCCAAAATGGAAACTGAGGGGACAGGGAAGAGGACCCTGGGCCAGGTGCAAAAGGAGACCTGTTCTTGGCCCAGGCCTGGCTCAGGGCACCCTGGTATTTGCTTTGCTACCCATTCTGAGGAGGGGGGAGGGACAGCGATGGTCCTGTGGGAGCCATTGGCCTGCTTGGTCAAGGACCCTTACTTCTTTTGGGGTGTGCTCAGTTCCACATGCTCCAGGTCTTGTCCAGCCAGCCAGAGAAGGCCCCAGTGGGTTTGTAACAGTCACCCAGCAGCTCCTTGACCCCGACAGCCCTGGTATCATCACTCTCCACATCCAAGAGTTCATCCACATCAATCTCCAATTCTGGGATCTCTTCCTGGAAGTCGTAGAAGCAAGTAAGCTTCCCCTGAATTCACTCCTCCAGGTTGAAGTGCTTCCCTTGCTCCTTGTGGCCTTATTTGACAGTGACCTTCCCTTGGTGCCTCACTGGGCTCTCCTGGTCCGCAGCCTGGGGCCCTCACCTGCACCCCAGGTGTGCCCTGAAGGTAGACATTGGGCCCTGGGTCACCAATGCCTGGCTCAGGAGGCAGGCTGCCAACACTGCCCCTGCCAGCTCCTACCCACCCCTACCCCCCTGCCACCTCCACACCTGCCCCTGTCCTGTCATGTTGACAAGGCCAAGGCCATGCTGCACATCAGGTTGCCCCTGGCACCACCACTTCTATGATCCCACCACCTCCTGGACACTTGCCAGCTGGCTCTGGGCCACTGGCTCAGATTAGTTTGTGGGCTCAGCTCTGAGGGGCTCCTCAGTGAGGGCGATGCCAGGGATGCCCAGGGACAGCTGCAGCTCATTGAGTCCCCGGGCCTGGCAAGCTGCATGGCCTTAGGATCCCTCCTCTTGATTCCTACCCTATCCTCTCCGCACAAGAGTATGCAATCCTCTCCATACTCAACCTTAGGTTCTCAGATTAGACGCAACTTTACTGATGCAGGAAACATTTATTGAGTGCCTATAAGTGCCAGGCACGGTTCAAGTACTGGGTGCTGTGGAAAGCTGAAAGATGCCCCCCCCACAAAGATATCCATATCCTAACCCCCGGAATCTATGAATGTTACCTTATATGGCAAACAGAAGACAGCAGAAGTGATTGAACTAAGGATCTTGAGATGGGGATATTATCCTGGATTATTTGGATAGGCCTTAAATGCCACACCTGTATCTTTATAGGGGGAGATGGTGGGAGATTTGACAAACACCAGAGGAGACAGCAATGGGAGAACAGAGCAGAGAGAGGCTTGAGGATGCTGGCCTTGAAGATTGGCGTGCCAAGGCCACAAATTAAGGAAGGCTGGCAGCCACCAGCAGCTGGAAGAGGCAAAGAAAGGATTTTCCCTCAGAGCTTCTGGAAGGAGTACGATCCTGACTTTGGACTTCTGACTTCTAGAACTGTGAGAGAATATGTATCTGTTCTTTTAAGCCTCTAATTCATGGTAGTCAGGAAACTAGTGCAGTGCCCTTTCTCTGGGTCCTTCTCAGATCTCCCAAGGCCATTTCTACAGGTCCACATAGTGCCCCACATTTCAACACCAGCTTACCACATTGCATATTCACTGTGCGTCCCACGTCCTCCGTTGCACGGCAAACTCCTTGAAAGCAGGAACGGGCCCCTTGTTCATCTTCATATATCCCCAGCATTTCACATAGTAGCCAGCCTGTAATAGACGCACAATAGAAATAGATGTGTGTTAAATAAATGAATAAGCTATCATGGAGCGCCGTAGTATTATTTAATTTTTTTTATATGTGAAAGCACTTTCTTTCCAGTCAGACTCTGAGAACCATGGCTTTGTATAAACTGGTGCGAAGCACGATTCAGCTCACTGTTTCTAGCCAGAGGATGACGCAGATTTCGTCTGTCATGGTTTGTGAAGGCCGCCTGGATTCTCAGGGAAATAGGGTGCCTGGAACAATGAATATTATCTGTCCTCGATGGGATCATAGGGAGGGGTGATAGAGGGACATATTTTGCACTCCCTGACCCGTTTTCATCCCCTGGATAAGACCTCTTGTATCTAGGCATGAAACAAATGATGTTCCTGCTCTCCAGAATTGTGGGACTGAAATCTGGCATTTCTAACTCATCCATGCCAGTAGTTTCTCCCATGCTTAGTTCCTGCTGTGAAAATTGACCGGTATCTGTGTCATTCTTTCATTCAACCTTATCCACAGCAGACCCTGTTCCAAGTGCTGGAGCTGTGCAGTCCCTGCCCTTAAAGAGTTTAAAGGCTGATAGAAAATATCAGCATGCTGTAGACTGATCCCGGCCAGCAGCGTGAAAGGGGCTGTAGTGGATGTACGTTGAGGGGTGGCTGCATGGCGGATAAATGTCTCAGGAGAGAGGGAAGACTGAAACCTTCAAGCAAAGACCTTGGATTAAACCTGTAAACTGGCTCTTGAGGCACTGACTGAAGGAGGGGACAATTCGCCCACTACCGTGTGTGACTCAGTGGCTCTCCGCCTTCGGCTCCAAGTCCCAAAGGAGGCCTGGGCTGTCTGGCTGATTTTGCAGTGAGCCTGGTAAAAATTTGGCATTTTGCTCACTCCCTGTCCTCTGAGCAGAGCTCCGGAAGCAGGATCAATAGGGAAACACTGTCAGCAGCTAGAGGATGCCATAAATCTTTTCAACCCTCGGTCAGAACCACTTGGGAGGGTACGGGCTGAGGTTCCTGGGAGGAGCTAAGGCAAACTTTGGGGTTCCATTCTAATGAGCACTTTCTGCTAATGGAGGGTGAGGGCAGGAGGCTGGTGTCGGTGATTCTCTACCCAGACCGTGGGGTGAAAACTAATGTGTTAACAGACAGTTACAAAAATGCTGTTTTCATCCAGCAGGTATTTGCCAAGCACATTCTGTGTCTAGGGGAAGGTGTTAGGTACCACTACAAGGGGAAATGCTCCCGCTGTGGTCTCACTGTCCACATCCCCTCCAACTTCAGATGTTGAAATCCTAATGCCCAGCGTGGTGGCATTAGGAGGTGGGATTGGGGGGGGGGGTGATTAGATTAATGTCCTTACAAAAGAGACCTAAGAGAGCTCCTTGCCCTTTCTGCCATGTGAGGATGCACAAAGAGGTCTGTACCCGGAGAAGGCCCTCCCCAGACCACCTAATCTCTGTGGTTTTGTTATAGCAGCACAAACTAAGACAGACCCCACCCACCCACACACCCCAAAACAATGATGCAGTGTCAAGGGTTCAAGCCATGGAGCAGAGTACAATCTGGGGTAGAGTTCAGCCTGCACCTGAAAGCTGGGTGATCTTAGGCACCTTTCAGCACTGCTCAAGCTTCTGTTTCCTCATCCGGAAAATAAGCATAAAAATATTACCTACATCATCTAATGTATCTTAGGAGGTAAAGAAGCTTAGCCAAGTGTTTGGAAGACAAATAATGTTAGTTGCAAATAACTTTGAGGGGGTGGTGGGTAAGGTGGGGGAGATAGGTTTAAGGGTCACCCTGGAGGCCAGTGTAGGTTGCAGAATGAAAAGTACCAGCCTTGCCTGGGGGACTATCTTAGAGCTGAAAGTTGATCCACGCTGGTGATAAGATTGGAAAGCAGTGGTGTGGTTAATGTCTGCTGCTCCTTCTTCATTCATTCAGCAGACATTCAGTGAGCTGGAGCGAGCCAGACACCCTGCTAGGTCCTGGTAATACAGAGAGGACCAAACATTTCCAAACTGTGTCTTAAGTTCTGTGAGAGCAAGGACCATGTCTGAGCTGTACACTGTTGTCGGTCTAGCACCCAGCACAGCTACATGGAATTAAATTAGTAGGTATTGAATAATTATTTTTGAATGATAAAAAGTAGGTGTTTGATATTTTTTTTTTAAGATTTTATTCATTTATTTGAGAGAGAGAGAGACAGAGAGAGCACAAGCAGGGGGAGGGGTAGAGGGAGAGGGAGAAGCAGACTCCCAGCTGAGCAGGGAGATGGGGGCGGGCTCAATTCCAGGACCCTGGGATCATGACCCAAGCCAAAGGCAGACACTTAACCGACTGAGCTACCCAAGCGCCCCTTGAAAATTATTTTTAATGCAAAAAGGAAATCATAAAAAATAATAACTATCTGAAACTCTTTGTGTCTGAATTTGGCTATATATTGGTCAAATGGCTCTCTTGAACCAGCCTGCCTGTTGCCACTCCCCATCACTTCCCACCAGCAGTGGGTAAGTGCAACTATACTCTTCATCTCCACCTACACTTGGCACTTTCCATTCATCTAATTATGACCAGTCTAAAATATGTTAAGTGATAGCTCATTTGTTTTGATTCACATTTTTCTGATTACTAATACATTTGAGCGAAACTACATATGCTTGCTAGTCCTTTGAGTTTTTCTCTTCTGGAAATTGCTTATCCTGGGGCACCTAGATGGCTCAGTCCATTAAGCGCCTGCCTTCAGCTCAGTTCATGATCTCAGGATCCTGGGATCAAGTCCCACATTGGGCTCCCTGCTCAGTGAGTATGTGTGTGTATTTTCTAAAGAACATGTTTAACACATTAAAGTAGTTGTTAGAAGTGGTGGTTGTGGCACGGAACAGGGGTGAAGAACAAGGATCAAAAAGAATAAGGAATAAATAAGAAAAAGGGCCTTGGTGATGATAATATTTCAAGAACAAAGGAGGAGAAGTAATTCAATCCTGTGTACCTGAAATCAGATAATAATCAAAAATAGTAATTAATAGCCATAATTAAAATGCTTTCTCTCTCTCTGATTCTTTGAATCTTTCAAAGCATTTCATAGCTGTTTCACTTGATACCAATAACAAGTAGCCCTAGAGGGAAGACACTCCTCTCCCCAGTGTTGAGAGAAAAAAGTCCAGGCATGGAGAGATGAATTGTCCCTGAGAAGACACTAGGACCCAGAAATTCCCACTCTGAACCTGCCTTCTTTCCACTACAATGGATTGGTCAGACACTGTCACTAGGCTCCCCGAGGCCTGGTGAAATTTGAATCAAGCCCTTCATTTATCTTTCTTCACATCCCTTCCTGCCCGGTAAAAACCCATGTGCTTTAGCGGGCTTCCCACTTCCCTACTACATCTCAGCTTTTAAAGCTGTTTCACACATAGGGCTCCCATTGACCCTGGCTCTCTCCCTAATTGAACCCAAAGACTAAAACATCCTTTACAATAAGCACTTCTTTGTAATAGACAGATTTCCTGGACCCATAAAACAGCTTTTAGAAAGGGCAAGCTGTATTTAAGGAAGACATTAATATAGTGCCACAAAATGAGGTTTGCTGACATATGACTCTTTGAATAATTTACTTTAAATAAATTAACACTAGAATTTACATTTACCTTTGAAAGTCCAATTTACTGGAGACACTAAGGATGTGCTCCCCAGAGAACAGGAATAACAAAAACCACCAGCCTTTGTTTGACTGCCTTGCTAAGAACAGTAGTGTTGAAATGTCTACTTTTTCTGGAGAAATCTCCCTGCAGTCCACTTTCAGACCGTCCACTGGAGAGCCCCCCCCCCCCATTTCCCCAGCAATCCTTTGTTCATGAACAGAATGGGTTTAGCACCCAGTTGGGGGCAAGGAAGAGAGGATAGCATGGAGGAAAGAAAACAGAGTATAATTGAGTTAATACTAATTATAATGATAATAATATAGCTAGAAGTTATTGCTAAATTATTTGCATATATTATCTCATTTAATCTTCATTAAAAACTCTATGAAGTAGGATCTTATATTAACCCATTTTGACAGATAAGGAGACTCTGACTTAAATAGTTCACTTGCTCAAGATCACATAGCCAGTAAGTGGTAAGCCTAGTATGCAAATGTAAGGATTCTTAAGTCAGAGTCCACACTTCGATTTTTCTTGTAAATAATTATCAAATAATCAATGCTTTAGATATTCAAAGTAACGTGATCATTATAAAAAATTGGAAAATGAAAAAATATAGAAAGAAACAGGAAAAAAAATCACCTTCTCCCAGTTCTTAGGTTTAATTGTTACCCAAGACACACAAGATTGATTATTTGGGCATATTCTTTCCTTGTGAAAAGACTTCATTTCTGGTTTTCAGAGATTGAGAACATTTCTCTGTACTTTCGGGGCCAGGGAGGGTAGGGCAGGCCTGCTATAGAGTAGAAAGGCAAAGCAGGGACCTTTTGGCCCATTAAAATGAGTGCATGATTTATCTGTCCTTTCCAACTGGCAGCTGACCAAAGAGGCTGATGGGCATAGCAGGTTTCCTGGGCACGTGTGGCTCCAGCATATGGAACTGCGGTGCTACCTGGGCTGGTAATGACGTCTCCCCCTCATCGCTCAGGGCATGGAACAGCGTAAGAACCAGGCGCAAGGAAGCCACTCGAATCGCTGGCTGGGGCTTGGTCCCCACAGGTGGCCGATTTACCCTTCGTGGCCTCTCGCCACCAACAGCCCCCAGCCAGACCTTTGCGGGCTGTGCCAGAGAGCTCCGTATCTGACACTATCTACGCTCTAATGTACAGGATCCAACAGCAGGGCATTAGGCTGAAGAGCTCGAGCTTTGAAATCACAGCTGGGGTCAGATTCTGGCCTTCTCACATTTGAACAGCGTGAATCCTGGCAGATTATGCAACCTGCTAAATTTCCGTTTCCCCAGCTTTAAAATTAGGCAATTGAGTGCTTCAGCTCAGTGCTCGGGCCCCTGAATCAGGCTCCAGGGGGCCGAATCCTATTTCTATTAGGTACCAGCTGGGTGGCAGTGGCAAGTCTCCTTAGCCTCTCTGGGTCTTGGTTTTTCATATATTGAATAGGAATAATGACAAAATGAGGATGAAACAAGACTTCCCATGTGAAGTGCCCAGTAAATACTTGGGAAATATTAGTTGTTTTTACCACTATTAAAATAGGGTGATTAGAGTACTTAGCTCATAATATTTTTGTGAGGATTAATTGAAATAATATAAGTAAAGCACCTTAAAAGATGTCTTCTGTTGGAAGTTTAGTTCCTTGGGTAAACACCTGAAAGTCATCCTGAGTTTTTTTTTTTTTTTTCCTCCTAACATCATTCTACCAGCAAATATTGTCAGCACTACTGTCAAGAAATTTCCAGAATCCAGCTACTTCTCACGTCCTCTCTGGCTACACCCTACTCCAAACTACCATTAGGCTCACCAAAATCATGTCCAATGCAGCCTTCTAACTGGGTTTCTGACTTCTGGTCTTGCCCTACACAGCATATTGTCAATCTAGCAGCTTTTAGTTAAAGGTTCTTATTAAGATTTTTTATCTAGTTTTCTTTTAATTGAGATATAATTGACATATAACATTATATTCATTTCAACATGATTCTATATATTTACATGTGAAATGACCACCACAGTAAGTCTAGTTAATATCCATAGTTTTTTTTGTGTGTTTCTATTGTGAAATACTGACTTTCAGAAAAGTTCCACAACTAGTACAGACAGTTCGTGTATATCCTTTACCCAACTTTGTTAACAATTACATACCATCTTACAACGGTCAAAACCAAGACATTAACAAGACTGTTAACTACAGATTGTATTCAAATTTCCACTTTTTGTCCCAGTTTTTTTTTCTTTCCTCTTGATGGATGCAATCCAGGATCCCACATTACATAATGTTATTATGCATCTTTAGTACCCTGTAATCTGTGAGAATTTCTCCACTTCTCCTTGACTTTAATGATCTTTTGATGAGTACTGGACAGTTATTTTGTTGAATGTCTACCAACTTGTCTGGTGTTTTCTCATAATGAGATTAAGATTATACATTTTTAAAAAGATTTATTTATTTATTTATTTTAGAGAGAGAGAGAATGAGTGGGAGGGGCAGAGGGAGAGAGAGAATCTCAAGCGGACTCCAAGCTGAGTAGGGAGCCTGACATGGGGCTCCATCTCATGACTTTGAGATCACAGCCTGAGCCGAAACCAAGAGTCCAACATTTAACCAACTGAGCTACCCAGGTGCCCCAAGATTATACATTTTAATAAGCACACCAAAGAAATGTGTTCTCAGTGCACCATACTCAGGCTACATGTAATGTTGATGTAAGATGCTTGTAAGATATTAACATCTTATTGGTGATGTTAATCTTAACTACTTGATTTCAAGCGGAATTTATTGGGTGTCTCCACTATCATGTTATTGTTGTTTCCTTTGTAATTAGTCAATATTTTGGAGAATATACCTCAAAACTGTGCTAATATTCTATTCTGTTCAAATTTTCACCCTCCAATTTGAGCGTTTATTGGTGGAACTTGCCTGCAACAGCTATTAATGTCCTATACTAATAGTGAATTTATGTTTCCTTCATTGATTCTACATTTATTAATTTGAATTCTTCTCTCTCTCCTCCCCCCTTTGCTTATTTAATGAATTATGTATTTGTATCACTATTTTTTTCTATGGATTTTAATCTAATTCTAGCACTATTTATTTTGCTACTCAAATTATCCTAGATTTAACCTTTAAATTGATTCCTGTCTCCTTTCAACATGCCCCCAAACTTTTTTCAGGCAGGCACCTCTTTATTGCTGGCACCAAAAGAAATTCCATCTTGTGTTTTTCCTGCCCTAATCCTAGAAACAACAACTTTTTTAAGGAGCTCTGGTTTCTTTCATTGGGAAATGATATTTAGAAGCCGAGATCTAGGTACTAAATGTACCTGCTAGTAGGGGGATGTCATTGCTCCTCGGCCCCATCAGCAGCCAGAACTATGATTTATATGTATGCATGCTGACCCATACACAGCAGTCTTTAGAGGGTAAGTCAGTTCAAGTCATTCCTCTGGTCCAGACCTTCCTTTGACTTCTCATTTCACTCACTCCATACAATAGCTTATAAGACCCTGCATGATCTGGGCCCCCACTTCCTCTCTGACCCAATTTCCTTCTACTCTGCCTCACTCTAGTTACATTGGTTTCTTTGCTATTCCTCCAGTGCCAAGCATAGTCTCACCTCACAGCATTTGCCCTTGTCCCCCAGCTGGAACCCTCTTCACCTAAATAGCTCCCTTAAATAATAGGTCTTTGCTTAGGGATGATATTCCTCACTGGCCAATCTAAAATAACAAGTTCTCCCTCTCCCCACTCTAGTATCCCCTATTCTCCTTATCTTGGTTAAATTTTCTTCCTGCACTTAACGTCTAACATCTGCATCATTTTCTTCCTGCACATCAACATCTAACATACTACAATTTCACTAGTTTACTGGTTTTCGTCTGTCTCTCTGTTAGAATGAAGGCTCTGTCTGTTTTGTTCACTCCTACCTCCCTAGTACACAGAAGAATGCCTAGCATAGTGAACACCCAATAAATATTTGTTTAATAAATGAATGAATAGATGGGTAACTAAATAAATAAAGAATATGAGCTTTGGAATCAGGAAAAAAAAAATTGATGCCTCATAGCCCACCTCCACTGTAAAAACCAGCTGAGGGAAACCGAACAAGTGTTAAAAGGGCTGCACCCTTCAGTTTCATCTGCAGAAAATAATACCTAGCTCATAAAGGGTTATTGCGAGAATTAAATAAGATAACACGAAGCAATCTTTATTGACTGAATGAATGTGTTAAATGCTTACCAAATAATACCCAATAGTGGTAGCTATTAACATGAACATCACCCTCAGCATCTAGTAAAAGTATCCATTTTGGTCACAGAATTAGGTTCACCATAGATCCTCTCCCCACCCCTTCTGGGGGGCCATTTTGGCAAGTTTCCTGCTCCAAATGAGGGGCTTCAAAGGAAATCCTTTGTCCCACCTCCTGCAGCTGTCCAAATGAGTATTTTTCCAGAGGGTCTGGGACCACTGGGACATTCTCCAGCACTCTAAGGCATGTTTTGATGTGTTGGCTTGTGTGAGAAAACCCAAAAGTTGTAACTAATTTGTTAAACAGAAATATAAAACAGGCCCCTCTACTTGCATCTGGAAGGAACCAGCAGGGAAACAAAGAGGTTTGCCAGGATATCACCTAGGTCCCCTCAAAAGAACAACCTGTCCATGTGACCCTCCAGCAAAGGGACTAGGCTGAGATGAGGGACTCTAACACCACCACCCCCAACACACATACACCCTATGCCACCCTACCCCCAGCATGCATTTCCTACACTGATCCCCCCAGCCAGTCCTTTGGGGCCTTGAGGGCAACTGAGAACTGGGAAGGGTTTGGGGTTTTCAGTTGTTACCTGGGTCAGAGTCCCTCCAGGGTACACACAAGACAGGTTCCCATCCAGGCCCCCTGTAGGCCTTAGTTTGCTTCCCTCTTTCCTGACACTAACACAAGGAGAGTGTCTCCATTCTCCAAATGGTCCCTCATGCGGTTTCCCAGTCTGATGCTGAAACATTTTTACAGGCTCTGCCACAGCAGCTGTGTGCCGGGAAATGGGCCGAGACACCCAGAGGCCTCCCAGTCATCCGACTTCAGGAAATAAGAATGCTGGCTCCTTGCCATGCTGTTGGTCAGTCTCGTTGGGACCTTAGAAATGTGGAGGGAAGCCTGGATGGTGTCTGGACTCAGAACTTGAAGGAGGGTTGTGATATGTACTAGAAACATGGACACAGTCCTCATTTTAACGTGCCTTCAGAAGATTCAAGGCAAGGAGAGGAGGCTGGATGGAACTTGTGGCTAATTTCCTAGAACAGCAGTCCCGCGGTAGACAGGGTTGTGAACTGGGAGCAGAGACCTCGAGTTCCCCTCCTACTTAGCCACTTTGTTAGTAGCCCTAATACCTAACTCAAATAAATTGTTGTGAGGATAGAGAGTATATAAATACTCTCTATAAAGTATTCCTTGACAGGGAGTTTCTATCACTATTTCTCTCCCAATCTCTAATATGGTCTAGTTTGCCTCTCTCTGTTATGTTTCTTTCTTTCTCTATCTCTCTGTACATATGAATGCACCCTCATCTACCTTGTTTGTCCAAATGGGTTCTAAAATGGGTTGTTATGGAGGATTCATTGATTCAAGGTTACATGGTGATGGTTAAACATATGAGCTAAGTGCCAGACTCCCTGAAATCACAGACTCCCTGCTGCTTTCTAGTGTGACTTCTGGCATGTTCCATAACCCCTATATGCCTCAGTTTCCTCAGCTTAAAATGGTGATGATGATGATAGTGGCTCCTACCTCCATTGAGTTGCCGTGAAGTCTTCGAACCATGTTGAATACATATAAGTACTCAATCAATTTAAGCACCAATGTTCCCATACGCAAATTGGTGATTTTCCCAAAAAATGGAAACGTGATCATTTTTACTTTATGCTAAAACAACACTATATGAATGCAAGTTTCTTTGTGTTTTGGTTTAGAAGTTATTCTAAGGTCTTAAAGGACCCCAAATAACATTATGAACATAAATCATCACTGTGTGAGATGGAGAAGGAGTTGGTTATTTGAGCTCTTGTACTGCATGAATTCTGGCTGGGCAAGACGAACCTTACAGGTCACACTCCATGATTTTAATCTGAAGCTGAAGGGGCCAAATAGGAACAATATTATTGCTAAACTGAAGTCACCAGACAGTGCCTCCTTTGAATGCCTGAGGCTGATATTCAAAAATCCTGTCATTACTTGTGATGTGACCTCTTCTGTGGCTGAGAGCTTTGTTCCAACAAGTGGAATTCCATTGGCAGAGTGCATTTCCCAAAGCCAGTTATGTGAAATGCTAGTTTCTTAGAATGTTAATAGATGTTGCATAAAAAACAGTTCCATATTCCATATTTGGGAAACAGGATGAAAGGAAAGTAAACAGGTTCCTTTAACTAGAGGACGTCCTGGAGCCTTCAACATATAATTCATACTGTGAATCCCCAAGACTGGGCCATCATATGGAGCATTCCTCAAATATCCTTGACTCTAAACCTATCTTGTGGAGCTTACAGGACTTTGGAAAATGCCAGGATGGTGGGATTTAGAACAGGAGTCAAATCCCAGCTCTATGATTTACTGCCTGTTGAAGTAATTTGTAAGGCACATTATTTTATTTCTTTGAGCTCAGTTCTGTCATCTACAAAATGGGGATAAAGTACATGCATGGATAAGCTGTATTTTGGAAGGTAAAGTGACGTGTATGTGTATGGGATGAAGATAAAAATTAATGCTGGTATTTCTTGCCAATGGGCTCTAGTGATAAGAAGTTTCTTCCAACTGTCCTAGTCTGTACTTCCATTTTTGTAGCTACTAGTCTTGTGTGACTACTAAGCACTTAAAAATATGGTTAATCTGTAAGTGCAAAATCTGTGCCAAATTTTGAAGACCTAGCACCCCCCAAAAATGTAAAATATTTCATTTTTCCCCTGTAAGTGTTAAAATGGTATATTTTTTAAAGATTTTATTTATTTATTTGACAGAGAGAGAGACAGCCAGCGAGAGAAGGAACACAAGTAGGGGGAGTGGGAGAGGAAGAAGCAGGCTCCCGGGGCGGGGGAGCCCGATGCGGGGCTTGATCCCAGAACACTAGGATCACGTGCTGAGCCAAAGGCAGACGCTTAATGACTGAGCCACCCAGGGGCCCCTAAAATGGTATTTATATATAATTAATTAAATAAAATATACTATTAAAATTGATTTCACCTGTTTCCTTTTACTTTTTATTTTGTTTTTTCTAATAATATTTTTTATTATATTATGTTAGTCACCATACAGTACATCCCTGGTTTTTGATGTAAAGTTTGATGATTCATTACTTGCGTATAACACCCAGTGCACCATGCAATACGTGCCCTCCTTACCACCCATCACCTGTTTCCTTTTACTTTTTAAAATCCTGTCACTTTTTAAAAATAAGTCTACTACTAGAAAATTGTAAATGATATAATGGCTCACGTTTGTGATTCACATTATGTTTTTTCTATTGGAGAGCATGATCCAAATGGTTGAATAAAACTTAGAACTGTTCCAAGCTCTAACCTTGTTCACACATGGTCTGACAGCAGCACAGAGCCACTGACCATTTCCCAGGCTGCCTGAGCAGTTCTTAGGGGTTAGCAGCCAGGCTGAATTTCCAGAATGCAGCAAGCATGATCTTTCCTGACACATCAATATTCAACCGGGTTCAGAAAGAGTTAATGAATGAGCTTCAGAAGATGGATAAGCTATGTATAATAGAGGCCAATTTTAAAGTCAAGTTGGGGGAAAGCATCATTTGGTCTGCAGTACATTATTCTGGGCTGGATTTTGATTTCATATCAGCTTCACATGCTGTCATCCTCTCACAGACAGGCTGGCACTGCCAACTTAATCACTAATTAAGAGTGTCTACACCAACTGGGCATTTTCTCAGAGCTATTCAAGAAGTGAATTAAACAGACCTTTGGCCTCCTGGGCTTCAAATAAGTATTTGCCTTGAGACAAAGATTCTCAGGGCGCAAGAATGTCAACCACCCAAGGGGGGGGTCGCCTTAAAGGTATAATGAATACCTGAATATCATTTCTGGGCATTGGATATAGTAGGTGAATAGTCAAGATAAGGGCAGAGTGGGGAATAAAGAATTCCCCTAGTCCTTCAGCTGTGTCTCTTTAAAGACACATATCGCTGCCTACCCTATATGATGGTTGTGTGTGAACATATCTGATCTCCCTTCCTAGAACACAGATCCAAGAAAGTTTCCAATGAGGATTCATATCTGATTTATCTTTGGGTCATTACCTGATATAGAACCTTGATCTTGAATGCTCAATTAAATGTATAAGGAAATAAGTGAAAGAGGGATGAAAGGTGGGAAAGTAGGAAGGAAAGACAGAAGGAAGGAATGGGGGAAGGGAGGAAGAGTAAGAGGGAGGTAAGGAAGGTGAAGAAGCACATCCTATTAGAAAATCTTACTCTGAGATTTCCAGGGGGCCTCCCAGGCTTCCCCAGACTCCCCCAGGCACCTCAACAGGAATTAACAATCGAACTTCTGGAGTTGCTCCTATAACAAGTCATCTCATCATCTCCTCAGAGGAGGGCATATAAGTTGGATTTGATAGCGTCAAAAAGCCCTCCTTTAATGCTGCGCTCCACTGCCCACCAGTCGCTCACCATCACATTACCCAGTGGTTCTTATTGGCACACAAATAGTTGTAATTTTTTTTTCTATTTATACCTAACCTCATTCCACAAAGAGGTGCAAAGGTTCACCCCAGACAATGAGTCCTATAATGAGAGACCGTAACTATAAACTGAGAATCAAGTTGAGAGAAACTGGAATTAGAAAAGCAAGGCCAGGTCGAGATTAACCCAGACGCTGGACCGATGTCACCCCGGGCGCTAGAGAGTGGCCTCCGATTCGGGTCTGAGCCTGGCCAGGTAGTAGTGTTCCAGCTGTAGCACTGTTTCTGCAAGGCTTTTCCCTACCAGGCGTGAAGGGTTTTAAGCCTCCTCGAGCTACTTCCTTTCCTTTCCAGGCCAGCCGCGAGGACAGACTGGTCTCCTGGTACCACACTGCGGTGGACCGAGAGAGGGGGCGGGGCAGGAGATGGAGCAGAAGCAGCAATTAAGAAATACCGATTACTGCCTTAATTGAGCTGAGGGGAAGCGGGGGACAGCCAGCAGTGTGGTTTGCGCCAACATCCTTCCAATAAGCAGTGTCTGTGTGGGGAGGAAGCCTGGGCCTTCCCCTCAGCCATTCTCAGCATTCCCATCAGAAGTCCCGGAAGCACAAGCCCGGAGCTGTTGGCAGGGCCAGGCTTGTGTGGGTGCGATAGGCCTCCTCTGCTCCTTACTCCGTGCCAGGCCGGCCTCGCCTTTCCGTCCCAAAGCCCAGGCCTGAGCACATCTGTTCTTTCCTGTCAGGCTGGCAGTACTGGCTGGCAGTGTTTCCCAAGGAACTGATTGCACCGCAGGGGCCCTAATTAAGACCTTCCCGCACAGTGCCCTTGGAGGTGGGCGAGGGTGACCAGAAGTGTCACTCGTCAGCTGCCCCTTCGTGCCCCATCACAGCTACCCCACCCCTGCCCTCCCAGCCCACATTCCTGTTAAGAAGGATCTGACCCTTAGCCCACTGCCTGATTAGAGATGATGATGCTATTTTTTTAAAAAACCATTCCTCCCTAATGAGCTTCCACATCCCTGTTTCCAGTCAGAGCCCACACGAGGTAGGAGCTGGGCAGGGCCTGTGTCCTTAGCAGCTGGCTCAGCCCAGAGGCCCTCTGCAGCCTCATTATCACAATTCCCAGAACCGATGCAAGCCTTTGTCTAGGAGCTTGTAACTTGTTAGTGGCTTGAGGCTGATTCATATCTTGTCTGCTTCTAGGAGAAAGGCACAGGACCCCAAACAAGCATTTATCTAGCCCTATCCATGTCAGGTACTAGGCATCAGAGAACTTATAAAGAACTTAAAGGATCTCACACTTGGGGTGACGGTGGCTGAGAGGAAACCATATATGTGTACCCCAGTTATGATATAATAGAAGTCATACTGTAACAGAAGTGTAACATTTAGTATACTCAGTCTAGAATAAGGTGCGTATAACCCAGAGATCATGGTGCTAAGTCCTCCTTGTCCCTTGAGATCAAGACAAGATCGGTCCAAAATTCTCCATCCCATGCCTCCATAGAATTCCAAGACCTTCCCTAGATTTCTGCAGATACCTGCAGGTCTTATATCATCAGTCACCTCTGGGCTCCTGCGTCCATGCATGGTGTCTCTGTTTTACACAACACAGATCGATGAAAAATTCACCTCTCTTCCTAGATGTTCACCCAGCTGGAGGACATACACACCCTCCCTGGAGGCATTCCTGAGGGTAGGAGACTTACGCTGAAGAGTCAGGGATCCAGGGCAGATGGAGAAACAATGCAAGGCTCTTCAAATGGAACATTGGGCATCTTCCAGTCTTAACATGCCAATGGCCAGAGAGAGTTCTCTGGTCTACTTCTCTGACTCCTCTTTTCTGTTTACAGCTCTCAACCTTTGAGAAAACAGAACCAAAAACAAAACCAAACACAAATTTCTCTTGTTGTCTCCCGCTGAGAAGCTTAACCATCTCACTTTATTGTGAGGTTTCCTGTTGTCCCTTATGCCCCAGTTCTTTATGGTCCCCCTCATGGATTTTTGAGATATTTTCCCAGAGACAGGGGCCTCTCTCTAAGATGAATTCTATGCTAACTATTCAGATGTAATATTTTCACTTTATGATCTTTGCTAAGATGCCATTCTACAAGGCAGGTTGCTTGTCTAATTCTCCTGATATGCACTAGAATTCATTCATTTGACTTTATCCTGGAAACGGATTTTCCCATCAATGGCAGGAACTTGCTCTTGGATTCCAATCAATGGTTTCACAGGAACTTTTACCTGAGGTTTAGGATCGTACTTTTACAGGATTGGGACCCACCTTTCAGGTCATTCTTGGTTGAGTGAGCTGTCCTCTTCCGTGTTCACGAAGCACCTTGCATTTACACCTGCTACACCACTTGCCAAACTGTGACAGAGCTGACGAGTGAGTGATCAGTAGTCCCCACTAGACTGTCAGTTCTTTGAGTCAGTTGTGACACTGAACATTGTTTACCATCTTGCACAGTGTTAGAGCTGGGACACTGCAGGATCTCAAAAAATATTTGTTGAATACATAAAGAAATAAATGACTACTAGCCACCCCTCATCTAGTAAAATAACTTCCCTGTAAAACACCCTTGATTTGTAACCACATCCACTTCTGGTGTCCTCCAGTGACAGGGATGTCACAGTTTCCTTACTGTTAGCAAGTTCTTCTTGTTCAGTCTATCTCTGACCTACTGCAACTGTAGTCATGGATGCCGATAGTCCAATGAAGCCAAATAAAATGTGTTTCATCCTGCTTAACAGCCCTTCAAATACTTGCAACCGCTCTTTTCCTCCTCTGGGCCTTCCCCCATTTTTGTCTTTCTCCCAAGGGCATTTTGTCCTCACTTTTGGCTTCACTACAGCCTATTCCTCTTTCGTGTTGCAACTTTAATGTCACTTGCCTAACAACCTCATATGAACCATGTCCCCACAATTATGCTCTTTCAAAGTCTGATGTTGGTTTCCTTCTTAGTACTTATCACAATTTGAAATTATAGAACTCTTTTTGTATCAATCAGGACAGTTTTAATCCATAAAAGGGCATCTATTGCCCTCTAACCCAAAGGCATCTCTAGACCCAAGAGTTTACATGAAGTTTCCAGGGCTCTTTCTCTCTTCATCTCCTAACTTCTGCCTTATTCCATGCTTACGTTAATTTTGAAGATTTTTTTTTCCCATGGGATGGCAAAAAGGCCACTGTCTCTTCCAGTATTATACTTCTTTAGAGACCAAGATCCCTGAGAAAAGAGCACAGGGGTCTTCCCCAGCGGCTTCCATGGAATTGCTGGGAGCGATCACGGCCAGGCTTAAACCAATCACTAAAGCCAGGGGTCATTGTTGGACCATATCTAGGTCAAGTGCCCACTCTGGGTTCAATGGATGTGCAGGGAAATTAATAAGGCCAGTACTTTAGAAAAATTCATGCTTCATTATGAAAAGGGTAATGGACAATTTCTCAAAAGAAAAAATCCCAAGCAACCACAAAATATGGAGGTTTTTCTGTTGAATGCCCATTTCCCCCCCCCCAATCATATATATGATATTAGCTGGAGCCACTTTTGTTTTCTCCATCACTTGGCAGGGACCCTAGCACATAGCAGATATTCAGTTTATTGGATGAATGAATGTTTCAAATGTGTCTTCTCTTCTTTAAGCTAAAGACCACCCCTCCCTATTTCTGCAACCTTTCTTTGTATTGCCTGGTTTTTGGTATTGCCAGCAATTACTACCACACTCTGGATCAGGATGCCTAGCTTCCAACCCATCCCCCTCCACAAACGAGATCTGTGACTTTGGGCAAACCACTCTCAGCCAGAGTTTTCTCATCTGTCAAATGAGAAGCATAATTCTGGACATCTGTTTGGAAAAGATTAAGTGAGATCATAGAAGTGTTTTATGGAGTACCCCATATGAGATTTAAGGCAAAGATAGTGCCAATGGAGCTTCCTTAGAAGCTTTCAGTAGAATAAATGAAAACAAGCAGTTAAAGATCCTTTACCGTGAACTCAAATTCAGTATGTCTGGGAAACTCCCAGCTCCTTTCCTGGCTACTGATATGGCATTTTTCAAGATCCCAGTGCCTGGTAGGGTTAGTCAACACTGACCTGGAGATCAAGAAAGGAAGGACTATGCTCACTTCTGCAAGACACAGCACCACGGAGGACAGAGGAAGCCCGCAGAATAGATTGGTAGGAATACCAGTGCACATTTACTGCTTCATAGTATAGTCTATTGCTTTAAACTTCTCTCTGCTGTAAATGATGCCTAATCCATCTAATGAAAGAAGAACGAACCTGCAAATATTAAGGTATCTAGTTTCCTTTCTGGAATTGAAAATAAAACCCCAAATTTAAAAGAGAATCACCTTCCTATTTAAGTATGTTTATTGCCCTCAAAATAAAACCCAAGTGTCTAAACAACTCACAGAATTCCTCCCTGATTTGATCCGAACATCTCATATCATTCCCTCTCTTGCACATTCCAGTCTGGTCTTAGAGAAATACTTGCAGTTCCTCCAAACTTGCTTTCTTTCTCTGTTCCTTCTGGGCTTCAGTGCTCCCTCTGCCAACCCCTTTTCCCTCACTACTTTTTCCTTTAGCTCATGTCTTCCAGGAACCCTTCCTTGATCACTAACCTAAAGAATGGGCTAGGTGCCCTTCAATAAGCTACCAAAATGTCCTGCACTTACTGTCTTATCAATGAGCATAGAAACCTTGTCTTTTTCATCGCTTTGCCTTCAATATAAAAAGCTGATGGCATATAGTAGGTATTCAGGACTTTTCTTGTGGTTGTTTTTAACATGAATGAGCTCTCAATTCCAGATAACACCTACCATTCAGAAATAAAATTTAGAGCGTAACTCATTGTCTGCTTGCCTATCACCCTGGGTCATTTCAATGAGGTCATTAAGAGCCATCATGTCCCACCCACACACATGGAATTTGAACCAGGGCTTGTGACATTTGGAAGGGATTTAGGGATCGTGGTGATTATTTGGATGGATTTGTATCATGTTGCAGGCCCCACAGCATGTCAAGCCTTTGATCAATATACAGAGTGGATGCGTGAGCAAGGGACCTAGATTATCCTTTCTTAGGGACTAAAACACTTGTGGATCTTTCTATGCTTTTTTGGATTGTATTCTTGAGTGCTCACTTTATAACCAGGGCCATGACTTTTTCAGAGATGTTGACAAATACAAACTCACCAGGGAAATTGTAATCATCCCTAATCTAGCTGGAGCTAGAGTCGTAACCTTAATAAGTGTAAGTAGATGCCATCTGTCTATCCACCTCCACACTGCTGCACTAGCCCCTTCTTTATCTGCTCAGTCTGGGAGAACTGCCAACTTCCTGTTAGGGGCCATTCTTAGAGCAAGGAGAGGGCCTCATGTTTCTCACTAGGTCCAGGTCTTGTCCTTCAAATGAGTGAAAGAACAGCAACATATCTCACTGACTGTGGGTGTTTCCCAGTCTCTCAATTTTCAAGGATTCAAAGACTCATACCTTAAGAATCATTCTTTTGGGCAAGGGTATCATTCTCCCCAAAGGCCCCTGTAAAGTGTTTAGCAAATAGCACTCTTTTAACGTCCAGTGATAGAAAACCCAAATCAAAATGTCATAAGGCAAAATGGAACTATACTGGTTCACATCACTGAAAAGACCGTGGAGTGGTGCTAGCTTGGGGCAAAGCTTGATTCAGGGTACCTAACAATGTCCTCAGGAAGCAGTTCCTCTTTCTCCATCTCTCCCTCAGCCTGCTCTGTGTTAACTCCCTCTCAGGAAAGCTCCCCTGAGGGACTGAGCAGTAATAGGCTGCCAGTTCTTCCAGGTCCAAAACCAACAGTAAGAGGACATTTCAGCTCCTATGCTCGAGCAAAAGTGAGGGCCATGATAGGCTCTGATTGGGCATAAATGTCTCATCTTGGATCCCATGATTGGGACCCTAAATGATTGGGTCCCTAAATGATTCACTGCAATTGGAGAAATAAGATGGAGGCCTGAGGTCACATGCCAAAGGAAAGCATTATCTCCACAAAGTACATGGATCAAGAATGTGGTACTAATTGATCCTGGAGGGAAATTCAGATGCTACCACTATAAAAATAGGTATTGGGCAGCAAAAAAATCTTACCACAGAATAAACCTATGCATCAAAGCCTTAAAAATGCTTATTCTCTTTCTCCTTCTCTCTTTATATTTAATATATATAGAGAGAGAGATAGTGTATATATATGTATATACACACATATATATATACGTATATATATGTATATATACACATATATGTGTATATATACACGTATATGTGTGTATATACACATATATGTGTATATACACGTATATATATGTATATATACACATATATATATACATATATATATTCTAAGAGAATAATCATATGTACAAAGATTTATGCTCAAAGACACAGGGATATCATTGCAACATTATTATCTAAGTAAGAGGAAGTCAACTATATTATGAAAAGTCAAATCATGGATTATTATATATATGCTAAAATAATATTTTTTGAGAATATTTCATGGCATAAGAAAATGTTCATGATATAAGAGAGGGCAGAATGAAATGGATATATATGGCATGCACAAATGATATTTAAGAAATATATTCATCGCAATTATGGGAGGTGATGGATGTGTTAATTAATCTTACTGTGGTAACCATTCTGCAACATGTACATATATAAAATCAATATGATGTCCACCTTAAACTTACACAATGTTATATGTTCACTATGTCTCAAAAAACCCAGAAAAACATTGAAAAAAAAGTAACATATTCATAAAAATATAGAAGCAAATAGCAGAACAGTAGCAATGGTTATCTTTATGTGTTTAGAACTGCAACTGATTTTTTTTTCTTCTTTATATTTCCTAAGTTCTTTTACAATCAGAGAAAAAAAGCAAGTTCTTCGTAAATAAAAAGCAACCATGTTACCTAGGGTTGTACAGTCATGTTGCTTGGATTACAAACCCTAAGCAGGGCCTTGAGGTCAGGTAAGTGTTGATACAGGATTTCAGGGAAGGTTTGTTCTTTGGAGGCCTGCCTTCCTAGAACAAACAGCAGAATAGCCTGGACCTGTTGGAAGAAAAAGAGCCTGAGGCAGGAACCAAGAAGCTTTGGGAAGGGCAATAGCTTTGTCCTGGTTGGGCTCTAGTCAGGCCTGAGTGGGCCCCAGAATGTCCTTGCTGAAATTCTTCCTCATCCAGAGGCTTCCAAAGTGGTGGGCACCATCCTTAGCTCAGTAGAGTAATGTGTGAAGCATGATAGAGAACAACAAATCCCACGATGTGGGGCCTGCGAGGGCAGCACATGAGCTCACTTGCTGGGAGTGGGTGAGACTTCCCATAACTTTCCCCAAATCTGCTGATCCCTTGAGGAACAGCTTGAACAATTATAGAAACCGCGATAATTTAATTTCTGATATACGTTTTATAAGGCATTCTATACTTTTCAAAATATTCTCACGTACCCCACCTCGTCTGATCTTTCCACTGACTCTGTGAGGTAGGGGGTACAACCAATGTTCCCATGTGTCAGATTTTGGGAAAAAAAAAGAAATGAGGCATTTAGAGAGAAGAAATCTTAGTTGGAGAGAATCTTAATAAAAGGTATTTAAGTTGCATTCAAGCTGACTTGGGGAAAATGAGATGTATTATAAAAAGAGAGAAGGCAATTCCATGGACACCCCACGGTCAGGAAATGACCCTGGAGCCTACAAATAGAGGACCAAGCACTGGAGCTCCTCTCAGGATCTACCGCCAGTGCTTTCGCTGCTCTGCTTCTCTGCCAGTTGGCCCCATGCACTTGCTTCTCTCAGTAAATCTTGTGCTTACTCATCTTGCACATGGCCCAACTTGGCCACCTGCCCTCAAGATCCAGTGACCTTACACCTCTGGGCCCACCACCAACTAACAACCCCTGTGTGGCTTAGTCCACATTCTCAAGGGAGAGAAACTAACTGACTCATCACCACCTTAGAATGGGACCAGGATTAAAGTAAGATATTTAGAAGCCCCAGATACTGGAAAGATCATATTGCCCACCCCCATGAGTAATTCAAAATAAAGACAGGGCTATGTAATAAAATTTTGTATACTACCATATTTGGCAATGTTCCCTCCCCCCTCAAAAAAACAAAAAAAAAACAAAAAAACAAACACCTATCCTTTAGAAAAGAAGGGAGTCCTCTTATATTTAGGTTCTTTCAAAATGCCTCATATCCTGGAACACACTCCGCAATACTTCACTTTGAACAAAAAAGTACTGTTTGGGGAAGATAGATTAATCCTAAAACTTTCTTAATTACTGATGGCTTGGGATGATTATGAAGGTTACCTGGCAGAATTGGTAAAAAGGAAAACAAATTCAACACAATTTTACTATTTATTATAATTATAAGCCCCTAATTCCAAATGTTAATATTGTTGTGAACAAGCTCTTTAAAGGTCATTTTAATATGCAGCAGAATATGTCTTAATGTTGAGGAAATTACAAATATATACATAAGAAAAAATCAAGGATCCTGATGTTATGGAAATGGCTTCTTGTGTGCTAGAGATAAAATGCCCAGTGACCCTGTCACACACGGATTCAGTAAGTTCTCCATCTCTAACAACTCATGCAGAAATACAAATGATGTTCTCTGGAAATAAACTTTTTGAGTCTTAAATGATTAAATGGCTCAAAAAAGTGGCTGCAGTAATAACAAAGACATTGATGTCAAAAATACTTGGAAGAGATTGAATAAAATTATTTTGTGATATATGAGAAAGAAAAGGCATACTTTTTTTTAAGAGGGAGAGAGAGAGAAGAGAGGAGAGGGAGAGAGAGAATCCCAAGCAGGCTCCATGCCCAGAGTGGAGCCACACACAGAGCTCAGTCTCACAACCCTGATCATGACCTGAGCCGAAATCAAGAGTCAGACACTTAAACGACTGAGCCACCCAGGTGCCCCAAAAAGGTATAATTCCAAATCAATATAGTATTCTTTATGTGACTTACAATATTTGAATATAACTAAATGACTAAATTAGATGCAATAGGCATACATTTGATTATTCCATCTACATACCCAGAAGTGTATCTATTCATGTTGGTAAACAAAATTTTCTTATTGATTTTCTCACTGGGAAAATAAGAGAATAACCTCATTTTGGAGACTCATATTCATACATATATGATAAATATAAGGAATTCAAAATTTTGATTTTCGTAATTATGACTATTTTAATTCTTTTTTTGAAATGTCAAGTATCAAAAAATTCCAAAAAGCCTTGTTGGGTGTTCATCTCTGATCTGGCTAGTATATGCTTGATCTATGTATCATATAGCATATTGATCTGCTAATTAACTTATCTGGGTCTCCTGGGTCTGTGGTCCAAATATCATCCAAATGCTGAAATCCAAGAGTAGTAAGATCATGTGGTACAAATGCAGACATACAGAACTGCCTCTTTCAGAGTCTGGGGAAGACAATTCTGTCATTCTCTTAGGGATTATAGGACCCCTTAATCCTGATTCCTGGTCTCCTGTCTATTCAGGGAGTGAGTTCACAGCAAAATCTCATTAACCCTCTAATTAGTTTCCTAAGACAGCCATAACAAATTACCAAACACTTGATGGCTTAAAGCAGCAGGAATTTATTCTCTTAAAATTCTGGAGGCCAGGAACCTGAAAGCAAGGTGTCAGCAGAGTTGATTCCTTCTACAGGCTCTGAGGGAGAATCCATCCCATGCCTCTCTCCGAGCTTCTGGTGACTGTGGGCAAGCCTCGGCATCCCTTGGTTTGTAGATTCATTATCCCAACCCGTGTCCTTTCTTCACATGGCTTTCTCCCGGTGTGTCTATGCCTCAAATGTCCCTCTCTTTTCTCTTTTAAGGACATAGTCATTGGATAGAGGACCCACCCGAAATCCAACATGATCTCGTCCAAAGATCTTTAATTTAATTACATATGCAAAGACCTTTTTCCAAATAAGGTCACTTTCACAGGTTCTGGGTGTTGGAACTTGAACACATCTTTTCTGGGGCTATTCAACTCACTACACACCCCAATTTCCTAGATAGCAAGTCAACTTTTCATTCTTCAGTGATGTGAGCTTTGAAAACAATACCAGAGAGCTGCACTCGTGCAGTACCTGACTGCTGGAGCAGGTGCCTTCCCAATTTACCAGAGGTCTGAGCAGTTTCTGGGTAAGACAGGCAGACAATTTTCCACACGATTTCCCCCCAGGCTGTTGACATTAGTCCTGGTCTGCTTTGGTGAGGCATGGAAATGAGTAGCCGGAAAAGTAAAGCTAACAAAATAAAATCTCAGGCGTGGGTAGGGCGACCCTTCCTTGCACATTACCTATCACTTACTTTTCTGTACTCTTCAGGGGGCCGAGGTCCCAGACAGCAAAGACTGTGCGGTTGACCATTGTTTCCTTAACATAAGACTTGATATAACAGAGTCACTCTGCAAATATTTGTTACATGAAAGAATGAATGAGTGAGAGGAAGAAAACTTCTTCAGCACATTGGGCTGTGTATCGCAGACTTGCTTTCACCTAGAGTTTTATCTGCCCACCCCACACTGTCTCTTACTGGCACTTCCAGACCCTCAAGTTGTGGGCACTCCCCAAGGTATGGGTGCCTCTAAGATTAAAGCACCCAACCCTATCTTCCTTCTTTCCTTCCTTCCTTCCTTCCTTCCTTCCTTCCTTCCTTCCTTCCTTCCCCTCTCTCTCTCACTTTCTCTCACTTTCTTTCCATTATTTTTACTAATTTCCTTCCTAAGTATGCCTTCCACAAAGAGAATTTAAATGGGGCCAAGTCATTGAGGCTGCCCACTAATGAAGTTCTGGACTTACAGAAATAGATATGAATGATAGAATCAATCAGAAGGTGCCTTTGTAAAACTTCTAACAGAAATAAACTTACTTAATTAAGGAAGACTATATGCTGGAGTGGGGGGGGAGGGGAGTGTACAGGGTATATTACTGAATACTTCCAAAACTGAGAGGTCATAGGAGAGATGTGTCTCTTAGACAACCAGACTAGAAATTCAGCCCTGAAAGACAGAAGCCCCCGGAAGACAGAAGCCCCCAGAAGACAGAAGCCGCCCGAAGACAGCGCTATAGCTTGGGCTCTGAAAAGGTGCAGCGAAGGAAGTCTTGATCATTCTCACCACCCTTTATTGACCCTACTATAAATATAAATATCGCACTCTCCCATCTCATTGGCCTTCCCCCCCCCCCCGATGTTTTCTTGCATGGTCCTAACCTGACTTTGCTAATAATAATTGCTCCACTGTTTGCCCTTCCTAGAAGTATGCACAATTAGGAGGGACAGACTGATGAAGGTCCCACAGCTTTCCAGCCTCAGAAGAAAGGATGGTGGTGGAGAGGAAATATTTGCTCCACACCACCTGTGCAGACCACCTCTGCCACCTTGTAGGCCAGCACTGGATAGCAATTCTCATATTCTCTCTCTCTCTCTCAATCTCTGTCTCTCTCTCCTCTGTTTAAGCCAACAGTCACTAGTTTCTACCATGTATCTTCATAACATTTTATTCTATTCTTTTTTTTTATTCTTTCTTGGAGTCATCCCTCATCTGAGAAATATTAGACAAATCAAACATGACTTACCTTCCCAGCTAGTTTTGTTTGGACTCATTCCAGATTGTTCATAGCAATGAAAAATTGGCACCTAGGTTTCCCCTCCATTATCTTCCTCCTTTGCACCCAGGACAGCTTAATATGCTGTGAAAAACTGGATCGAGTGTCTCTAAGATAAGCAATGAGTTGAATTTAAATAAATTAAAGCTAAAGTAGAAAGAGAAGAGCACACTAATTTGAAGTAGGTTCAATTCAAAAGCACAAAATATTCTGTAATGTTGGGGCAAATTGTATGGAGTATCAATTTCCTCATCTGTAAAATGGAGCTGTTGTTATGTAACTCACAGGGTTGTGACAGGTCCCAAATGAAAAAAAACACATGGAAAATGTGTAGCACATAAGAGCTCTTCAGCAAGTGTTCAATAAATCATAAGCTGTTCAATTAGTTCTCTTACCTCCAACCCCCAAAAATGCTCTGATACTGGCTAAGATTTCTTTCATAATAAACGTTACATCTAGGCACATTTGTTCCAAATTTCAATACAACTGTGTTCAGATCTAGATTTGTTTCAAATATTATGGCAGGAGCACACATGACTTTTTTTTTTTAATAGTTTGCTCAGAATTTTTTTTTAAGATTTTATTTATTTATTTATTTATTTGACAGAGAGAGAGAGGCAGCAAGAGAGGGAACACAAGCAGGGGAGTGGGAGAGGGAGAAGCAGGCTTCCTGCCAAGCAGGGAGCCTGATGTGGGGCTCAATCCCAGGACCCTGGGATCATGACCCAAGCTGAAGGCAGACGCTTAAAGACTGAGCCACCCAGGAGCCACATACATGACTTTAAATATAGGCTTCTGTTGTACACATTAGATTTGGGCATTTGACTGTATGTAAATTACACTTCAATAAAAAAATTTCTAATCTCTTCCCCCTAAAAAATGTGGGACTGTGCTCCTATTCTCTGAGAGGCCCCCTGACATCCCAGCCTGGCCCCCAGCTACAAATGTGCCCCAGCTGGAAAAGGTGAAGACAGGCTGTTTAAATGTTTATGGTACTGTACTTCCTCAATTATAAATCCAGATTTTCTCATTTTAATATTTCCAGAAAAGCAACTTACATTCAATGTACACTTGATACAGTGTTTCTTCTTTCCATGGCCTCTCCGAACCATTCAGCCCCTTATGCTCTGGAAAGTCATTCTTAAATCACAGTGTATCTTAGAGCAGTGCTATCCAGGAACCAATGAGATCTGCTAATTGAAAGCAGATGATCTAAGGATAAATAATAACTAATATATTTAGCATTGCCTACGTGCCAGGAACTATTCTCAGGTCTTATACATATTAACTCATTTAGTCCTCAAAACAAAACCCACCGGGATGGTAGAATCATTATCCCCACATCATAAGTGAGGAAAGGGAGACTCAGAGAAGTTCAGGAGCTTGCAGAAATTCAAACAGTGTGAAAGCGGAAAGCTGGTTATTTGAGGCAGAGCAATCTGGCTCCTGAGGCTATGCTCTTAACCACTATGCCTTACTGCCTCTCTACATGTGATAATGTCAGTTATAGGGAAGCTTATGTGTGTTTGCTGTGCATTGAGCGCATTGGAAACAAGGGAACAAAATGTTGTATTCTGGCCCTTTGGGGTTTATGGTCTCAGGAAATACACGCGTGAAACCGGAACATGAGAAATGTGGGATGTCAGGAAATACTTTTCATATCATAGTACAAGACTTGTGATGCCCAGCTCAGAGAGAGGCACTGTGGAAGACTGCATTCACTGACTGGTGACATCACTGGAAAGGGGCTTTGGGGGCTGGCCTAGTCCATTAGAGCTGCTATAATGAAATGCCATAGACTACGTGGGTTACAAATAACAGAAACTTATTTCTCACAGTTCTGGAGGCTCGGAAGTCCAAAATCAAGGCGCCAGCAGCTTTGGTGTCTGGTGAGGACCCGCTTCCTGGTTTGTAGACAGCATTCCTCCTGCTCTGCTGTCACATGGCAGAGTGGGTGAAGGAGCTCTCTGAGGTCTGCTTTATAAAGGAACTAATTCCAGGATGCCTGGGTGGCTCAGTCAGTTAAGTGTCTGCCTTCGGCTCAGGTCATGATCCCAGGGTCCTGGAATTGAGTCCCATGTGGTGGGGGGGGGGGCATTCTTGCTCAGCTGAGAGGCTGTTTCTCCCTCTGCCTGCTCTGCCTGCCACTCTCCCTTCTTGTGCTCTCTCTCTGACAAATAAATAAATAAACAAAATCTTTAAAAACAAAAAATTTAAAGGAGCTAATTCCTTTCATGAGGGCCCCAACTTCATGGCCTAAGCACCTCTCAAGGCTCCACCTCCAAATACGTCCATACCGGAGATTAAATTCCAACATAGGAATTTGTGTAAAGGGCATATGAAATTGGCTGCAGCCCTCTCGCACCACTGCTAATGGAACCCAGTCTCATCCCAATCTGACTTCACCCAGAGAGGCTCCACTTTTATTTTGAACCTGTTCTTGTTGAGCTCAGGAAAGACTTTCATCCTGTCAAATTCATTCTCCATCCTCTTCTAAACTCAATCTCTCAGCACACGCCCCATCCTTGACCATTTCAGCTGGCAGTGTTTGCAACTCCTATGGTTATTTCCTTCAGCATTTTGGTACTTATCACAATTACTGGCTCTGTGTATGTATGACTTATCTATAAGATTTCCACATGAGACCACAAATTCCTTCAGAGCAGGAGTACCATTCACCTCTGCCCCCCCAGACCCTAGAACTCATTGCTGCTCAAATGCTTCATGACAGTGGCCAGACACCTTGGTTCTCATTGTCCATTGCCACTCAACCTCAGTTTCTCTATCTGTCAGGTGCCTAGAACAGTGTCTAGCTTATAGTAGGCAGCCAATGAATACTTTTGAAGGCAGAAAGGAAGGAATAAATAAATAAATAAATAAATAAATAAATATCCGTCTGTACCTGCTTACAGATTCCCTGAAGATCAAGGAAGCTCCTGTGACTTTAAGCCCATTAGATGCAACAAGCATCAAGTTTTGTCTTATATTCAAAGTATGTAGTAGTTCAAAGTATGCCTATAACAATGGCTATTACAGTGGTCCAAGGTGACCCCTACTGATCTCTGTTTCCTGGTATTCAACTCTTATGAATCAGGGATGAACTGTATAAACAATAGAATATTGTAGAAGTTACAATGTCTTACTTGTAACTTCCTAGGCTAGATCAAAAAAAGGCATATTCACTTCCACCTTGAACTCTTACATTGCTGGGAAGCCAGCCACCATGTCATGAGAACACTCAGCCCTATGGAGCAGCCTACACAAAGTGGAAGTCAGGCGTCCCACCAGTAGCCAGCACCAACCTGCTAGCCACATGAGCAAGCCACCTTTGCAGTAGATTCTCCAGCCTCAGTCCAACCTTCAGATGACTGCAGCCCCAGCTGACATCTTGAATGTTACCTCAAGAGAGACCCTGTTGCAGAAGCACACGCCTAAGCTGCGCCTGAATTCCTGGCCCTCAGAAACTATGAAACATAATAAATATGAATTGCTGTTTTAATCCACTAAATCTTGGGGTAATTTGTTATGCAGTAATGGATAACCATTACAAAGGAAAACAAAACAAAAAATAGAAATACCAAAAATTAAGAGCACTTACCCTCTGGTAATCAGTTTTACCCATCATAACAGAGACTCCTTACAGTATAAGAGACATTATCCATGTCAGCAGTTGGACACAGGTAGCCCAGAAAGCTTCACAATGGACACAAGTGCAACAGGAGGAGAGCTGGGAGAATAGGCTTTGAGCATGTGGTTTTCCGTCTGCTACCTCCCCATATCTTTTCACCTCTTTGACAAGCCCCCAATAAGGAACGCTGACCCCACAAAGTGATAAGAAAAACAAAGGGTACTGTCCCAGCCCCTGGGAGACCTGGGCCCACCTTCTTGCATTGGCAATATGGAGTTGAGATAGTCCATATAGTGACTAATGCAAATCAAGAAAAGGCGCCCCTTCCTCCCTGCACCTGCGGCTTCACTCCATGATGCTTGTGTGAAGAAAAAAGTGTGGCTTGTATTTCACCCCCTCTGGCCCTCTCGGTCAGCACCCTTCCGCACAGCACAGCAGCCCCTTGAGTGAGGGTTATACTGACTGCTGGATGCCCAGATTCTCTCTACCGCCTGCCCCTCCCGGCCTCCCATGCTGCTGGAGAGTGACCCGCAGAGGCCTCCCAGACCTCATGTCAGAAGCAGAGGAGACACCCCCCCCCAGCCAAGCACACTGCCTCAGGCTGCCTGGGCCAGGGCCAGACAGTGAGCCTGAGCTCCGAGGGGCAGGCTTTATTTTTAGCGGGTAATCAGCCTTTATTTTGTTCCTCTCAGCGAAGCTCCACCCTTGTCTAAATGGCCTTTGTAATTAGCACCTCACCAGCTCTAATTCCCTCCCTAACTGCCTGTAATTATCATCCAGCTGACCTTTGTTCCCTTAATTGCTATTTGACTCCTGACCCTGTATACCGTGTGTGTCGTCTTCTCCCTCTTCCCTCCCTTCTGACTCAAGCAGCTATTGAATACAGTACAGTATTCAGCTTTTCGTTTTGAATCCCAGGGAGTCTCTGGAATTCCCATATCTCTGCTATTTGAGATACATCTTCTTGAAAACCTCTCTCATTTGCAGAGTGCTATTCTAAACTAAAGTGCTGTTTTCTCCTGCCTAGCCTTGCTGGATTCTTAGAAAATAACTTCCTAGTCAAGAGAATGGGTATAACTAGCCTCCTTTTATAGGAGAGAAAATTGGAGGGATAATTTAGGACTTCCGCAGCTAGGCACTGATGGGGAGAGACCACCCTCCTAAGCATTTGACACAGTGGCCTCTTGCTTCCCTGCTTCTCCTGGTTGGATAACTCAAACTTGGACTGCCTGAACGATCTTAATTTCTGACCCATACTCTCTTAACACCAGGCACACCCACTTACATTGGTTTTAAGCTCAACCTCAAGTTTTCTGAATTTAAAAATTGCTTTTGCCCCATCTGCTCCAAGATGCTCTACAATGATAGTAAAACATATCATTTCCTGACCACCTGTCATGTATCAGGTACCATTTTGATGACTTACAGAGACTCTCTCATTATATTCTCCCCTCAACTCTATGAAACAGGATCACTATGTGCACCCCCACCCCATTCATACTCAAAAGTCTTGACTCTACTTGCCTGATGAACAGGGAAACCAAATTTAGCATGTTCAAAACCAAACTTCCTTTTAATCTTGGAGGGATGCCTCCCCAAAACTCTTCCTCTCATCATTGTCCTCATTTCAGTAAATAGTAATTTCATTGTTTGACTTGCTCAAGCCCAAAACATTGAAGTCAGCTTTAACTTCTCTCTTTTTCTTCTGTTGCATATCTAACCATCTAGCAAATCTTGTCAGCCCTTCCAGTTATATCCATGATCTCATTACGTTTCAGCATTGCTACTTTTACCACTTTGGTCTAAGATACCAACATTTTTGCATCTATTATTAAATAGAATTTTAATTCCTCTCTCTTTTTCCCTCCCTACCACCTCCTATGGTGTGCACTCCACAGGGCAGCCACATCATGTCAGATGATGACACTCCTCTGTTTAAAGTCCTTTGATGGTCCCATTTCACGCAAAGTGAAATTCAAAATCCTTGCAAAAGCCTATAAAGCTCTACATGATCTGGCTGGACGGTATTCCTCTGAGATTGTTTCCTATTACTCTCCCCTCTGCTCACTCCACTCTAGCCATGCTTGCTCCTTGAAACCACCAAGCAAGTTTAGCCTCATGGTCTTTGAATTTACCATTCCCTCCCCCTGAGGAATCTTCCACTGGATATCTATAGGGTTTGCTCTCTTGCTTCATTTAGATCAATGCTCAGATAGTACCTTATTGGAGCATCCTTTGTCCTGATATGAGGTACTTTGACCACTCTGATGGACAGACTCCAAAGGATGCCCACCTTCTGGTGTTCCTGCTTTTGTATAATCCCTCCCCTGGAATGTGGGCAGGACCTGTGACATGCTTCTGATGAATGGAATATGGAAAAAGTGAGGCAATGTCACTCCCATGATTGTTACATTATATAAGGCTCTATCCATCTTGCTGTCAGACTCACTCTAGAGACTTTCTCTCTTGCTGGCTTTGTAGAAGTAAGTTTCTATCTGTTTAGTTAGGAGGCCCAGGAGCGAGGAGCTGAGAGCAGCTTCTAGGTATTGAAGGCAACCTCCAATCAACAACCAGCAAGAAACAAGAGCCCTCAGTTCTACATCAATAAGGATATTAATTCTACCAACAACCTGAGTGAATTAGAAGTACAGTAATCCTCAGTTGAGCCTCCGGATGAGAATACAGCTCAGCTGACACCTTGATTGCAACCTTCTGAGACCCTGAGCTGAGGATTTAGCTAAGCAATGCCTGGATTCTCACCCACAGAATCTGTGAGATTATAAATGTTATTTTTAAACCAACAAGTTTGTGCTAACCTGTTATACAGCAATAGATAACAGATACAAGCAGCCTATCAAACCTCCTTCCCTGCTATCCGTTTTCTCTTCCCTTACTTTTTTTTTTCTATAATCCTTACCACATTTTTTTTCATATTTGTTTACCATCTTTCTCCTCTACTAAAATGTAAGATCAAAATGGATTCCCAACTGAATCTGCAACTTCAAAAAAGATTTCTGGTTCAAAACAGGAATTTAATAAATATTTTTAAATGAGTGAGCAAATAAATGAATGGTTTTCGATTTTAATAATAGCTCCATTGTTTTATGTGCACCACAACTGGGTGCTTCCATGATGAAGAACTAGGGTTATTTTTCCTGCAGTACATCGCAGACCAATTCTTTCACAAAGTGCAAATAAAGTGGATTACTAGAAAAATGAAATAAAATGAAGCCATTAAAAAAAATTATTATTAGATTCAAAAGACATACATTTACTCTGTCAAATTGCTAGAAAAATTTCTAAATCCGTACTTTGAATTTCTATAATTGTCGTACTGCAGACCGATAAAAGTCCTTGAACAGACACCAGTCCAGGGAAGACATGTTGAGTGTCACTACTGAGCAGTAGTCAGTGCTTTGCTCACATCTCCTCAAATCCTTTTTCCCATTTCCGTATATTCTTCCTCCTAACTTTGGTTGTACTCCCTCCAAAAGCCTGCACCAGTAACTCTACTGGGGCAGATTCCCCTCAGGCTACTGGAACACAACTCCACTGCATAATCCAGAATTCGGAATGAGATATAATCCAGAATTTTCCCATGAAATGAGACTAAAGCTACCTTCTTTGGAACATCACCTGATATCATACCCTTACTTGGATTCTTCCCCTTCCTTATCCAGCTTCTCCCCTTCCTTTATTGTTTCTCCTAGAAGCACCTCAATAATAAATCACTTGCATATACAGTCTCATCTCAGGGTCTGCCAGACCTATGACAGGCACTGAACGATTGCACAATGATCATATGACACAGGTCCTTCACTGACCATTTATAGATCGTGAAACTAAGGTACCAGAGTGGAACAAAGTTTCAAAATTGTTATACTTTGTGTAGTTTACTTTAAAATACATCAAGGGCACCTGGGTGGCTCAGTCAGTTAAGTGTCCAACTCTTAATTTCGGCTCAGGTCATGATCACCAGGTTATGGGATTGAGCCCCATGTCAGGCTCCACACTGAGGAGGGAATCTGTTTGAGATTCTCTCTCTCCTTCTCCCTCTGCCCCACCACTCCTGTGCACTCTCTCTCTCTCTCAAATAAATAAATAAATCTTTAAAAATAAAAAATAAATAAAATACATCAGTAGTGACAGATACATAGTTAGCCAACTAGTAGTAGTCAGTAAAACAGAAAAAGAAGATAATCCATATTCTAGAATTGGTCAGGTAACATTTGAAGGATTCAAGTCAATAATTCATACTACAAGATTAATTAGCTTAAGGAATATTCAAAATAATTTATCCCTGGTGAAATGAGTGTTTAAAATTTGTGTTTAGCTCGGAGTGTTTCACAGGTACCTCTGTTTGTGCAAAAATGGGACGTAAGAATAGGTGAACCCAGCACATTAATAACTATGTAGCAGCAGCACAAATTAAGAACTTTATTTACTCTTTTGTAGCCACACCTGAAGGAGGACTCTGTCACCTGAGCCAACTAGCCTATCCTGTCATCCACACATCGTCACATTTTCTCAGGATGACCCTTTCATGAGAGATGCTTGTCAGAGTCCAATAAGGGTAGCCTGTGTTTGCAACTGAGTAGTTTTGTGAACTGGTGTCCTGCCTGTAGAACCTTTGGAAGCCCATCATCCTTCTTTCATTTCATCCTGTCTCTGCCTCTGTCGGTCCAACCTGGCAGTGTTTCTGAGGATACAACATTCTCAAAAAATGTGTCTTATGTATCCTCAGGGTATGTCACCAGAAGTCATTCTATTAGACCATGGATGGGGTCCTCCTCAGATGTTTATAATAATAATCCCATCTCTGGTATCTACAGTTCTAGCAAAAAGTTGTGTGGCCACACCCTTGAGTTTTATCGAAAGCACAATTTTCCTAATAATCAATCTGATTTTAGAATCTTGTGTAATTTGCATAAACTGAGAATATTCAAAAGCATCAAGTCCCAGTTCATTTTTGTTTTGTAGTTCTTCCCTCGAGTTATCTCTCTCTTCTCACATTTTACTAAAAGCACTAAGAGGAAATCAGGCCACACGTTCAACACTTTGCATGGAAATCTCCTCAGGTAAAAATCCAACTACACTGCTTACAAGTTCTGCTTTTCACACAACTATAGGACACAATCCAGCTACATTTTCTGCCTCTATATAGAAGGAGAAATTTTCTGCCAATTTCCAATAACATGCTCCTCGTTTTCTTCTGAGCCCACACCAGAAGTGCCTTTAATGTTCATCTTTCTATAAACATTCTTCTTAGAATGATATATATTCTCTAAGGCAGTATCTTTTCTCTACTGTGTTCCTCACTTCCTTCTAAGCACTCACTGAGTACCGTTGATATCCATATTTCTACCCACAGTCTGTTTAAAGAAACCTAGGCTTTTTCTATCACGCACCTCAACATTCTTCCCGCCTCTACCCATTTTCCAATTCCAAAGCCACTTCCACATGTTTAGGTGCTTGTTAGAACTGCACCATGTTTCCTAGCACCATAATCTACTTTAGTTCCTGTGGCTGCTTTGACACATCTTCACAAACTGGACGCCTCAGAACAACAGAAATTTGTTGAAGCCAGATGTCAAAACTTAGTATCACTGGACTGACATCAAGTTGTTAGGATCACACCCCCTCCAGAGGCTCTAGGCAAGAATGTGTTCCTTGCTTCTTCTACTACTGGTGGCTGCCAGCACTTCTTGGCTTGTGGCCTCACTGGTCCAATCTACCTGCATCTTCACATTGCCTTCTCCTCCGTAGGTGCATCTTCTCCTCTTTCAGTTCTTCCTTATCAGGACATTTGTGAATGCATTTAGGGCCCTTCTACATAATTCAAAATCCTCTTCCTATCTCAAGATCATTAACTTAATCACACTTGCAAAGGCTCTTTTTCTTCATAAGGTAACATTTACGGATTCCAGGATATCTGATCAGGAACTGATAACTTTGGAGGACTATTATTCAGACTACTATACTCAGAGAGGTCAAATAATTAGTCTTAGTCATAAGTCAGAGCATGGCACTCCTCTGCTCAAAACCCTACAACAGCTCTTCATCTTAAGGTAAAACCCAAAGTCTTTACAACGGCCTCCTGCTCTCCCTGATTCTAAGTTCATATTCTTTTAATTACAACTGTGTTTAACTTTCAAAACCCTTAAAATTGAGGGTGGGAAGTGAGTGGGGAGGAAAGACTCTATCTTCTACTGTTGCTGAATCTAGAGCAGAGCCATTCCCTCAAAGAATGTCCCTCCTCCCCCTATTTTACTGGAAGTGAGTAAGGAAGGAACTCCTCATTTTGAATCAAGGGAGTCTGAGAGAGAGCTGAGGTGGGGGAAGATGGCCATAAGCTAAAAACTCAGAAGCGCTTATCTCTCCTGTGAAGTTATATGGGGATTCTTATTTTCTTCCCTCTGCTTTTCTGCAGCTTCCAAATTTTCTGTGATAAATATATATTAGTTTTGAAATAGAAAAAAATGATATTTGGAAAAAAATCAGCCTATAATAGCACATCAAGTGTAATGGTACCCNGCTTATCTCTCCTGTGAAGTTATATGGGGATTCTTATTTTCTTCCCTCTGCTTTTCTGCAGCTTCCAAATTTCCTGTAGCTTCCAAATTTTCTGTGATAAATATATATTAGTTTTGAAATAGAACAAAATGATATTTGGAAAAAAACCAGCCTATAATAGCACATCAAGTGTAATGGTACCTTTTCCCCATTTTTATCCCACACCTCTTCCATCCCAATCTCTCTCATAATGCCTGTTCGTTTTTCATTGTTGCTTTCAAGTTTTTTCCTTTTGAGCCTGGCTTTAGTATTTCCAGTATCTAACACACAGTAGGGATTTAATAAATCACTATTGAAAGAAAGAATTAATGCATTAATTAATTAATTAATTAAATGGATTTCTGCCAGGTGCAAGGTGAAATATTGAGAATGTTCCTACTTGAAATGGGCTCAACCATGGCCCTGAGATCCCATACACTGTACCCTCCCGTTACTAACTCTGTTCATAGTAGCTTGAAGGAAGGATTTTGTGAGAAAGTCTGGCTTTCTGAGGTCTAAAGATGGCTTCACTCAAGTGACCTCCACTGGTTGCTGTCTAGAGTCTTCCNTAGTAGCTTGAAGGAAGGATTTTGTGAGAAAGTCTGGCTTTCTGAGGTCTAAAGATGGCTTCACTCAAGTGAAGCCACTGGTTGCTGTCTAGAGTCTTCANTCACTCAAGTGACCTCCACTGGTTGCTGTCTAGAGTCTTCCCAGATAGAAGCACTTACCTACCTTCTGTGGAAGAGGCATTGGTGATACTGGGATGAGACTCTGCTGGATGGGATTCACATTTCCAGCTCTCTTCTCTCCTCTGAGGAGACTAGGAGGGCCTGTCCTGGATGTTAGCAATGAGAACCATACCCTGGGGCCTCCGGGGGGGAGCCCCAATATGAGCTTGGCTCTACCTCTGACTCTCTGAAATGATGAGGTCATCCTGACTGTTTAAAGACCTTAGCTTTGTTACCCAACCTCATGCCTAGAATGAAGAACTTCTAACCATTGAAAGAACGCTCATTAACTTTTATCTGCCCCCAAACAGATCCTTGATAGCAATTACTCTGAAAATTGCTACAAGATGGACTTCATGGAGAGACAGTTCACCAAAGGGTCACTTTCTGTTTTCATGTCCTATGTTTAGCATCAGACCTGTCTCAGATGGAAAGACAAGGAGAAAGATGTACAAACAAAGAGAGTTACATGTGTCAGGATGCCAGTAATCTAGGTCTTGGCTGCTTTTGGTTTAGTTTTTTTTATTTTTTCATACATATCTTTGAGCATGTATGAAACCCGGAGGAGTGGAGCAAGAGGGAGAACTGGCATCTACTATGTGCCAGGCATTTGACATACATAATTATGCTTCTTCCTGTTGATTAGTCACCTGTTACGTGCTAGGAACTTTCACAAACCTATGTCCTTTTACCCTTACAAATCTTAGTGAAGCAGATAATATTAGCATCATTTACTCATTAAAAAATGAGGGGTCAAAGAGGTGAATTACTTATGACTAAGATTGCTCCTGTGGCTCAATATCTGTCTTCTTCCTCTCAGTTAAAGAACCCCCACATTTGAACTGGGCAAATGGCTGCCTGAATAAAGACTACATTTCCCAGCTTCCCTTATAGGTACGTATGTACACAAGTAAGTTCTGGCCAATGGATTAGAAACAAAATTAGTGTGTTCAACTCCTGGAAAATGTTCTTAAATGAAGAGAGACAAGCGTTTCTCTTTCCTGTTGTGTGGAATGTTCATTGTGAAGGCTGGACTAGAGCAATCAATTTGAACCATAATATAGAAGTCACATGTTGAAGATGGTAGCGTGACAAAATAGACAGAATCGGTGACCCCAATGAGTATGGAGCTACTCTGACAGTTCTGGATGGTCTACCTCTACATGAAAGAGAAATAAATTTTAATTTATTTAGGCCATGGTTATTTTAATCTTTCCCCTAAATCACAAGAGTGAGATCCCACACCTAGGATGTCATAGAGCACATAGTCCATCACATGTTTGATTCTAGACCTCCTGATTTCTCTAGTCTATTCTGCTATCTCCAGGGAACTATAGGAGTTTGGGATTAATATTAGAAATATGGTTGGACTGGGCACTGGGAACATAGCCTTCCTTGCGATTAAGCCATATTGGGTCCTTCCATATCAGGTTAGAGGCAGAGGCAAACAACCAACCAATCAATAATATAATAGAATCCACATCTCCAAATCCAGCGCTCTTCCCATATTGCCAACCTAATATGAAGTCATTGGCCCAAAACACTCATGAATAAGTGACAGAACCCAACCAGAGGTTGATTTCCTGATATCTAATCCCACATTTTTACCTTCATACCAGGCTGCTCCGATGTCTATCCTTTCCAAGAACATAAAGAGATAACCAACAGATTGGAAAGAAAGCAGGAAGACAAACATCACTGCCTGATCCCTCAAGAGCAAGGATTGCCTTTATTTGTTTGGCATTTAATTCCCTAAGGTCTCATATAGGACACAGCATATAACAGGCATTTAATATCATATTCTTGGGAGGAAAAAAAATGAAGGGTTAAAAAGCTGAAATCAATGACCCAACCTGACTTAGTCTATTGTCTGCCACAGCACGTGGGTGGCAGCAATAGCTCTGATGAGGCTCTATGCAGTACACCTTATTGGACAAGAAACCAAGGCTGGGTTTTAGTAAAACATCCACATTTACATATTGATTTCTCTTGACCAGGCCCCTTGCTTTCAGGCTGTTCTCTCAGGCAAGGAAATCCGTAGAGAATACTAGCCAGCTCTCACTTTTGTCACCTGGTGACTAGTTGACTTGTTAGCCACAGAGCCCAGGGCAGTTAGGGTTAATCTCTGTTGGGTCAAACACAGTAAGTACAGACAGTATGCACTGACATGGAGGAAAAGAAACATTTTAAACATCAATATCCACTGTTGTCTCCTGGCTGAGCCATTGTGCATTGATCTTGGTTAAGGTACTTAATCTGTCAGTGACTCAGTTTGTTTCATCTGCAGCATGGGGAATTAAAAGCATGTGCCTCAGAGAGTTGTTGAGAAGACTTAATGAGTTGATATATGTAAGCCACTTAGAACAGTGTCTGCCATACAATAAGCGCCCAATAAATATTAGCTGCCACTGTCATGGTCTTCATTATCATTATCATCATCACCATCATCATCATCATGCCATCTGCTGAGTTTCTTTTTCAAGGAAAGACAAATTGATTTCAAAGCCTTTCCCTGTGGGTGCTCACTCTCCATTAACTATGAGCTCACAATTGAGACACCATATATTGAATGCTCAGCCACTTGGAATGATGTAGGATTATGCCCATTTAAAAGTTTTACATACCTGGAATTTTATTTCTGACTTATACAGTTTGCAAATTGCCTCTTCCCTCCACGTTACAGGGCCCTCCATGGCCAGGCCTTACTTCTTCTGCCTCTCCTTTCATTGTACCTTTTCTATTTCACTAATACCCTAAAGAATTGGCTGCCATGTCCTCTCAAACTGCTCTTCCGTTGGCCTCCACACCCACTGGCTTCCTTCTGGCCCCTCCCTCACACCTTCCCTGCAGTTAACTCGCCCTTTAGGACCCAGGACTCTAGGAAATCCTGTCTCACCCACCAAATCTGAGTTAGCATGGCTGACACTGTAAGTAGCTCACCCAACAATCATTCTCAACCTACCTTCTTCCCAAAGCACCTCCCACTCTAAAGACTGACAAAGCCAGATACTTGCTTTCCTGGCCTCTCTGTCAGCTGGAGTGGCCATGTGACCAAACTCGGCCATATGAAATACACAGGAAAGTCTCTTGGAGGTAACTTAGATTTTTTTTCCTCTCTGATCAAAGCAGACAGCATGCAAAGAGGATTGTTTTTTTGCCACTCTAGCTGCCCCATATCCTGACTTTAAAAATGATTGTGTGAGGATATCTGGATCTGCAACAATCATCTTGTGACCATGAGCAGACCTAAATAACAGCTGGGACATAGACGCACAGACCCACAGACACACAGACCATGGAACTGCTGCATCAGCCTTGGGTCCACCCACTTCCAGACCTCTTGTTAAGCAAGCAGTAAATGTCCTATGGCTTAAGTCACAATTAACTGGTTTTTCTATTACTTACAGCAGAATATAACATAATAGATACAACCACTTACCTAATAGCACCACCTCATTTGTGGCCAAAAGCACCAGGTCCTGACATCTGATTTCCAAACCAAACTGTACTTAACAAGCTGTGTGTCCCGAGTTCGGCTTCATCTGCTTGGAAGATGAGATCCTTTTTCTAATTTTCACAAAGGTAGCCTATAGGCTAATGAAGACACACTAGGCTGTCCTCCCTGGTGCTCGGGTAACACTACCCTGTATTTCTTATCATAGCACCTACCCCACACTGTACTTGCTGATTCCTTTTCTGAATTCCCTATAAGACTGAGTTTCTTGATGACAAGAAACATTTCTGATTTATCCTATACCCTCAAAGTCTAGCAAAGTTCCTGGCTTATAAAAGAACTAATAATATTTTAAATTAATTTGAATTCAAGTAACAAATTAATCTTTGACTGGGTTTGTCCTCATTTTTCAGTTTAGGAAATATGGTCCCCAGAGAGGATAAAGGTCCAGGGATATACCATAATGCAAAAGAGTACATGTCAGTCAGGGCTGGAGCCTGAGCAACTCAGTAGCAAAGCTTGACTTCAGCCTCCCCCCAATACCCCTCCCCCACTGTCCTTTCATTTATTCAACAAAAAGTTTCTGAGTGCCTATATGCCAGCTCCATGCCTTCCTTCCCTAGTCCATCTAATTTTAGACCTCCCACACTATCCCTGGAGAAGAACTGTTGTCTTTGACTTCTCTTGGACATCTAATACAGAATCCATCCTGTCAACTTTATTTATGAGGTTCTCCTCCCAAGTGTGTTTGCCTTTTCAAGGAAACCCAAGGAAAGGAACAATGTTAGCTTAAAGCAGAGGATCACAAATTCAAATGTTTATAGAAGTCAGAACTTAAATGCCAACAGGTGTAATGCAATGAAGAGTAATGGAGACTGGTTGATTGGAGATCACCCCATGCCCAATCAAGTCCAACCAATGACTGGTAATTAAAAGGCCCAGGATGGCCAAATCTTTTGAGCTTTCTTGAAAGGTCAAAATTTTGTGTATTATGCCCAGGGTTAGGTGCTGGCAGGTAATTCAAACTTTTTAAATAAATGCTATACTGACCAGTCAAAACATACCTGTAGGACAGAACCAATCTGTGGGACAGCATTTTGATACCTCTGACTTAAAGAATGAATGGAGGCCTCCTCATGATTCTATGTTTCCTAATTGGAGAAGTTTTAGGGCACAGCATGGGGAGAAACAGTGGTATGGCGGAGAAGACAAAAAACAGGCAAAGGTTGACTTGGGGGCATGGAAGACAACTAGCTCTTACTCAGCTCTGGTCCTTCATATTCTTGCTTTAATCTCACATTGCCTTCAAAGTGAGTGTCATCTCTCCATTTGATAGATGTGTCAGTAAAGAAGCTAGGACTTGAACTCAGATCTCCTGACTTCTGGTTTTGGGATCTTTCTAATTCATACCACTGACCCATTTTGTTCTTGTTCCCTCTCCTCTAAACCTATGTTAGTGGTCCATCTCCATGCGTTTTAAATTGATAGGCCACAGTTTCCTCATTCATGAAATGGGCATAATAATAGCACCTGCTTCATAGACTTGTGCCTGGCACATTGTATGCACTTAATAAATATTCGCTGCTTCTTCTCTATTCCTGTTATTTCATTTTCTTTACTTTCCTTCTCTCTTTCTTTTTAAGAAAGAGATTTTTTTTAATGAGAATGATTTATTGATAATGTTGCCAAGATTCCCAACAGAAAGGAAGGAAGAAGGAAGGAAGGAAAAGGAAAAGGAAAAGGAAAAGGAAAAGGAAAAGGAAAAGGAAAGGAAAGGAAAGGAAAGGAAAGGAAAGGAAAGGAAAGGAAAGGAAAGGAAAGGAAAGGAAAGG